>NW_020897730.1:1620512-1775445 GCF_003984885.1 Neopelma chrysocephalum
AAAAAAAAAAAAAAAAAAAAAACCACCTTTCCCCAAATCTTCGTTCACGAAGACTGGCCATTATATTATTTTAAATCAACATTTTTCATATATGTGACTAGGAAAAAGCTGGAAAAACCCTCTGTGTCCTGCAGAGGGATCCTTAAAAGAGGAAGAACAAAACCCTCACAAATCTAAGCTGAGAAGAAGCATTATTAGTAGATGCAGGAAGTTGATACTGTCAGTCAAATTACAGCCCTACAGACATTTCAGGATAACTTTGAAATCACTACAGTCATTGAGAAGTGAAAGAATAGTTAGACAGTGTTGATAGTACCGGATCAGCTCTGTCACTGTTCACTAATACGTGCAGCTGTTTGGATTTTTAAAAAAACATGAATTTCGTAATTATACGGAACTAGTCTATAGATCATTAATTTGAAGATGTCTCCAGTAAAAGTTACACTCTCTCCTTCTATCCAAAAGAAAAGCTTTAAAGAAAAAAAGTCTAAGTCCTCCAGCAAGGACATAGAATTAAAACCAACTTATTCTACCAATCTCAAAACAATTCCAATGTTGTTGAACAAAGCATTTCACCAGATGTTGCATAATTATTATTGTATCTTATAGTCTATCATAAGCAACTTTGGACTAAAGGTATAAACTGGCATAAAATAACAAAACTCCATGGAAGAAATGAAACTTGAATGACTGATACTGAGAGCTGAAGTAATAGACTTACTTTCTCAAATTGCATATTACTTGAATAAATCAGATTCATTCAGCTTCTAAAGGACCAAGTTCCAGTCACAAAGGAGAGTCTGAATTGTTTTTTCACAAAGAAACAAATGATATAACTGAAAAACACACACCATAACTAAGAAAATTACTTATGTCTTCTAAAGAGGATTCACAAAAAATATACTGCTCTTGAATTTCTGAGAGAACACTTTCAGAGGAATCAGCTTCATGAAGGTGGAAGATTGGAGCTATAAGTGGCACTACCAAACTTCAGGAGCTCACGCTTTTTTATGACCTATTGCTATTCAAAAGACAAAAAACACTTGTGAAAACCCTCAAATACAGTGGCATGTACTAGTTATCCTTTCTGAAAAGTATATGCCCCACAGTGCAGAAAGACAAATGATTTTTAATAGTTCCTTTTGATGGAAATGTCAAAAGATTATTCCACATAACGCAGTTCTAAAACATTGCTTAAAAATAGGCATGTAATGAATTCAGAGCTTTATACAACTTACAACTTGGCCAAATTATTGCACTCTGAGAAAACAAATGACAGTTTTATCCTGGTTCAATAGCAGTGCTTTTCTAGTTGCATCAAAAGGAAGGAATTCATTTAATTTGAAAGGAATTTTCAAAGAATAATCACAAGTATGACACAATGTCAAAGGAAGTATGGTATTTTATTGTCCAGTGATCAAAGGTTAGTAAAACTGTAAAAGTTGTTTTTCTCTGGTGTTCAGGCCCATAGTTTTTG
This sequence comes from Neopelma chrysocephalum, assembly GCF_003984885.1. Classification (NCBI taxonomy): domain Eukaryota; kingdom Metazoa; phylum Chordata; class Aves; order Passeriformes; family Pipridae; genus Neopelma; species Neopelma chrysocephalum. The sequence goes on from NW_020897730.1 coordinate 1,621,990, forward strand.
AGTCAGCTTCACAGCTGACAGCTGTGGGTCACAGACACCTTAACCATTAATGCATCGTCACCCCCTTCAGCACCAGATTTAACCATTCAGCAATAAAGCAGCATTTGCTGAAATTCCATTGCTCAACTTGCTATGAGCACCACCATTTTATTACTGTTATATCTTTTGAACATTGTTCATTATCTGTTCATCATTACCTGTGTTTATAAACATCACATTGTGCTCTTGTTCTACTTACCCAAAAACAGTTTTTTTGTTTTCTTTTTCAGTCCTTCTGGAAAAGAAGGACTCCTCTTCAGAGGAGTTGTGTGAGTACACCTTTGATGGCAATACACCTTTGATGGCAGTCAGTGCCATGATAGTCTTGAAGCAACTAGTTGTGCCCTTGACTTTGGTCTCACTCCTACTTGTGCATGGGAAAAGAAGCCATACTATTTCCCTTCAGTTCTAAACTCTTACGAATGCAAGGCCCAAAAGCTATATAATGGATCTTTTATAACAACTGCTTAACCGGTTGAATTCTCAGCACTGTGTTTGCATTAACTCTGCTGTCACTGGATGTTTCTTGGGATGCTGTGGATGAGTGCTGAGGGCTGTAATAGTCTGTAACTGTGGCCCTGTGCAGGCCCTCCAGGGTGTCCCCCTGCCCGACCCATGGCTCAGGTCATCATTTCAGACCCCCCAGGGTCATCCATCCTGGCCCCAGCGACACTGCAGAATCACCATCCTCCAACTCCCCACAACCAGTCCCCAGGGCTGCCTGACACCAGGAGCTGGGGCTGTCCCTGGTCCCCTTATCCTGCCCTCCTCCCGGTGGGACAGTCCCTGGCTGCAAGGTCTGCCCCTCCCTGGGAGCTGTTCCCAAACCCCAGGGACTCCCAGGCCTTCACATCTGCAGTGATTTGGATTTCAGGTCTTAAAAGAAAGTAGAATTTAGTCCCCAAACTCCCCTTCCTTTCTTTCCAAAGTGTGAGGTGTGACAGGAATGTACAAGGAGCCTAGTAGCGTGTGTGACTGAGTAGCAGAAAATGTCATTGGTGGAGGTGGACTTGCAGTAAAATGAATCATAATTAAAGGAAATAACAGAATTTTCTGATGTCTTCGTCTCAGATCTGGAGACAGGGCTGTGACAGTGGGCACCCCTGCTCTGGCACTGCCTGCCTATCTGTCACAGCTCTCTGAAGGAGTTCACAGGCTCTTAAGGAGCTTTCTCTTCCTTGACTCAAAAGCTATTTTTTCCTGTATGTGTTTTATGTATGTGTGTTTTGTGTGAATGTGTCCATTGCCTACTCTGTTCTGTTGGCTCCAGAACAATAAAATGCACAAGTAGACAACAGTAGATATATGAAAATTCTATCTACTTCCTCAGGATCCTTTCTATCCTTTTGCAGATCTCTGGACAGGACAGCCAATGCTGACAAGGTATCTGGAAAAGCAGCAAACAGCAGCTTCCTCTGACTCCCAGCTATGCTGCAAACCTGGTATGGAGTAGACAGTGGAGAATTTTCATTCCTGAAGACAGACAAATAATATTTATGAAGCATTTTGTTCCTTGCCAGTCTTGTTTTGTACAGAGAAACCAGACAGCCTGGAGATGAGGAAGAACTGGAGGCAGCAGCCAAGAAGCAGCAGCATGCCATAAGCTAAAGCATAATCTCCCAGTATGGACAATGCAGGTGTAAGTGGCATTGCTTACAAAAAAACCCCCACCACTAAAACAGCTAATAATAAATGGGCAAAGAAGAAGCAAATCTGGGCATGTATGGAAATTCTGTTGAACACAAGGAAATTATTCTTCCAGGATCCAATTCCACATCTGAAAGCAGTCAGGCCCCACAAAAGGAGCGTACTTCTTTTCAAGCAAGGACTATGACATTTCCTTGATCATGAAAAATCCATTCCTGTTTTTTTTTATTTTATTTATTTAATCAGAGCATGAATAGCCCATATATTTTACCCCAAACTAGGGTTAAGCCTTTGAACAATTATTTTCATTAGCAGATGATGTAACCTCATCAGTAGGTATTTGTTGAGCATCAAGAAAGTGAATAGTTTACAAAAGCTGGACTTGGTTTAAAAGCAAGTGTAGAAATGAGGGCTTTTCTTTTTTCTCCCACAGCATTGGTGATACTTTAAAATGTCTGTCTAATCCATTGTGTCAGCAGTCTCAGGAGCTGATGCCTCTGCTTTAGGTTTGTGTTGATTCTTTGGCCAAGCCTTAAAGCTTTGCGGTTTTTGATGCGGCACTGAAACAGAAGCTTTGATGCTTGTGAATGTTGACTGCATGAAGTAAATAATGTGAGGGGGGTTTAAATGTCCTCATTTTTTATTAATCCTTCCAATCATATATAAAACTGAAGGCAAAGAAAACTCACATGAAAAGGAAATAAAATCCTATAAACTGAGAATACACTTAATGTTTCTAATCCCCGTATCACACATCCAGAATCTGTTCCCACTCCATGGGAATAGCTATCCTGATGTTCATACCTCACTGTTTCTAAAAAATAATTCTGTAGCAGTCAGTCTGCTGATCTGGGGATACACATTCACTTTTATTGCAAAGAGGTAGAAATTGCAAAGGCTGAATGCTTAGTTTATGGAGAGGGAATGAAAAACATTCATTACTTCATGGAAAAATCAAGAGATCAAAATTCAGTTTGGAAAGAATTGGTACTTTAGGAAGTCTCAGTGTTCCTCAGCTTCACAAAAGGCGTGTTTTTGACATGAGGTTTACAGGTGGAAATCACTATCAAAGACATAACTGAAGAGAGATTCAAAGTGGGATGGAGTATTTGAGGAGGAATAAGACTATCATGACATACAATGGCAAATATGTCTAAAAAAACCCTAATCAGAAACCTTATGCTTCAGAATTTGTTATGTCCTGGCTACTGGAGTCCAGTAAACACCTGGCAGAAACTCCACAAGGGATATCTGATGGCTTTTTTCTCAGGCCTTTCTGAACCAAGGACATCACCAACAAACAACAAAAACTATCCTCATGAACAAATCTTGGCCAGTTTCTCTGGCAAGTGCAAGGTGAGCAGAGGAGTCCTAACTTTGCTGACAGAGAGTAAAAGACAGGAACAATTAGAGATTTTCTGCCTTTGTAAAAAATGGCGTAGAGGGAGGAAAAGTAGGACATATCAAAAAAAAGTGGGGATGTAGCGACCCTAATAAGAGGAAAGGAGTCGCTATATCTCTAGGGTTTTGAGATGATGATAGTGATGACTGCTGTGCCTTCCCCAGTGAAGAGAATAGAAATAATACTTTAAAAATTTTTTTGATTTCTGTGCTTTAATTTTTATTTACCTCCTTCTTTTCTTTTTAAGCTGAAAGGCAAGGGGTTATTAGGAGAAGTGAAGTGCAGAAAATAATTTCCTCATACATCACTATAGCTTTGCTTTGGGGTGCATGGGAGAAAATGATGGTTTTCTTGTGATGGACCATTTCTTTTCCTCCACGTCTCTCGAAAGCTGAAATTTTGTTTAACTAACATTGTCTGCAGCTGATGGTTCTGTTCTGAAACATCTTTCTATTTCCACAGACCTTTCCCAACAGTCCAAGGGGTTAATAGAAATCTATTAAATGCCTTTAAAATACATTTCACATGTTGTTGTGGCTGTTTCCTGGTGTGAATCTCTTATTATTTTACTGAGCCTTTTAGACATCAGCTGCTCCCCTTGTACTGAGCATTTGTAATCCCTCTGATTTGCCTCTGTCCCTGGCACAGCAGACAGATTACTGAACCTTGGGTTTTTGTCTTGTTTTATACATGACTTAGAAATTCCAAAAGTTAAATACTGTGGCTGGACCAAAATGGGTCTGATCTTGCTTTTGCTGGTGGCCAAGACCCATTCCCTGCAGTGACAGGAGACTCAAGAAGGAAGAAGAGAGTTTGGGTTTACAGAGCTGGCATCCAGAGCTGATTGCTCAACAGAGGTGATTCACTAAAAATGTTTTTCTTATTTTATTTTTATTCCAGTTATTTTCTTTAGTTTATTTGCTTGAAGATGTGTTTCCTTCTCTACACAACTACTCTTTCATGCCCTCTAACGGCATTCTGCTGAACTTCACAATCAGTGCCTAACCTGACTTTTTCATTGTAAACCAGACGACGCTTTGTATTGGTTGTCATTTACATGGAAAATAACATATGCACCAGAGTATTATATTTCTACTTTGTATAGATCTTAAAACATATTCTGAAAACCTTTTTCTGACTTACCCCTCTTGTCTCTGATAAAGCCTTGCTTTGCCTGTTCCTTTTATGCATGGGCTGCATTTTGTGGAAAAACACAAGTATTGTTTTACTTTGATGGATGCTTAGGAGGTGAAGTCATAGACCTGTAGGATGAAAAGATACTTGGGATGTACAGAAGGGACAGTATGTAACCTATTAAGAATAAGAAAAACAATATTTATCACGTGGAAGGTTCAAAGAGTTTTTCCACTGCTTCCTGTATGTCTCTATATTGTCCTGCTTCTGAGCCGAAGATACTAGATGTGATTTGATCCACAGCCCACTGCTAAATATATAGTTTCCATACCTTCAGTGTACTTGGAAAAATTAGGTTTGAAAACTTTTTCAAGTTTCAGTTTTTATGCAAGTTTCAGTTTACATGTGGGGTCAGGAAAAAACCTTTGAGAACAGAATTTGTAAGGGTTTTCCTTATTTCTTTGTTTTAAATTAGGAAATTACAGTAAAGAAGTGACATTGAGAGGAAAGACAAATAAAAGGGGAAGACTGATGAGTAACCATATAGCCAATGAAGTAGTAAATGGTCTCAGGTCTGACAGAGCACATCACACCATGGAAAAGCCAGGTGACATGATGGTCTGAGCAGTTGAGATATTCTGCTCCGGATGATCACATATTAGCACACAAGCTATCTGAGTACCTTTGTTTACAATATTTCCATTGCTTTATTATTTTTATTCCTAGATAATTAACACTGCATCTTGGGGCTTCTGTGTTATCATGAGAGAGAGAAAAGAATTACTAATTTCTACAGATTTTTAGATCAAGCCATTGTTCTGAATTAATGTTTCTGCATCACTGTAGCTCCAGAAAAGGGTCTACTAACTTCTCTGAGGTCAAGACACAGTGTAGAGATAGATAAATACTGCACACATAGACTGCAAGACTCTACTCACTAAATATAGTGTTTCATTTATGCACAGATCCAGATATCTCAGCTATGCTCAGGAAGTCATAAAGTTCAGTTCCCTCAATTTAGTAAGGTACTGTTTTTCTTATGGAGTTAGTATTGCATAAACAAACAGCTTGCAAGCAAGGGCAAAAAGACTCAGCCTATGTATACATCTTTATTCATCTTTAAATAGTAGTGCAAGCTTTGCAAATGCAGAGGGCAATCTTACAAATAGGACATCCCATAAAACAATTGTGTTAGCTCTGTGTCTTCAGTAATCTTCATGCTTTGACACTTTATTAGTAGTTGATACCACTATGGCCTGTGAAATGAATGTTTTGGCTCATTATCTAGTTCATGAAGCATCTTTAATATACAGAAAAGCACCCATATGCTGCAAATACAGGGGTAATGTAAATAATGTAAATAATGTAAATAAGATCATGGTGATTTTTCTGTTGTTACCACCTCCACCTGCAGAACATCAAGATCTGGAGGACCAAGTCAGCAGGTGTTTTGTCCTTGACCTTAGTGGGGAAAAGATCTCACCCAGAGCTTTTCACTCTTAGGGTATCTAAAGGATTCTGTGTGGGAGCCTGAGCCTCTGAGGGCACTACTAAGATTGTGTTTTTCTGCTCCTCATGTTTTCTGTGTCTTTTGCAGAGAAAGCGCATGCACTCTCTTTCCTGTATTGGGACAAGATTTTCTTTGCTTGTACTTTGCTCAAGAAAAAAGGTGGTTAATTTTCTACCAGAACAAAGGTCAAGGTTGTCTGTCCTCTCCAGTAATCCCAGAAGATTGGAGCTTTCATAAGCTCACTGATCTCAATTATTCAAAGCATTTTCCTGATCTTAGTGTACTAGTTTTAACAAGTTTTCTAAAGAGTGTATTCTGTTGAGTAAGCAAGTTGCATATAGTGTAACTTTTCCTCTGTAGATATCACACCATTTTATCTGATGCTTCCAATTTTCACTGTCACATTTTCTGACTTTTGAAATAGGGAGGTAAGAGTTTAAAGCAGCAATTTATTATTCCACTTGCAAGGAGCAGAGCAAAACAAAGCATTTCACTAGAGCCATGTTACTTTCAAGTTCTGTCTGTCTGAACCTATTAAATGAACTATGTTTAGGATTGCGGATGCACAGGAATTACACAACAGTCCTCTTGTCCTGGCAGGCCCAGAAGAAGTGGAGTTCTGTAATAAGGAAGGGAAATGTGCGTTCCTGCATCTGTCATGTGGTGGGAGGGGATTAAAGGTGTCAATTCAACAAACTTCTGTGATAGCCAGGGTGTGTCAGGGGGCCCAGCGACAATCATGCTACCTTCCTGACCAGTAGGGCATTTTGGTCTGTGTTGATGCTTTGGTTGAAATGCTGTCTTTGTATGCAAGTCTGAACAAATTGAATAGGAAACCTGAGTATTTATGTATTTCACATAAACCCCCCAGCCTTTCTACATGCCTATCTGGTGCTACTGTCTTTCCAAAAACATATGGACTCTCTTGATTTCCAGGGCAACTCAGGATCAGGACAAGATAACGTGTCAAATATGGCTTTTGAAATTTAGCTGAAGACACTCCCACTCATTTCCACTATTTGCTTTGGTGCTGGTGTCCATCTGACCAGGATCACCCCCCAGTAGCTGTCCCCTCTCATTTATGCCTGAGCCATTGCTAGCTCATGTCCACTTAAAAAGTCAACAGAAAGAAGCAGTAGTTGAGAAAGTTTAGGTTGCACAGTGTGGGATGATGGTAGCCCAGAAGATGTTGTATATAGGCAATTTTTTGAGTGTTTATGAGAACAGAAGGCACATTCTCTCATTAACTTTAACTTTACAAATGAAGACTTGACAAAAAAAATATTTTGACATGCAGTAGGTGCTTCAATTAAAGTCTGACAGAATCAATTGCTATTCTGTGTTAAAATAGTGAAAACAGGATTTTTACTTGAAATTTCTGATAAAGCTCTGAAGGTACTGTTCTGAGTTTTTTTTTCTCTGTAAAAGCCTTATTTTAGAAAACAATTACTAAAATCAAAGTCTATCTTTTCCTTCAAATCCACTGAGGTTAAAATAGATTAGCATTCACTTAGTTCTCATTGTATACCAGAAAGCTGAACACATTCTCTCTCAAACAGCGGGGGAAAAGTGAAAAAAACACAATTTAATTACAGTGTTAGTGTTAAACCCGAACTAGTTAGGAATGAATAAGTATTTCTGTTGAAATTCTCTGGGTTCAGAGATTTATAACTTGGTGATAAGATTCTCCTAGGGCAGAATCCTACTGCACAAACATAGCTTGGAAACAAAAGATAGATATTTTTCAGAAACCGAGATGTAATAACTGCTAAAACAGCAAATGAGAATCATATTAATTTTATTGCAGTTTCATGATCTGAGATCCATTTTATTATCAGAGCAGGAATTTTAATTTCTTTACAGGCTTTCTGTGGCACTCAGCATTGACTCAGCTGCTCTAAATTGCATTGCTCCACTGAAGTCAGTAGACCAATAGTGTTTCAGCTGTAAATTTAAGACAGATTTCCAGAGGTATCCGACTCCCAGAACCTCAAGTGGCTTCTGAAAATCCCAGATGTTGTAATAACCTACTGACGATGTGGCCTTCACATTTTGTCAAACAAGTACTCATTCCTGAAGAATCTGCAATATGCAATTTCTCTACAAGAATCTTCAGTTCTTTTCTGTTTTCTTTTTTCTTTTTCCCCCCTAGGACAGGGAGGACAACCTTATCTGGTGTTTCTTTCTTGCTGAGGAGACCTATATAGTATGTGAAGGTTTTGACTACCCTCCAGTATAGGAGGGAATGGAACACATATTACTTCAGGAAGAGCTCTAGCCAGCTAAGCAATGTTTTTTGGGGCAGTATCTCCCTTACTTTAGAAGACAGATCCTGAAATAGTGTTTAGACAGACAAGCATTGAAACTGTATAGCATCTGAAACAGATTGGTCACTATTAAGATTTATGCATATGAATAAGTTTAACATCATAGGCATACATGTGGTATTTTTAAATGATGGGTCTGTCCATTTCTAAAAACTTGCAAATAGTGGCAGAGTTTCCAAACTTTCAATTTTGCGTTATGCACCAGAATAAACCAACAGTTTCCAAAAGTGGCAGGATCCTTTGTTTGAGGCATTATGGTTCTCCTACATAGGAAAGACATTTTTCAGCAGTCCCTAATGCACTGTTATTCTGTGCCATTTTTGCACTCCCCAGTCAAATAAATAAATAAATAAATAAATAAATAACCTGGAATAAATTAAATGCGTTTTGGCTCCCTGGACTCATCTAGTTGAGCTGTAGTGCAGACAAATAAAGATTAGATCAGACTCTTATTATTTTAAGAGTTATTAACATTTTAAATAGTAATATCAGCAGGGTTCGCCAGGAGCTAATTTTGGCTCTGGCAACTGGAAGAGTCAGCCGAAAGAAACAAGCCAAAGATTGTACCTTTCAGCATTGCAGTCCCTTCTTTATCTAGAGTGGCAAAAATAAAGGGTAACCCATCACACCAATGAATTACTTCAAGAGTCTCCTTCTCCAGGTCATTTTTGTGCAAATCTCTGCAAACTTTAAAAGGGCAGTGTAGGAGAGAGCGGTGACCTAAACTAGCTTCCCTCCTTTTGGGGTCCTGGAGGAGACTGGAAACCCTGCAAAGAACTTTTAAGAGACTTGTTTTCTTCCTTGGAGGGTTGAGTGGGAGGGATGAGACCCATTCCACTGTGAGATAGACTAGACTTGTCATTCCCTAACAAGTCTATTTAGGCTTGTCAAAAGTTGATGAGCTAATTATGGCTCATTAGATGGAGAGGAGTCTATATTTAAGCTCATTTGGGGTTGGTATGGGAAAGTTAATAATGTAGTTGGAAGCAGAGGGAAACTGCTAAGGCTGCAGAGAATTTCTTTGTAAATTCTGTGAGATTTCCAGATGCTCCCTGAAGCATGAGTGGGAAGGCAAAATAAGGTGACCCTTCAGAAGAAAATTGTAAAATAATGGTGTCACTTCCTCAATTCCCCTCTTTCCAGAACTTAAATGAGAAATAGTCTAGAAAAGGAGATAAACAGTATAGACAAAGGCCATTCTCAGAAAATTATGCCAATTATGTTTGGATACAATTCAGGCTGCGGGAAAATGAGCAGGTTCTCTCAGAAACACTGTCATTATTAGAACTCTATAGAACTACAACAAAAATCTTCCCATTAAAACATCAGTATTTGGTGCCAGAAAAGCTTGACACAAATAATGCTTTTAGCATTACTGTATAACTTCAGAAACATTTCATCTTGTCAGTACATACAACAGAACCAGTATTTTCGTATTTTACTTATAAAAGGGGTTGTGCTGAGTTTGGCCTTTTATGGTCTTCCATTTTCCACAGGGAAAAAACTCTCTCCTTTGTAATTTCCATACCAGGCAAGTTGTCCATTGAGGCAACCACATAACTATTTGATCTTGTGTTATTCTCAGAGTGTTCAGCATGTCTGCACTGCAAGTTCTCAATCCTTTCTGAGAGCCACAGTCCTTGAGTTTTTAACATCCATTCTTCTAAATGCTCACTAAACATTAGCATTTAGTTAAGTGTTATCAAAGACAAAGTGAACCAAAGCAAAGAATAAAAAGTGATCTGACTAAGCAGTAGCAAATCAGAATGTTTCCGAGTTGGTTGTGGTTGTTGAGAAACAGGTGAATGCACTCAGGTAGTCAGGATGACTTAATTAAGAAGAGCTGTGGTGATCTTTATGCTTTCAGATTGCCTGTGCACCCAACCTGTGATACTCATTGCATTGTAGCTCCAGGCTCCTCTGTGTGACACCCAGGAACAGCACACAGTTCCATTTTAACTCGTGACTTCATATGATGCTGCATCAGCTGGATGAATGACAAAATCTGGAAAATTTAAAGTAAGAATATGGCCTTAAATTACATTATATTATTTTGTGCCCTTCTAGGGGCATGCGAGTGTTAGCTTCTGAGTCCTTTTTATTTCAAGATGATTCTTTTCAACAGATATATTTTATCACTTGATTCTGGAGTGAGATAGCACATCTTGTAAGATATGTACAGACGTTTGTGCTTCTGCTTTCTCTTGAGTACTGCACATTTAGGTTTTTTTTCCTTTAGCATCTCTGATTGTTTTGATAACTGCTGTACCACTGTATTTGATGTGGATGCGTCCTCAAACAGATTCATTTAAACTGGTAGAAGTCTATAAGCATAAAAAGTAGTATTACTTTATGAGTAATAATGCCACTGTGTCAGGGTTATCACATAATTTCTGTGGAATTGTTTTTCTTAATGTACAAGTTAAGAGAGTGCAGTGTAGATGATTGCTCTTGCTTGCAACTTTAACCCTTTAGAAAAGTGTATTAATTTAAAGCTATAAAAGCAAGATTCAGAGGTTTGTAGAGAACTATATTACAGAGAACTATATATATTTCATTGTTTTTATTCTGTTTTTATTTGTACTTCAATTACATACTTATTCTTAGCTTCTCAAACATTAGTGAGGAGAGTTTAAGCTTGAATTAGTTCGCAAATCCACCATTGCACTGCAATTTCATATGAATTTTAATAAAAACATCAAGTGAGTGATTGAGTTTCCTTTGCTAGCTTGCACAAAACGAAAAAAGAGATCAAATCATATCCTTACAACTATGAAAATATGCAGCTTTTTGTACTAAGAACGCTTAGCGTACATAACAAAATATCCACATGTTCAGGCTTATTTCCTGTTATTTTCTTATAAATCTGTACATCATCAATAATATGGCAAATGGTTTCCCTAAATTTATAGAATAAACTAAGATAAAAATGCATTTAAAAAATGGATAATTATTCCAAATCAATAATTTTTAATGCTAAAACGTTCAGCAATGTATTTCATTTAATCGTGTTTCTCACTCTTCTCACTTGTATTATTAAATTGCTATGTAAGTAAATTTATAGCGAAATTAGTGGCTTTCTACTCTATTTATGAATTTTGAGAGAAAGGTCTTCCTAATTTATTATGTTGTGGACATGCTGTAATCTGGTATATGTATAAATTATATAATAAGGAGCTCAGTATTTTGAAGGTGTCTTATGATATGAAAAACGGCCATCTTTTGAAATTATGGGATGTATTATCACAATGTCAGACTCTAATCTGCTACCAATTTGTGTCAGCTTTCTGCATTGAAAAAGGACTCAAATCCTCTCTAAAAGTAGGAATCAGCTGAAGGTTTGTCTTGGCTTCATGAGCCCACTGCAATTAGGCAGCATGTGAATGTGTGCCATATGCATTTATTGCTCTTCTAAGCATGTGTTACTTTGATGTGTTAGGTTAGAAATCTAACTCTTTTTCTTGGGCAGCCTTCCTCCTGGGTCTTTATACTGCTTAGCAGTTGAGTCCAGACTTTGAAACACAGCCTAATTTAGAGGCGGATGCTGCAGCTGCTGCTGTCATTTCAGCTGATTTTTTTTCTGCTTTGATGTCAGCTTAGAGCCTCGGTCGCTGCATCAGTCCCGCAGCCGCCACAATTCTCCTAACGGACACCACATCATTTTAAGCATGTCTCTTTGCCTTTAAATCTAATTTGGGGAGCTCAACTCCTTCACAATGCACTGCTGGTTTAGTGAAATGTTGAGTTCTCACAGAATATATCCTTCCTGATCTGGAGGAGACACTGAAATCGCTTTGAGTTGTTATGTTTAATGCCTGATTAAATGCTGATGATACAAGAAGATGGATTTTTTTTTTGACAGAAGGAGGATGGGATGCCTTGCTAATTCTGCCCCATCCTTTGCATTAGCAACTGTACCCTACGAAATGAGCTTTTTCCTCTGAAAGCTGTCCTGTTCCTCTTTAAGACCTTACATTAACCGTATTTTTCCTACCCTCTATAATTTATTTCCACAATGATTGTATGTGCAAAGAAATTCACCTCAATTCAATTGTACTTGGGCCATCCTTGGTTTTCCTTTCAGCTCTCTCTTTCTGTGGCTGGCATGAACTCAAGGAGTGCAGGAGCCTTGATCCTTTCTGATGCCTTTGCAGAACGATTTCTCCCAGTGAGGTTCCCTTGCTCAGGCCAAACCCTGCCTTCAGATGTGCATGCATTTTCCCATTGATTTCAATGAGAGTCAACGCCTTCTGAGACCCCTGTTTGGCTTTTAATCTTCTCTTCTTTAAAAAATATAGACAGATAGTAGTTGTCCTGACCCTTTTTAATAACTGAGGTCCTTGGTTCCTTTACTGTTTTGGCTACTTTTTCTGTAGTAAAACGGTGTTCCATATCATGCCACAAAAAGAGAGCAAAGTCTCATCCAGATACACTCCTTTGGACATTGATTCTATGCATTTATTTCCTGGTTTTACTCCTATTGGAGCTACTTTTCTCTATTTCTCAAAGATACAGTGGTGTGGACTATATTAGTCTTTCTTGTACTTTCCCTATTATTACCATATTTTTTTGAAACAACATTTTGGGTAGGCTATTTTTTCGAAGTAGTACATCATGTATTTTTTTAACTTGTGCAATAGTGGGGGGTATTTTTTTCAGGTTTGACATTATTAGCAAATATGAAAGACACACTGGGCTAGAATGAAACAATTTTGAAGGAAGTTTAGAATTTAGTAAAGTATTTACCATCTGAGTTTTGAAATTTCAAGGATTCTTAGTGAGAATACCAACTGATTTTAAGCAAAGGCAATAACATCACAACGATTTTCAATAAAGTACAATTTTTACAGAATTAAATTTACTCATCAGTATTAGCATTGATAGTATTGCATATTATTTAAAAATATTAGAAAAAAATTCCTCTGGTCTGACATCACATAATTGCAGCTATGAAAGATTTTGTGCAAACAAATAGTCTTGTTAAACTCTGGGAACTAAACCTTTGTTTTGGAGCTTTTCAGGCAGCATCCTTAGACTGCTGACTTTTTCTTTTTTTGATGTGGATTTGACAGTAGAGCAGAGGATTGGGAACGTTTTCTTTGTAGTGACAGAAGCTCCTTCCTGCTCAGTCTGATAAAGATAGAATCATGTGGAAGTCAAGATATCCACAATCAAAACTTTAGAAAACATATTTCAAAAGTTGAGAAATGAAACAAAAAGTCTTTGCTGCAGGTCTAAAGCAAATTTGATCTGACTTATTTGAAAAAAGAAATTTTAGCTTCGTAATCAGAAGGCTCTTTGTACCAATGTCTGAGAAAAGAACAAGTCTATGATTCTTCTGGAAGAGCAGCTGTATTATTAATTCCAATAAACTCTACCACAATGGTGAGAAACTGAGCAGCTGATACATACTGTACTGCTAAATGGGATATTGGAGGTCTGGAGGAATTGTGGGCATGATAGTAGGTAAAACTTTCACCTTATTGCACACTCTGTTGCAGCAAGACAGGTGAGGAATAAAAACACATTCTAAAATTGTTCAAGTTTCTTTTGTTACCCTTTGCTTTAAAACAGCTGGTTGTTTCTGAGATATTCTGTTTTCATAAAAGGCACCACAAAGAGGGAGGAAGGCTCTGGCACAGGATGAGCACTGTGAATTTGGAGGTGTTTCAAATGACTCTCTCCTTAACAGCCTGACTTGAGGAGGGGGTAAAGTTATATCACACTGTGGCAATCCCCAAATGACAGCTGTTTGAGCCAGAAAATTGTGAAAAAGCATTCCTGTGCTGCTGTTGAAACCTTGGCTCTGAGCAGACCCAGAAACCATGCCAGACAACAGTGACCTTTTTTGCAGAGTGTCAGGGGCTGAGGAACATGTCATATGCAGTGCTAGTGTGCCACTGAGTAACCAAAAGGCAGAAACACTGCCCAGAGAAGAAAAAGCATCATCACAGTACTGATGTTAGCTCCAGAAAAAACAAAACAATAAATAACCACTGATGCATGACAAGGAAAATTTGTTGGAAAAATGACAATAGGACTGTGTTTCTTCAGAATCTGCTGTTTCATTGACAATGAAATGCTTTACAATAAGTCTGTTTCAACATTTTTAGAGTCTAATTACTTCTGGTTTAAAAATATACATGATGATTAAATATACAAATAATTAGTAGGAGTCAAGACAAAGTATATTGCTGGGAAAAAATTCAAATGTTCATGTTCTGAAATTCTATATGAAATGAAATTACTATGTTCTATTCTGCTGCAATCTTAGAGAAAATTGTCTATATTTCATGAAACCGAAACATAAAAACCATCAGGAATTGGTCTCAGCAAGGCGTACAATAATTTCCATTCTTGATGGTGTCCCAGGAGTTACCCAGAACCTTGAGAGATCAGCCCTAACGAGAAAGCATATGACCTTACCATATCAGGGCTTCACAACAGTCAAAATCTACCTTGACCTTCAACAGTAAACCATGTCCCTCAGGCTAAATCCTAACAAGTCTTGCCTTCAAACCAAGGCAAAAGGCCAAAAATGCTTATCCAGGGAGCAGCAATAGAGTCAGAAAATGAGAGGTTCTTTTTTGTTTGGCAAACATCGTAGTTTGACCTCTGTGTTCTCACTGTGCCAAGCCATCTAATCTCCAGGAGGCAGTCCTTTTTAATCTGCCAAGTGGCAAGCTGGCACAGTACCTGTCAAGACCAGTATGCACTGCCAGGCATTTGGATTAAGGTTTGGATGTGCAAGATGACATACCTCTCTCCTAAATCAGGACTGACTTCAGTGAGTCACAACCAATGGTCTGGTGCTCTAAGACCCTCAGGACCCTCAGTGAACTGCACTCACTCATTGAGCACAAGGGCAGCAGGTTTGCAGTCTCCCAGTCTGTGGGTGTGTGGAAGGATGTAGGGAAAGTATGGTCTATATAATAAACAACAATGAAAGGAAATGTAACTAATGCTACATCAGACAATATAAAGTAAAAAAACAAGGAAGAAATATGGATATAATAGGAAATTACAATCTGACATTTTACATTCTGTTTTTTTGTTAGCTTTCTGATTTATTATTTTTTTTAGGCAAAGTCAGATTTTGAAAAACAGTGTGATGATATAAAAATCATAAAAAAGTGATTTTAGTAAGATTGTGCTAAGAAGGAAAGATTTTTTACAGTCAGAAATTCTTCAGTCAAAAATTCTCAAAAACTAATAAATTCATTGTAATGAATTGAAAACAATCTTTGCTAGCCACTGATGGCAGAAAAGTTACCTGGAACTTATTGCAGATAGACATTACTTCTTTCTGAAGAATCTCTTTTCCTCTGTACTTTTTTCCCTTATATTGAGGTAGTTATTTAAATTTTTTGTTTCACTAGAAAAGTGGGCTTTCCCATATATTAGCTTAAAAATACATGAAAAAACCTAACTATTAGCCTGTGGAGAAAGAAAATAAATTGCAGCGTTTTTTGTTAACTTAAAGATTTATTCTTTTGAAAAAATCCTTACCTAAATGTGTATGTATTTTGTACAAAATTAAGGTATGTAGTCTCTTTTTAAATCAATATTTGTCTCCCTAGAGAGCTGCCACTAACCTGTTGGGCAAGAATAAGAGCATATCTCTCTGTGAAGAATAAAAGGTTTGCTTTGTCTTAAAAGTGGTTGGAATGAGCCATCCAGTCTCTATTTCTCATTTGCCTTCATTTACTTTTTACTAAGGTCGCCTTCAGTGTGGTTAATAAGCAGCAAGATCATCAGTCACTTCAAAGTGCTTTTGCATTCCATAGTTTGTTTTTTCTGCAGTGAGTAAATGGAAGGATGATCTGGTAGAAATCAGTTACATTATGACTCATCTTTTATGTGACCTCCTTAAGAGGCTTTGGGTAGCACATGGATTTTCCATACAATTATATGTAATAGTTGGCCAGAAAAATGTCCTTTCCCTCACCATTCCTCAGCAATGCTGAAAAGTAATTAAGGGCTTTGTGTAAAGAATGCTTCAAACCCAGAGAAGTAAAATTTCCTCTGATGAATGCTTTCTTTTTCATTTGGGTTACAGACAGGTTATTTTGCATGTAGACTGATGTCTTCATGAGGAATAGCTGAAGTCACTTCAGCTCCTGTCTTGATATGATAAAGACTTTGCTTTCTTCTGTCAACCAAAAAATGTCTGAATTGCAAAATTAAGGCCAGACAACTAAAGGGTGTGGAACTTCTTTCTCCTTGATGTTACACATCACATCTGCTTTCACTGGCCCCAAAACTACACAGCAATTGTTTTTCTCTGGTGGCAATTTGCAATTTCTTAAGCTAATGCTAATCAAGTTAACTGATCAAGACTTTCACATTTAGGGTTATTAATGAAAGAAGCAAGCCCATGGAAAAGAAGGCAAAGTATCCTAATCCTGGTAGGTAGAATTGCCAACATAACCCCCCAAAAGTGCAATTTCTTTTTAAGGATAACGCTCTTTGGTTGACTTTGGTCATTGAGCATAGATTTGTTTGCTTCTTGAAAAGTGTAAGTATGCCCTTGCTCTCTCCTAAGGAGGACAAAATATTTTTGCTCTCAGATTCACAAGATGCTGGATTTTCTTGAAAGTACCGACAACATTTCCTTGTCGTTCTGACAAGATGCTATGTCCAACACTGCTTGTGTATTCCCTTCTGTTCCCACCTCTTCCCTGAAGCACTAGTGGTGGTCTTGCTGCATGTTTCACAGATGTTTCTTCCACTCAGCTCCTTGGTTGTTTTTCAAATGGCTTCTTACAGCAAATGTTTCCATGTGTGTATGCTCCTTCCTTTCTGCTGACACCTTTTCTTCCTATAAAAACAATCTGCTGCTGTCTTTCAGATCTAGAGAGACACCATCCTACACCACAGTTGTCGTTTTTTTAGACTCTGGCATTGGTACACATGGTCAGCAGGCAATACCTCCCTCCTGCCTGTTCCTCATGACTAACAATGTTGATGTTTTGTTCTTTCAATCTTATTTCCCTCTGTTACACTTACACACTCTGTTTTTTTTTTTCTTTTCCTGTTACTCTGCTTTCTTTGTACTAGTGGCCCATATGGGATCTCTTCATCTCTCACTACAGCTTGGAGGAAGAAAACCTTACCCATTAACTGTTTTAGCCCAGTAACTATATGCAACTTTTATGCCAACTTTTTCTTGTGCTCAGGAACTGAAAAAAAACTTCAGCTTTACATTCTCTTTATACACACATACACACACAAGCAAAATTAAATTCACTTTCTACAGCTGCTCACAGTACTGGTTACTGACTGATTCTGAAGAGACATGCAGAGATCAGACACTACCATTGAGTTGATTGCCTTTTTAGTTTGCATGGGATAAAAGTTTAGCTGAGATTGTCTAGTCATTTCCATTCTGAAAGGTGTTCTTATTTGCTTATAATAATCTTTGCAATCAAAATTTTTCTTATCAAGTTATGCCTGTGGTCACCAAAAAGGGACTGTGATCCAGCTTGCTTCAGCAATTTCTTGATATAAAGACAAATGAAAAAAACCACAAAACATCTTGCTCCCTCCCTGTAGCTGCATTATTTGGGACCAAATTTATTTGAAATTGCTGTAGTATAACTGAAGACATCTGTGTAGTATTTTACCCAAACTCAAGGTTTTACAAAAAAAATTATTAAAATAGTGCATACTACAGAATGCATTGTGGTCCACTTTTGTGCATTATGTACATTACACACAGGGATATGTATATATACCTCAATGCTGTTTTACGAGTCTGGCAGCATTCAACTCGATAATTCCTTTTCTAATTTTAACTTCCTTTTATTTTTTAAATATGCAATAATATTTTAATGTTTCCTCCCAAAAAGTAACGTGTCATATAGACAGAACATTTTCAGGATTAGTACTGGAAAAAGTTATACTCTTTCATTCAACAAAAGAAGGTTACCCACTTAAGCTTGCCTTTCTTTTTCCAAAACTGCTAGGTATATTCTGGGAGAAGATGTTTAGTTTGTCACTTGAAGTAGATCAATGATGGTCCTTGATAGTCTTACTTATAAATGTAGGAAAATTTTGGTTCTTTTTAGGTATATGTATCTCCACAGAGATGCATGAATACTGTGAACTGCATTAACAAATTTGCATTTCTCACCTCTGTTATTCTCTCTCCTGGACCATTTGGTTGAGCATATTTTCACAACAAAATTGTTCTTTGACAACATCAAGGCAATCTTTTTTGTGTGTGAATAATGGAAACAATATAACATGATTTTGCTAAGTCACAGAAGGTAAAGAGTCAACGACAGGTACAGATTGTATTCAAATTTGTGTTCTTCACTTTAACTCTATGGACCAAAAAGGCCTAACAGCAGGACCAAACCACGTGACCTGCTGACGTTACCATCGGGTGTCTTCACTTTATGTTGTAGTATTATTTAGAATTCATGTTTGTCTTCTCAGCTTCAGCAGTTTGCGTGATTGCCAAGTAGCTATGAGCTACAACTTACAGCACTTTAGGAATGGCATAGAAGATGCAAGAATCATTTTGTCTTAGACTGCCCTAAATTTAGGCTAAGTGTTGCAGAATGTTTAGATATTTATATGGGAAAACCATATAAAGAAAAGTGCATTTCTGCTTTTAATGGAGAAGAGGGAGTGACACATGGTTGATAGCTGAATCAACACTTTCGTTTCTCCCTTTCCCCTTTCAAATGTAACATGGGAGTTTTTTACATTATGCTGGAAAGATGTCCAGATGTGGGAGAGACACAGCCTCAAAGCTTTCCTTTTTCTTGTTCTGTTTTTATCAATGCCAGGCCACAGTCTTCAGTGGATAGAGGACCAGTGAGTACTGTGTGCTCTTCCAGCACCCTTACTAATATATGCATTATGTCATATACATCGCTTCACATTAGGCTTAGGTCTTTATTTGCCTAGAATCTCTTCAAAGTACTCAAAACAGCAGCATGCAAATTTGAGATTTGAAAGATGGCCATTTCTATTCTAAAACTACCTAGACTGAAAGTGTGAGATTTTCTCACACCAAGTTTCATTAGGTAAGCATAAAAAGATATAGTGCTACATATTTATCCTCACCTTAACCACCATTATCTTCATGATTATGATAGCTTTTAGGAGCCTCTTCAAGAAACCACTTATGAAGAGCTCTGTAGAAATGTTGCACAACAAACAGACTCATCTGGCAAGAGACCAGTAGTAAAACATTGTCCAGTTAAAGCTAGTTGTAAAACCTTGACTGATTTCTCCAGGCACAGGATTTTCCTTGAGATGATAAGCACAATGAGCCAGGTGGGAGATGCAAGGGATGCATGTGCTTTCAGAAAAGGAGAATAACAATAGCCATGAAAATAGACACAGTTCCAGCAAAGTAAAAAAATAACAACGAAAAGAAGCAGGGGTTCAGCAAAATGAACAGAACTGACAGCATATTACTTGCCTAGCCAAAGATATTTGCATCAATATATAAAATATGTAAATGTGAATCTACGAGTCATAGGCAAACATTTGCAGCTGTGGAGAATTTTAAAATTTGTGTTTTATTTGATGGGATGAGAGAACAATGTGCAGAGAATAAAAACAACTGAGTTTCAAGAAGTGTCTTGGCAGCATTCAAACACTAGCAGTTGTCATCATCATAATAAGATAGAGAGAAACCAGTTTTTTTAATTTAGTTTTTTTACAGTGAGATCTCTCATTATACAAATGCATATCTTTCTACTAGTATCTTTCAAATCAAAAATGATGTTTCACAACATATGTAGATTTGTATTTTTATGGGTAATATAGTTTCCCTAATAACCTTTCCAAGTGAAAGATTCTGCCTGATTCAGAGGAACAGACTATTTTTTGTAAATTTGATTAGACACCTAAACTCATCAGTCCGTCTCTGAGCCATGTACCTGATTATGCATAGGTATATGCAATGCATTATGCGAAAGCAGTTTAGCTTGGATTGTATCGTGGCTGTAACCAAAGTGGGTTTAGAGATAATGAGCTTGCATCCCCGAATACTTAGGATCGCAGTCTACTCTCTAAACTGATGATGCAGCAGCTGCATAATGCAACAATGTAATTTATTCATGTAATATGTACAATATTGCTGTAATAAAAAGCCCATTGGCGGTTCCTCTAATTCTCTGTATGAGCACCCTGTTATTAGTAGCTGTGTAAGTCAGTATTTCAGCATCTTCAAATTCTGGCTATTTATAAATTTCAAGACACAATATTTTAAAAAGGAAGAAAAAACCCAAACAACCCCTAACAGTTGTATACTGTTGAGTAGTATGAATTGTGAATCTCACACTGAACTGAAACCTGCAGCTTTTTGATCAATAGAATCAGTAAATGTAACAGAAAAAAACCCACTAACCAGGTCCAAGTGACCCTAGTCGCTGAACTTTTTTTTCCACAAATACATGCCATGGTGATGTAAATGAAAAGAAGTTAAGATGGAACAAGGGGAAAAAACAAGTATGGATTTTCATGAGAAAAGCTGGAAGTCCCCTAATCTTCCTACCTTTTTATTCAATAGTGAGTGTTATTTATCATATGAGCGTTTATATTGAATGTAGATTTCTCTGAAGTAAATTTTAATGGGAACATATTAAGTTTCAGCAAGAGCCTACATGTAAAGGCAGTGATAAAGAGCATTACAACAGAATGCTTGGAAATTAATCTGCCAGTTTAACCCAGTAACAGACATGCATACTAAAACACTGATGTGAATTGAAAATAAAATAACCACGCTTGACAGATATAATAGTTTAAGTGATTTCAAATTAACCACATCCCACTGACCGCAAGTGAAGAATGTGTTCATTCTCCCGCAATGAAACATGCTCTAGGGACTCATTATACAGAGTGGAGTAAGTAAAACCAGAGTGGAGTAATTGATGCTGAGGAGGAAGGAAGAGTGACAGCTATTTAATGATTCTCAAACTTATACATAAAGATATCACAAGCACTTAATATATTATTTTTCTCCTTCCACTCTGGAAATGTTATAGAGTTAAATCTGTGTTGTGCAGTAATTGCAACATTTGATATAGCTGTTAGGAATAATGAATCATGACAAAGATGCACCAGGCAGTACATGGAAAGAGTGAATAACAAACCACCCTCTGCCAACATGTGTGCATGCATTATGGGTGCTCTATTTCAGTAGAACATGTGAGATGAAGTCAGGGAGTATCTACTGGCCTAACTCCTCTGCCTATGATTGCTTTTCAAATGGTAAGGACTCCTTAAAAAGTTTGAACATCATGAAATCCAAATTTACGTGATTTGGTCCCTTCTTTTCACATCCACTGAGGTCTTTATTTGTAGACAATCTACAGAATAGAAGATGCACATGAACGCAGTGATCCCTATCCTTTGCTGTTTCGCAGGGAAGAGGAGCAGTCACATAGTCTGTGTCATCTTTATGCTCTATGGTAATTTTGGTTTAACTCTCTAATCTTCTATATCTATGAGTAACATCTAACAGGCAATATGATGCTCACAAGCCACAAGCTATGAACACCTGAATAATAACTACACAGTTATATGGCAATTAGTATTCCTGGATAGTTCTACTGTGGCTACTGGCACTAAAGGCAGTAGTATCTTCTGCTACAAAGCCAACAGAAACTAACACATAAAAATCTCCATCCAGGAGTCCCTCACAACCTGAATTATTATATGATTTTAGGGATAGCAGAAAGCCATTTGCATTACATATAATGAGGAGACACAACAAAAGGTGTTATACAATTTTTGTCCTGTCTCATTTTGTTACTTATAAGGTCAGAGACAAACTATAAAACTTCATTAATGTGCCATCGCCACTTACTAACTCTTTTAACTTATTTTGGCCACATTGGCCCTCTACTGTACAAGGCAATCTCTTGAGGAAATACTGTGTTTACAAAGATGGTGATTGTATGGTATCTTATATCTGATCACAGAAAGAACATGAATGGTGTGGGAACCATTAAGAAAAGTTTTATCTGTATGCACAGAAGTGGTCCTAATTGATCCCTAAAAGAGGAAAAAGAAGGCATTTGTACTGCAGGCTTGTGGTGTGCCCAGCTGTGACACCCGTGTGCAGCCTGCTGAGGCTTCCTGTCTTTAGGAAGATGACATTTGTGATCAGAGCCAGATCTGAATGGATGAGGATCTGTCTGTGCAATTGCACTGTCAGGACTGTATAAAGGCACTCACTTGTAAGGGTTGGGCTTCTGGGTTTTCATACAACAATGCAACCAACTACTGCTGATTCCTCCAAAGTTGAGTTCAGGTTGCCAGCTCAGATCCACTTCTGACAAGAGAATTGTCCTCTTCCTTTCCTTGCCACTGACTCCAGCGACCCTTAGGGTTTGAGGGCTTATCTAAAGAGGGCAATAGCCAACAAAATATTTTCCAATTGCAGCAGGACACAGATTCCAGCAGATTAAGGCCTTGATTTTTCCATTGTCTGAATATCACACAATGCTTGCTCGTTGTTAGGTTATTTCCTTATCCAAAAATAGTATCACTCTAATGGTATCCCCACTCTCCATCAAGTTTAAAATTTATTCCACGACTGATTCAGTGGGAATAGCACCAGTCATTTTAGGCATTGTCTATTCTGGGATATAAGCAGGTGGATTGCAATTTATAATGGGAATTTTATACCTTCTGTAACTTGTGAGTTGCCTAGTTGGATTAAACTATCATTGTAAAAGGACCAAGTTTTCCCCTGACACTTTGTTTCTCTCCCATGTTCTCAATAAGCAAAGTTAAGACAGAAATGCTCCTTTTGAAAGAATCTCTTGTTGTAGTGTGTTCGTGCAACTTGGAGATCTTTCATAAGAGTGCTTTTGAGACCTGGGCACGTGTGAACTGACAGAGTATTACCATGTATGAGACTGATTCTTTGTCGAGAACTTTCATTATCAACAAGGACTTACAGGTCTCTTGGCTACCATAAAAAACCAAAACCAACCAACCAAACCAAAAACCCAAATCAAAAGAAGAATAAAAAGAAAGAAAAGTGTGCATGTGGGAATAGTTCCACTTCCCAGAATAGACCAAACTTACACAATGACGGTTTCTTTTGCTGTCTCCTGGCTGTGATGTTCTGCAGGTTTTTTGGCTTATATCTCTTTATGATTTATCAAGAGGCAGAACAAATATGTATTTAGGCATATGCCTGATGATGAGGAATTTAAGCTGGTGTACTGATAATCAATTTTGTGCTGAAGTAGCTTTCCTAAATGTCGTAAAGAGGGGGCGGTTTTGTTTACTTTTACATGTCACAATGATTTTTTTTTTAATTAGAGAAAACTGCAATCATAAACCAGCAAAATAATTAAACAAAATGCAAATAATCCTCCTAAGTATCATTTAATGCCGGTTGAAGAATGTGGTGTAAATTGGTGGAAAGATTACACTGAAGGTAGACACAGGCATGACTGTTCAGCAAGGAAGGGTTTTCGTAAATATAACTTCAAACTAGTGAAACAGAAGCAAAATGGGAGCAAACCCAGTTCTAGTGAATCTCTCTACTTAAAACCTCAGTACCAGGGGTCAAGATTTGGTCTCAGCCTCCAGGCTTGCTTAGGAGTCTTTTGCAGAGGAATCAGAAAGAGAAAAATGAAGCCGGAATTAATGGATTATGTAACCCTGTCTGCGAAATGCAGCGCTCATGAATATTTTCAACCCTTTCATAAAGTCTATTCAATCAGCAATTATTTTATTATCCAGCCACATGCCTAGCTGGGGAAGGAAGTTGAGAACACAGATGCTGCACCTGCCAGAGGGGCTATGGGCAAATTTCTTCATTATACACCGAGGAGACACTCATCTTCTCTACATTTGACCCAATTCTGAGCAACACTATAGAAGACCCAATACATGAATTTGGATGTGAATGCAACACTGCGAACAAGTCAGTTTATTATAACAGCATATTATAGAAGCACCATCTGTGCCAGTGTTTGCAGGTAGAACAAATGTAATTTTCAAATTTAAAAAATCCCCACCACAAACCAAACCACAATAAAAAACCTCTCTCTTGTTAGGATTAAAGCTCCATTCCTGTTCCCTCTCATTATTTGCCCGTTCCACCAGTGATGCACACCTTTAGGCCAAACATGAGTTGTGATAGGCTGTCATGCGGTTCGGGTATTATAGATGAAATCCTTCCAGAAGCAGCATCTGGCTCGATTTGTAAGCTCTGCAGTCATTTGTAGTGATGGGGTTACATGTGCCCTAGGCTTTGTCAGATGGTTTGGCTGCTTTTCTCCAGTTTGTTTTTTTTTTTTAAATTGTTATTATTAGTTGATAGTGAGGAATTCGTACTCTGCTTAACTCAATGGCAATTTGCATGTTTAAATAAAAAGACTATTTATAATTAAAGCATTTTGAAATTTGACCACTAAACATGTTTTTGTTAGATATGTTAGTATTAAGTATAAAACTGCTTGTTTCTCTCCAGTAGTTTACTTGTGAGAAAGGTGTTATCTGATTGCCTAAAAGTTGGTGATGGGAATTACCTACTTGGCTATCTTATTAGTCTGTTCCTTTAATACAGGGGCATCTCTAGAAGACTGTAGAGATGATCAACATATCCCCAAGAGTTTTTTTCTGTCACATTAATTTTGTCACCACTTTCAGTCCTGAAAGTAAATAAGGCAAATTCCCAAACAGGATTTACTGTGTTAGACCAAATGCCTTATTAGTGTAAATCTGTTCTATTTTTACTTCGGAATCTCAATGTTATAAAGGGAGTTGACTCCTTTGTTAAAAGTCTTATACCTCACTTTGGTATCAGGTAGCATACAACAATATGTTGTCAAATAGTTTACAGTCACTTTTACTGAAGGTAAAAATTAACATGCAGGGTACAGTATAAAGCTTGCAAAGCATGATAAAGCACAATGATTCTTAGGAGTTTGTTTTAAATATTATTTTCAGGGTTTACAGGCAATCAGAGGAAAAGGATTCCAGGACTAGGGGACTAATGTAGCTGTGTGGAATAGAAAACAATAAGATTTAAATATTTACCAATACCAGAGAATATAATCCCATACTGCCCAACTGTGTTTATATACCATTCTTCAAATTCCTCATACTTCCTTTACTGCATCTTTTCCCCTCATTTGTGTTAATTTTATGCTCTGAAAAGATATTGTTCACATATGAATTAGGCTATTCTTGGATAAACATGGATTGCCGCTAACAACGTACTTCTTGTTCTGCTTTCTTCTCTCATTATGTCAGGTGACAAGACTATAATGAAAATTAGTTCACATACAGCACAAAATAAAGAGCATCAACATCAAGTGAAACTTTGAGGAATAAAAACCCCACATCACATGACATTTGTTCACAAAAGCTCTGTATTTCTGAACACTAGTGAAAGAACAAATTAAAACAATTCAAACCTGATTGCTGGACCATACCGAGGAAAGGGTTAATGCCACTCTGTTTACTGCTTAGCATTCAGCCACATCCATTGAAAAATTCTTCTGTAATGAGTGTGTTACTTATATATAGTTTTTGCAGTCAGTGACTCCAAGAAACATTGGAGGCTCCTTTAAACAAGTTGCAAACCGGTTTTGACATGGGTAATAAATGCACTGAATTTTGCTTTTCTTTCTTCAGTTTTTGGAACACTGTCTAAAAGTGCTGTTGAAGGCCACTTGAAGAAGGAAGAAAGGATTGGGCTAAAGCCTTCCACGAAGATTTTTGTTTTCACATGATCAATCATCAAACAGTAGCAATGCACTGTACAGAGGTGTGAGAAACATAACTTGTTATGTTCAATAGACCAAAATAAGTTTCTGTAATTTGATTGTTCGATAATTACAAATAAACCCAATTTAAAAAAAAAATTGTGAGTAATTAATAATCAGAAATCTGAGTTTACGATTAGACTGAATCTTTTGAAAAACATTATCTATTCAACCAGCACATTTAACTGCAATCTTAAGTCATGTCATTCAACTGCTGTAACAGCTTTTTCCAGAGTTTTTCTGGCGTATGGATTTAAACCCCATGTGTAAGTATGCATGTCAATCAAGGCCCAATTCATTCTTGAAGTAAAATAATTTTATCAATGTAATGTGAAGATTCACTGGATGTTAAATGTGATTAATTATAAAATCTGAGGTTTTGATAACTTTTTCATCAGCAGCACTGATCTGAAAGCAAAGTTTTCTTTCAAGTCTGCGAATCTGAATCCTTTGGCCTTACATTTTCTTTTGAAATATTTCATTTAATGCGTGCAATGTCATTACAGCCTGCTCTCTTTTATTCTGTACCTGGTTGAAGAATTTTCAGGTTTTCTGGATTTAAAATCGAACTTTTGCTGTACCGTGAGATGATTTTTCTCCTTTAGTCTGGCTTGGCATCTCACATCAGTTCTGTACTTTAAGAAAAGAAAGGTGTAAAAAGATTTAGAGTTTGCTTCATTTAGTTGTGTGACTTGCTGTGGTGATGGCTTTGGATCACTTCTAGTTATTCTGTTTTGATTTCAGTACTTTGGTAAGTAGTGTCAGAACTCTTTCTTTTGTTACTTCATCTGCATTTGTACATCAAAAATGATCTCAAACCATAAGTCTTCTTGAAGAGACAAACCCATCCCTTCCAAGCTAGGAGTATAAAACTTTTTTTTGCCATTTAAGGTTTTATTTTTCTAAAGTTAAAATGGTCTCATGTTGTGGTCTGGAATTCCCCCGGATATTTACTGCCCACGTGTATCTATGTGACTTTTTCACATAACCAAAATAGTTATTTGTGCCTACACAAATAGAACTCATAAAAATATCTGTTTGTGAAGTCAGGTCTTTTTAATAAGTGAACAAATGAGCTATTCTCTTCAAGTAGTAATTTACTGGAGCTAGGCAGATTTGGAGGGACATAGCTCTGGAACAGGAAAGGAAATGACAGCAGAAAGTTTTGTTACCAAGTGTTTTAACATTACAGAAGACTACCAAGATGGATGGACAGGAAGATGGGGGAGAAAGAAAGAGAGAACTGAAGGCAGAGAAAAGCTAATGAGAGCCAATATCAAAGAAATAGACTTGGTGGTACCCCGGTGTTAGTGAGAGAACACTTTGGTGTTCCACTGGCTCAAACTCCCAGCAGGGATAGACCAAGGGAGATGGCTTATTGGGTTGTTATCACAGAGGATAAAAATCCAACAGGACAACTCTGCTTCTGCTTATATCCTTGTACCCCCTGGGCTCATTTCAGCTAAGTGGTAGTATATGATTAACAACAGGGAAAGAGGACGGAAAGAGTCCAGTGTTTAAACAGAGCTTTTACCCTTTATTTTGCCATAAGTAAGAGGGCTATAAATGGATGTCTTTGACTTTTCTTCAACTTGTTCCATGTGGGAAAGAATCATGGTTGAACAGAATTTTATTTTTTCTATGAAGAAAATGATCAGGAAAGTTGAACATAATGATTTCACGCCGTGACTATAATGCAAACACATACTTAACCATCATTGTCTCCTCTTCATATAATAACTGAAAACATCTGTATTGTGCACTGAAACATTATACATTGCATTACAATTAGAAATGTGCTGAAGTGTTGGATTGGGTGTTTATTTATGGGCCATGAAAAATAAGGTTTTCTGCGCTTCTCATGTACAGCTAAATAGCCATAGGTAGAGTACTGAAAATTTTGGAACCCAGCAGTCACTGTGGGAATGGCTTCATTATTCACCGAAGGAGGTTTTTCCAGCAGAGCTGAGTTGCTGACAAACAATAATAAACATTACTGAAAGTTGGAAACAAGAACTCAGGCATGTTGATTTTGACTGTAAAAAATGCTCACGGGGCATGGAGGGCAAGATGCTCTCAAAATGACAAGGTACTACAATAGAGGGATCCCCATTAGAGCTGTGCACATATATTTTCTCTATTGACACAAAAGTGTTCTGACAGGCTCAGCAAACAAGCAGCTTCTTCTGACTGCCTAGTCTTTACCTGTTGCCACAAGTAGTCTAGAAACAGAAATGTATTTTTAATGGGCACACAAATGTTTCAAAGATGAAATACACTCAGGTGGGGACATAGCAAATGTCTTGGTGTAGCTTCTGAGAGCTTTTGTAGCACAAAAGGCATCACTATGACTTTTTACTGAAGCACTTGACAGTTCATGACCATAGCAGAAAATAATGTTTTAGATCAGATTATATAACATTTACTTTGTCCGATATTTTACTCGTATGTGAAACAACGTGATTGTTTGAAAGAGCTCACTCTACAGTTAATTACTTTTGCAAATAGCTGCTAAGTTTTCTCCAACCTGAGCAGACACACATTGCTCAGTAAAGTTTTCTCTGGAGTTTTCTTTTTTTCTCTCTCCCCTGACTCTGGCTCAAAGTTTTAAAGCAAGAAAGCGTAAAGTCCTGGCTTGTGCTCGTGATGGTGGTACTCACAAAGAAGGACACAAACAAAGAGTTTGTGGAGCCAGTTTCTCACTGAGCAGCAGAATGAAGAAAACCTATGCCAGCTGGGGATTTAGACTGTGAATATTACACGATCCTTGCAAATCTATTTACAAGAAAGAATGATTTTTACCAATCAAAACCTGAACTAAATATAATTTAATATTTTCTTTGCTGCATCTGAAGCAATTTGAATGGCTCACATTTTCTCTGGCCATTGAGTATGTCACTTATTCATTATCACAGGTTTGAGTGTCTTCGGCTCTGCCAGAAATTGTTGGTTGACTTTCAAAGTGGATTCAGATTTCTCCCAGAGAGGTCGACAGATACGCAGGATTTCTGGTAGTGCCCCAATTAAACATGCATCATTTGTACTGATTTTCCACATGATTATCTCAAATAGCCATGGAAAGGCACAGTTATCAATCAGGAGAGTGAAGGATTCATGTCTGTACAATAGGGAAAGCTGAAAACAGGAGGAGAAATCTCATTTTTTTTTGCTCTCTAAGTGTTTACTGGGATAAGTAGTTATGATGGCAAACTGGGTGTAGCTGTGAAATAAGGCTGATTGTATATTTCTTTGCAGTGAGAAACCAAAAGGGCTTTCAGTCTGTAATGATGGATTTTTTTGAACACAGAGTAGGGAAAAGGAACTTTTAAACCAGAGGAATTCAGATCAGCTGACTGAAGTAAAATAACAGTCTGAAAAACAGTTGTTTGCCCTGCTCACAATGTCTTTGTAGGTTGGATCCTTTTCTTTACCCTAGTTCTTACTAAAAAAATTCTCAGTGGCTTCAGGAGATAAACTAAACATGTCACAGTCCCCTCTGGACCCTGGAGAAATAGCATCTCCTATATGGTCTGCCTGTGTATCAGGTTCCTTCCTAAGGTCTCTTGGTGTGGATCCGTATGGGATCCCAGTCCCTCATCTGCTTGTTGGCTCCTACCAGGTCTCCCTGTTCCCAGCTGCGAGCACTCACCAGCTTTTGCGAGCTCACCTCTCCCTTACTTGTACATGGATCATCCCTTTATTATAATTTATATTTCTCCCCTTTCTTCCCTAAAAGAAAGCTGAAAAGATGCCACAGTCCAGGAACAGTAAACACAGCTGAATCTGGACAGCCAACATGTGATCCTCCTTTAGTACTTGCACTGCTGATCTCAGTTTGGCTGTTGTGAACCAGAGGGGATGGCTAGGAGCACTTGTATTCCAAAAGTTGTATTACTTACATGTAATGGGAAGAGTAAGCCAGAAACAGAGTCTTAGTAATAGATGAAAGACCTGGAGGGAGTAGGGGAATTATGCTTTATTCTGGACAGCCTGGAAATCAAATTCCAGACTGAAGTGCAGGGCTGCATGATTGTAATATTGATGCCTCACTAAGACTGCAGCCCTACAGCTGTAGGATAATCACTACTGCTAATAAATCAGTTCTAACCGGCTCATATTCCGTCCAGATACACAATGGTTGTATGGCTTATTCTGGGAGCCCTCTCTGAAGCAGATATGTTGTTGTTGGAAGATCCTTGTCCAGCCAAACCTTTCTGTGGTGGCTTAAAATACTTGGAGGGGTTTTTGTGGAAAAGTGCGTACACATTTTCTCAAAGACAATGCTGAGTGATTTTTCCATCTGCTGTTCTTACTGTCAGAACTTCAATGAAGATCCAACTGGCAGCTGGGAGGAGCAGTTCCTCTGAAGGTACTTCCTTTCCCTGCAGATGCCTACATATCTTCCTCTCTATAATGGTGTGTATATCTATCAAGCTCGGGTTCTGTTCTCCAAGACTCCATTTTTATCCCCTTTCATAGCAGAGAAGAGGCCCAACTTCATGGTTGTGCAACAAGAAAGGTGTATATGAAATTGTTGAGAACTGATCAGAAAGTTAGTGGTTTAATTTATATTTAGTGATTTAGTATTTGGGATATTATTAAATATCTTCAGCTAGAGCTGGAAATTGGAATTTTCATATCAGTAAAGGATTACACTGAGTTAGCTAAGTGTGAGTACTCTCTGATATATAGGGTGTGACATGCACAAAGGTTAAACACATAGATATCATCTTTGCAGTTGCTGTCACCCCATAAAAAATATCCTTTTCATTACTGCAAAGAATGAAGGTGTTATTTGCCTCTCCAGAATATTATAATACAAAATATAAAATTAAACTCTGATCATGTATATTCAACCCATGTATTCAGAGGAATCAGATCATACACGACCCATAGCTTAATTGCTAGTCTTAATTATCCAGTACACATCAGTCTAATTGATGTAACAAACCTGCTCCATAATTCCCTGCTAGCATGGGCTAGAATAGCTCCGTTGAACTCAACAGACCTACATCAGTTTATGTCAGCAGGGAATTTAGCCTTAATATTCCAAAGAGGAATATGGCACATGATTCACTTTGGTTCACATTTTTCCCAAGCTCTTATGTAAAATAATTTTATTTTTAGTTCAAGAGAAGAGAAATGTTTGTACAGACAGAATTGCATGTTTGTACAGGCATTCCCAGAGATCCAAAAAGTATCCTTTTGTCTTCAAAAAGTAAAATACAAACCAAACATCCTCAAAAGAGAAAACAAAAGGGCAATTGCTGTCCTTGATCCAGCATTGGATGCTTTTGTGTTGATGCAGCTGGTCCAGTTTCTTCAGCTCCTGGTGATGGACCAGAATGAAGTAGAAGTCAGTGGCCAGATTTTGGTTATTCTACAGTCTCATTTTAGCAAATGGAAGGAAAATAATTTTGAGGACAGCAAATTCAAAGAAGTTGATTAAGATAGATTTTTGTATAAGACTGTTACTGCTCTGAAGTTGCTCAGTTTTGTGTTAAATTGAGGAGTTTCTTTGGCAGGTTTTGGATGAAACTTTTGTTGATCTGATGACTTGAGGATTAACAGAAACAAACATCTGGGAAACACTAAAAATCTGGATTATTGCTTGTCACAGCGCTTTGAGTGAGACTTCGGAAATTCTGTCTGGAGATTATGAACTATAGATTAGTACACACAAAATATTGCTGAAACTGCTGTGTCACAGCCTATCTTTAGAAAATGCTCAAGACCATGATATATCTTAAGTAAAGATTATTGATGCAACTAGTGATACTGAAATGAAAAAGTGTCAATGGTGAAAGCTAAGTTTGCAAAAGAAATATCCATATAATTCCAAGATCAAAATGCACAAAACCATTTTAAAAATAGAATCATCTTTTTCTCCCTTTAGCTCACGTGACGGTTCAATTCTAATTTTGTTTTGTCTTTACTTTTAAAGTTCATTCTTTAAAAAAAAAAAAAAGGCATTTTCAGCAAAGAAATTTCAAGGCAAATGAAATGTGTAGATTGAAATTATTGGATACAAATTTGTAATTAATGACTGTTGTGTTTTGGATTACTAGTTTTATTATTGTTGGAAGTGCAGGGCAGTTTCCAATATTTTATTAACTTAGAAATATTTACATTGTCACTGGTTATGAACTCTTTTAGGACAGGTTTTTCATTTCTATAAATGTATGTAAACTTTCCAATTCTCACTTTTCTATTTACCCTAACTAATTCTAGAGAAACCGTGTGTTACAGTTTGTGAGGAAAAGGAATTAAGAAAAGAAATTTATGTTGTTACCTGTCTTCAGCACTTCATTATGCTGGTCAGATACTAATGCTGGGTATCATGAAAAATAGCAAGCAGTACTTTCTTTGAAGTCTAGCAAATAGAGAAATAGCATTCAAGGCTTAGAATGCACCACCTGTAAACATACAGCATACCCACAGGCAATTACTGTATATTCAGAGTGGCAGTATAGCTTTCTGTATTATTAAATAACTTTCTGAAAACCTATTTTGCAGGGCAGTTTTATGATATGAAAGAGAGGAGGAAGAATATTAGCATAAAGCTTAGCTTCATTCAACAGCGATGGCTGTAGCTTTCAATATCCATAAATATCTAGACAAGTGTCTTTCTCCTCTGCACACGTACACAGTTAATGTGCAAACCACCACGATGAGCACGACGCTGAACTCCAGCCCATTAGGATACTAATTTGATCTCTAGCATACCCTTATTATAGAACACCACAATAGGTATTCCTCTGACAGGAAGCTTCAACACCTTATTTCACATCTGATGTGAAGCTCAATAAGAACACCTTAAAAACATTAATTAATCTATTGCATATAAAACAGTTCATAATACAAATATAAGCCTCAAGCTAGTGTTAATTTCATAATGCTCGTTAGTGCTAAGAAATACATGTTAACTCCAGTGAGGTGTTATGAAATAAAATGAGTAAGTGTATCTATATTGCTAACTATTGAAGATCATTTAAGTGTTCTCTTAGTATTATTATCAATATGCACAGCACAATTATGGCCATAATAATAGATCAGAAGAAAGGAAGAAAGATCCAGAAATGTTCATGAAAATAAGACAACTTCAGAATAGAGAAAGCAGAAACACAGTGGAGAAACCTGATGTCTGTCTTTCCTGGCAGAACCAAATATCTACATTCAAGAAATATTATTTCTCTAAGATGACTGTGGGAAAACCAACATAAAACAAGTCTCAAGGAAAACTGGATGCAAAATGTGGGGATAAAGACCTCAGGGTTTTTTCCCTCACAATTTCTTGCTCTGTCAAAAGTTCCTTTATTCATATTAAGTGGTATGATCTGCCAAGCAACAGGAGGTCTGGGAAGGTGGGGAGGGATGGGAAACGTACCTCCTACTAGTCACTGTTTCCTTTTAAAATGGTATCTGACCTATCAGAAAGTGCAGCTGTAGGAATACTCTTGCAAAGAACCTAAAAGCAGAGCAGAGACATTCTATTCAATACAAGTGTTTGAGAGCTGAGTGGGAAAAAAGGTAATGCATAAGAAGGAAAAAAAAAAAGAAAAAAAAAAGAAAAAAAGAAAAAATATGAAAAAGGATGGAAGGAAGCAAAACAAAGAATCATGTTATTTAGTATGCATCTCCAAATATTTTGTGTATGTAAATGACTGGTCCTACCAAATATATGATATCACACCTGCTCGGAATACACACCAGAGAGTATTTCAAGAGGAAAATTTGGTAAATGTGGCATCACGTGGCTGAGAAAGGCAAAATTCTCACTAGGAGAGAGCCAAAAATTCTCAAGAGATTGTTTGCTGGTATTGCACCTCTGCTTTCCTTACAGTAGTGCAGGTTAACGACAACCCAAATGAACAGCTCTGGCACAATGCCACAATTCAGAGGAAAGCCTGATAGTTGGAGGCATGCTAAAAACACTCTGGGCTTGATTCCATGTTCTGTCAGAATGCTGCTCGGGTGGATGGAGGCATGGGTTTCCCAAGGCTGGTTGTGGACCCAGGATTCAGTGCTCTCTAATCTTCATATATGTGGCTTTAATTTACAGTATTGGCATGAGATGCTGCAATGACCTCATGGCTGTAAAGTACCCACCATAACACAGTACCTCTCTCAACAGCCTCCTCCTTCCCAAATTGGCCTGGCAACCTCTTTTCCTCTCAACATCAGGGACAAAGGACAGGGTGGCAGCTGACTAGCTCTGCACAGGAGAAATCCCCAGATGGTGTTAACCTTTGCTATACAGAGGTCAGAGACAATCATATAGTGGAAAATGTCCACAGCAAAGCAGAGGATCTCATCCTTTGTGCTATTTAAAGTAGTCTCTTCCAATTATATATTTACTTATATATCTGTTATATATCTTTTTACATGTATATTTATGCATGAAAAAAATGGCAAGGTTTGTATTCCACACAAATAAACATTAACTGTTTTAGCATCATGGTTCTCCCCCACCACCCCCCCAATTCCCCCTCTACCTTTGAGAATAAAGTAATTTTATGCATTCTCTCCTATCCTGGGCATGAAAAAGTAAATGCTGTATTACCCCAACTTAGGTAACCCTTAGGATAATTTTTTAAGCAGCAGGAAACTAGGCTATCTGGCTGGGTAGATAATGATATCAGCTGCTTCCTTCCAAAACAACAGGTGCTTTGGCATAAAAATGTATATCATCATACTGAGATGATGACATCAGTTCATACTTCAGCTTAATTATAAACTACCTCCATTAATCCTCAAATAATTAAACATTTTGTGTATGGTGCAAGGTGAAATATAAAAGCAAAAGGTGCCTAGCTGTTCATCACAGGGTTAAAATGGCCATTTCTGAATCGTTTGTACTTCTGTCTGCCTATTTAAATGTAAACTTCAAGCTGATTTTAAGCATTTGTTTATATTTTAATGTTCCGGCTATGAGATGGGTAAAAATAAATAATGTTAAAATTCGGTGGAAACTTAATGAAATGACTAAGATACATTGACTGAGGTCAATTGGAGTATATATGTGCATAAATATCATGCAGAAAAAACAAAGATGTGCAGGATCGGGCTTTGTATGTACAAGAATAATTGGGGGATAAGTCATGGTTCATGGCCCAAGAGCAGAATAAACATTGCAGCATTCAGTGTTTGCAGATTTTATGCAAGAAGATCTTAGACTCACATTCAGAAGCAGTACATCTAAATAAAACAAACTCTGGACAAGCAAGCACTATTTATTGAAATAGATAGATTGAGCAACCTTTGTAGAAAAGAAGTATTAATGCAAAGCAATACCAACACAATAGAATTTAATTTCTCTTTTAAATCAGTTCACACAGTACAGAGTTGCTTGAAACCTATACATTCTCTCCTTGCATTCTCACAGTGTCTGGGTATATGTTTATCATTGTTTCAAAACTGAAAAACAGATTTTTATTTGATATAAAAATCAGTAGACAGAAATGAATGAGAGCTGAATTTGTAGGCTAAAAGAGCAGAGCAGCACAGCAGATAAAAGATTATGTTCTTCTGCCTTTAAAATATAGCACTGACCTTCTTTAAAACAGATGCTATCTTCAGGAGCCAGATGTGTCTCCAAGCAAATTAGTTATAAGAAATACATTCAAGGACATAGCCATTTAAGAATCAATAAATTATGCATTTGTCATTTGTTATTGTGTGAGGCTTATACTGACATCCTTGACATGAATGAAAGAGTCTCTGTCCACAGTAATACCATTAACAATTTAACAGAGGTGGTTTTATACCAAAAGAGAAGTGGTTTGAAGAAATTACTGTTTATCACCATGTACATATACACACCTTAATTATTCATTGCATGTCCACTTACCAGCCTACTTCATGTTATGTAAGTTGTGCTAGCTTAAAAAGTTAGAGGTCAGACACGTGTGCTGTACTGCTGCTATTTCTACCCACTTGAACCTGAAACAAAGAAAATTACTCTAACAATAATTTTCTATTCAGACAACCAGATCAAGAAAGTTTTATTTATTGATGGCACGTTATGAAAAATTCCTACAAGAAGAGTTTTATTTTTCTAAAAGCAAAAGCCATGGTGGAATTTTTTCTGTGGTTTAGCTGAAACATTTGGATGACCATATGGAACTCTTAGTGGTGCCATGGGACCATGCAGCTATGAAATCTGATCACTATCTCCCTAGTGACAGCTGGAGCCTTTACACCATCAGAAAATTTTCAGACTTCTAATTTGTCATAACTACCTCCTGTGGAAAGAAAATATGTTATGTAGTTAGATACAAGAATCTAAGTCCACAGTACTACACGTATCGACTTCTCTTCCTTTTAGCTTTCAAGCTTCAAATTAATTCCTTGCGTCTTATGACTCATTGATGCAAGAAATAAAACATACACACAAAAAGAATACAAAAAACATATGGGGTCTTGTGAAATGAGGGTTAGCTCTTCTGTATAGATATAGTGGATGATGATTTATTTTGAAAAACATACGTAAAAAATGTTGACCCACGCACTCTAAGGTTTCTTTATATTTAGGCCTTCTCTTTAGTTTTTCTCTCTTCTACTTTGAATGACAACTAAAAATATTATTTGTTTAGTAAATTAAAGTGTACCTTTGTAATGGTTTCCATTGTTTTTTAATTTTTAACATGTACATCTTTTCATCACCACCTCAGGCCTGAAAGGACACAAAATTCAGAGTCACTTTTTATTAGAGGAACTCACAGGAGAAGGGGATGAGAGCTGCCTGCCCACTGCAATTGCACACCATAGAGAAAAAAGCTCTCAGCTGTTCCCAGAAAACAAGAATTCTTTTGACACTCAGAAATATAGGTGTCAACCAGGCAGTCACTTTTGAAAATCATGGGCAATGTGCTTATGTAATCTCTCTATACCTCTCTCTGGGGGGCAGACAATCTAGCAGAGCTGAGAATTACATGTCTCCATGTTTATTTTTTGTGTAGCCTTGGATTGGTTTCTGGTCTCTCAGGGCACTTCCAGAAGTTTGTGAGACACAGCTTAGTGACTGTGAGCAGGAAAAAAATGTAAACATATTGTACCATTTGCTTTTCTATGGTCACTCTGATATCCTTACTAGGTGGGCATCAAAAATGTCTAGCTCTGGGCATGGATACCATGGTTCATACCATGGATATCATTGGTTCACCTTTGTGATGGATGTAGGGAAGAAGCTGAGTGCTGTGTAAAGAAGTTGAGTGTTGTATAATCTTGTTGACAAGAAGAAGATAACTGCTGGGTTGGATCCTAATCCTAGTGCTGCTTATGACACTTGAACTCCCAGCTCAAGTCAGTATTTCACACAGTTAATGGGCAAAAATGACAGTAAGCTTCTAATAAATGATCCAACAGAATCTTTCTGCCAAGTCTTAAAAATCAGTCTCCACTATCATATCTAACCATTTTGGACAGTATGCAGGAAACATAGGAGTACAGATCAGAGACAACTTAAAGAAATATCAAGATTATTTATGGCTGTTGATTACATCAGAAAAGCAAGACTAAGGTAGATCCTAATTAATTCTAGACTAATTTTCTGTAGAGGAGAACTGGAGGAAGAGAGATAGAAAAGACAAAACCGGATAAAAGGCACTTACTGTTCCAGTATGAATAGCACAAAGTGTTAGGAAGATATTCGCTTACATTACCAGAAATGATAAAAGACTTTCCATTAAAAAACGATGAGGAAAAACTGTGCATACCCTAGGAGAAAGGAAAGAAACGGCAGGGATAGCATCATGCTATGTAACAACCTGCCACCAACTTAGAAATGGACAATAATGACAAATGGACACAGGGGATAAAACCCCAAACACACTGTGAAGAGTTATCTTGGGCAGATGCACGATGTGTTGTATCTACTGCTGACAGTTACCCAAGGTTTCTGTTTTTTTTACACATTGACAGTGTTTGTACTCTGTGACATGCCAATAAAATATTTTGATTTGAAGCTGAGCACTGTAATTGTTTTCTTCTTTCCTTAGGAAACAAAGCACGATGTGTAGGTTCCCTTGGAAGCTCATATTTCATTACATCTTGTCCCTGTTGCAAAGCTTCCTTTCAGCACCAGTGCCATTCCCAGATGCCCCGATCCATATCATCCATACCATCTTTTAAGGCATATGAAGTACCAAGAGAGGAGGGGTTGGTAAAAGGAAGAGATTGTGTAGAACATGGATACAACTGAACATTTTTCACTCACAGAGCTGCAGTTATAGCTACGTGTTTGATAGATTTAATCAAGGCAATATTAAAGTAGTCTTAGGACCAAAATGAGCTTATCGTGGGTCTGAAATATGGCTGCTGTGGTCTCCTGAAGATGTGTTAATCATACAACTGTTTTGCCTTCAGTTAGCGAGTTATTTGTGGTGTACTCTGCTTGTTCAGCTAATCAGGATGCCACGCAGCACCTACAGGGTTGAGTTAACACGAAGGTGCTCCAAGCAGAAATCCTGTGGGGTTTGCTTTCAACTTTTGTCTCAGATGAATCCCTTACCCCAGTTACCTGTATGTCATTTGTGGAGTAGTTTCTTGTGGATACCTGAAGGAATGAGCATTCCCATATAAACCCATCCTGTTGTCTTGCTCTTGGCTTGCACATTCTCCTATTGCCTCAGGCTTGGTCCTGAGTAGACAGAGTGACAATATTATTTTTTGCCAAATTATATGCTCATTTTTTGGTTGCAAACAAAGATCAAATAAGTGCTCATTTTATCATGTTGAGTTCTTTCTTATTTTTAGTATGCTGATTTTTTTCACCACAAATTTTTTTTGCCTCTTTTTAAATGCTTGGTAGTATTTTAATCTTAGCCTTATCCATGCCCAGAACCAGATTTTAC
This sequence comes from Neopelma chrysocephalum, assembly GCF_003984885.1. NCBI lineage: Eukaryota > Metazoa > Chordata > Aves > Passeriformes > Pipridae > Neopelma > Neopelma chrysocephalum. Next base: position 1,660,665 of record NW_020897730.1, read on the forward strand.
GGTGCTGTGTCCCACGGTGAACTTTGGTCAGTTTATTGAAGCTGAACATTTGGTCTTTCTTTTACCCAAACCTATTTCACGAGAATATGAAAAACTGCTGTATCCCAGTTTAGCACTGTTTTTTCCAGCTACAGCCAGGCCAAAATTAAAATAGGACCTTGTTTAGATGCTAGAGAGTGGAAAGCTTCACTGAAGAGCAGTACTTGTACATCTGCTTTTAAGCAGTTTCTTTAATTCCAAACTGACTGTAATAGATGAACTGACACTGATTTATAGCATCTATACATATTTTCTGTTATATCACCTTATCTTTAAGTACCTATGTAATTGCTTATGTGCACAAAGCTGGATCAAGTTCCTTTTTCTTAATTGTTATTAAAAGAGGAAAACATCCAAGTGACTAGTTTGTTTCAGTGTTCTTCATAACAATGAAAGGGGGTTGAATTTTTTGGTCACAGAGGAACTGAGGACTTTAATCACATGGAGCAAAAGACTTCTGGAAAAGTATATAAAATCTATGATGCCTATTCTGCTAAATTCCTGGTGCACTCTGTGAGCTACATGAAACCCGTTATAATATTGTTTAGTTAATGCCGAATTGTATGATGATTGGCCTTAGCTCTCTAATTACTACTGGTAGCAGCTCTTCAAATTTTGATTAGTGGAAAGGTGATTCACTATCTTTGATGTGGCGAAGCAGCTTCTCCTGCAAATTAAAACGGGGTAGTGAGGCTATAGATTAATTGTGGGTATGTGGAGCAATTAGGACAGTCTACCTCACCCTACCTTTTGTCTGAAGTTTGTCCCCTGTGGTAAAGGTCATAGAAATCAAACCTGAATTGTATCATTTTTGGATGAGACCTGTATATAAATGCACTGTTTTGGGGAAAATCTGTAGTCATTCTAATTCAAAACATGTTAGATGTCATTTTGTTCCTTGCCACCAGAAAGAGCGAGTACCAGAAAGCAATCTGCTGCTGAGGAGGCTCCTTGGGCCACACAGCAAACAGCAGCATCCATCTGGAGAGCAGTTGCTGGGGGCTGTCATGGGATGATGTTAGTTTTGACTAACTTTGTATTCTTGCAAATGTGTAAAGCTGTTTGATAGGAAGTTAACCAATGACTTCCAGAAACTGCAGTCCTCGAAGCAGTTGCCACAGGACTTGGTAAGAGCTTTGCTGGATGAGGAGACCCCAGTCACCCTCCTGGAGCTGCAAGGTGCCACCGGCACAGAGTGCATCTGCCAGGTGGTCTGCAAAGATTTTTATCTTTCTTAGATGTCTACCTGAACCAAAACATAAGAAGAAATACTGTGCTCTACTGTGAAATTCCAGTAACTTTTCTTCATTACAAGAGATTTTTCCTCATCAACTCAATGCCTGGATTAGAGTACTGTGGCTTTCTTTTTTTTTTTTCAAGCTTTCTGTCTGTACTGTGTAACCATGTACTGGATAAACAATCTAGAATAATAGAAAAAAAAGCTAATTAAAAAGAAAATATATTATTGCCACTACTTTCCGTTCCTCTAATATGATTATGAATGAAAACAATCTGATTTCAAGACATTGTAATGTGTTAATTTTTTATGCTCTAATGCCTTGTTTGCTCCATATACACTGCTCAGTTTTCATCTGCTTTCTGAATTTAGGGTCTGGGCTTGGTTTTTTCCCTCTATTTATCTCGTCCTGCCTTATCAATTCTAATTTACTCCTTTCTCTGCATCCTTTGCTCCTATCCCGTGACTTACTGTCATTTCTTGCCCTGATTTGTTAGTGGGAGCATGAGAAAATAGTTTCTAGTGAAGCTGCTAAATATGTCTCTCATTTATTCAGCTGGTGGGAGAGAAAGAAAAAGGAATGAGGTTCAGCAAAGTAGCCTTTGTAACCACAAGATTGTTTGCACTTTACTGCTGGAACATGCTGAGACTTGAAGCCTTTGTATGATTTTTTATAAGTAAGGAGGCTGTAATTGAACTTTCTTGCTAGACATTAAGAAAAAATAAAATATTAAAATATTTATTTTCTTTTTTTTAATACACGTAGTTTTTGAAATCATGTGAGTGGATGCAATTATATAAATCTCTGTGCAAATAATGAGACCCCCGTGAACAATTTTAAAGAGAAAGCAAAAGCAGCCTTTTGTGCATTCATTTCAGGGAAAAGCAATCTGGTTGGAACTTTTTACTGGAGAGTTTCACTGACCTATGGTCAAAACCATATTTGTGGTGTCCACTTCTGATGGGCACATAAAGCTGAAACTTTAAATAGGTTTAAACAGCACAAGATTTTGGCCAAAAATGAGAGGCCCCAGTTCCATGTCTCTGCTTTTAATGAATAAAAAGTGTAGATAACTATTCAGAAAAACAGATATCCTCAAGTGCTTTTTCAAATAAAGCTGTCTTTTTTAAATCAAAAAAGGAAATTATGTGCTTATGCACTGATGTTCAAGCATTTTCTTTAGTAAATAAAAGTGAGAACTTCATAAACGCAGCAATACCAACATTATCTGTGCACAGAATTTTGCCTGAAACAACCAACCAACACAAAAATAACAGAAAAAGAGCCAAAACTGCATGATAGGAGCTGTTGCCATCTCAATGGTCCTAGAAATGGAAAGGAATGAAAGCAGGTGAAAATGAATGAAAACGACAATGCGAAGAAATTCTAGGTTTGTGTATTTATGTATAAAGTATGTTTATATAAATATAAGTAGAAAACACCATTGGCAGTGGGAAATGTGCAACCAAATAAGTGGAAAGAATAGCAACCAGCAGTCCTTATTTCTGGATAGTTCAGCAAGGATACAATGACAAGGGCCTTCAGGTTACCAAGGGAAGAGGAACTTGGGTCTGTACCCATAAAGATCCTTGTTTTCTATTGAAATAATGTATGACAGAAGAAAGACCACTTATAACCATTAATCTGGTTCAATTTTACTAAAATTTATAGCCCATGAGAACAAAATAAGTCTATTGAAGTACATGACAGAAGCAGTACATGAGTTCGTGCTTAAAAATATTATTCTCAACATTGGGACATCTGGGCAGCCAGATCTAATCGTATTTCTTTTCTCTGCCAGAACTGGAACATCTGACATTGGAGTTATTTGTTCAGACATTTCTAAATAGATAGTGCCAGATAACTAACTGTAATCAAAACCTTTCCTTTTTTGACACTATTTGGATGTGCCTCCAGTCCTAAAAATCCTTTCATTGTAAAAAAAAAAAAAAAAGACAGAAAGAAAAAGGCATGTTAAGCGTGAACAAGAGCCCCACAGCCAGATTTCCTGCTCCACTTTTGATCCCCTTTGTGTTGCCTGTGAGGTGCAAAGGAGCTGGTGTCTGTTTACAGCTGCTTGGTGGAGGATCCTCCAGAGTCGGGGAGGTCTCAGACAGGGATGGAGCTGGGTCCTGTTTGCAGCCTGCTCCCAGCTTTGCAACCACTGCCAAACAGCACAGGCCATGGCAGGAGCAAGGCAGATTTCTGCTGAACAGAACCTCCTCTTGCCTTTCCCTCTCCCTGCCTGTGCAGTGGTTAGGGAGCTGACACATCTGGTGGATCAGCAGTGTGAGCGCACACCTTCACCTTCCCTTGGTCCCGTGTGGACTGGGCTGTCCCATAACTGCTCATGGCCCTGTTTGCTGTGCCAGTTCCTCTTAGTCACCTTCTGGTTTTAGACCATTTTCTTCAGTCCATTTGTCTTATCACACTTCATATTTTCCTGAGAGAATTTAATGGAGTGTGGGAGTTGTCATAATAATGTCCCTGGTTCCACATTTATTTTTCCTAGTTTGCAGGAATGTTAAGGCCAATGGAGAGAAAACAGAATTTGATCTATTTAAATAAGGCTTAGTATAGACATGTTTTGATGCACATGGGAAGGAAGGAGTAAAAAGGCATGTGAAAACCAAGCAAAACGAAGCCTTGCAGAGCAGTGCCTGCTCCCCAGCCTTGCCACATGCTGCTGATTAATAGATTTCACTGATACGTTATGGCCAGTTTTCCAACTATAGTTTTCACTTCTAGGGGGCCCATAAATAAGAGTTAATTCTGTGGCATTCACCCTACTCTTAGAAGTTTATTGCCTTACCAGAGTGGCATACAGGTTTACTGTGATTTTCATCTTTCTTAAAAGTATTGGAAACAGTTTCTGATTTATAGTATTCTGGGGCAGACTATTCAGAGAAATGTGAGTTAGCTCTTTAAAACTGCTTTTCAATGTCATCCAAGGTGGATTGACAAATTTTGGACTTAATTTTTCAAAGTCTGAAGAATGCAAAACTTATTTTTTAAAGTTTCTTAGTAAGATACACTCATTTTTCAACCCATTCTAGTATTTATTCACATTCAAAATATCCATCTGTTTTGAAAAAAAAAAGTGAAGTAAAAATGTAATGTTTCTCTTTTTTGAAAAGCTCCATTAGCCTAACTGTTTTTATTGCTGGTACGAATTTTTCACTCAGCTTCCTACACTTTGGTTTGGACCCATGCCAGAGCACACTTCTATATGTAATACATATTGTGAGTATGCAGAATAACCTGCTAATTAATCAAGAATAAGGGAGATCTTGCAGTTGGACTTCCTTCATGGAAAAGGAGTTGGCAGCAGAGGTATCTCCTGAAGCTGGTTCAAAGGAGGTTTCTAGATGCTGGAACTAGAGAGAGAAAGAGGCACCTTCATAGCTTTCATGTTGAACAGAAGGTCTTGTGATGTATGGAGCTGCATGTGATGGTGATGCTCCCTGTGGCGTGTTTTCTGGTTACAGATTAATTTGCTTTATGTTCATCTGCCTGGCATGTGACAGTTAATTCATTTTCTCCTCAAACAGAGGCTAAATGGCAAAATTCTGCCATATGACCTAGGGTGAAATCCTGAACCAACTGAAGTGGAGAAGAGCCTTGCCATTAACCTCTGTGAGGTCAAAATTTACTCCTTATTCTTTACCTCTTTAGGGCCAAGCTTCATCATGACTGGCTCATGATACAATCCCCTTAATTTTAGTGGGATACAGAGTGAAAGTCAACTTAGAATTGAACGTCCAAAGATTTGTATTTTACACTCAACAATGGCTGTATGAAAATTATAGTTCTTTCACAGACATTTTCCAAAAACCTGTTTTCAGTGCTTTAGTATGTAAATGCATTATTCAATGATATTTCCTTTTTTTTTTTGGGAGGGGGACACCAGGATAAAATTAATTTTTTACGTAGTATGTGGGGGTACAAAAAACAGTGAAGGGTAGGGAGAAACATAAAAACTGTGATAGGTCAATTGATACTTTACAAGATGTTTTAATTTGATTTTAGACTACCTTAATCAGATCACAACTGAGCCTTTTTTTATGAAAAGCCTTTTTAGGTTAATTATTATCAAATCTCTCTGGTATATTATAACTAAGGAGATAGCACATTCTGCAAATAAGGTGGTAGGGTAATAATATAATTTTTTTTGGCTTTAAGTAACCATGCCTATCTTAATTACAATAAAAATCTTCTTGCAGCTGAAGGCAGTTTGACTTAACTAACAAGCAATTAAAACAGGTGAAACTGTCTTTGGGAGGTCACACTTGGCCATCTGACAAGTGTAATAAACCTGTGAAATCCTTCCATCCTTGCAGCTTTTTTTTCAGAAACCTTGGAACACAGAATGGAGGTACTGACTAGATAAATGGTACGTGTTTTTTTCTTTATATGTTGCAACATTGTTAGTTTTGGGGAATTTTTTAGGGTATGAAAGGAAGTAACATTATTCTGCAGGGATCAGTATTGTGTTTTCACCTTCATTTACACCTTTAGTAATGACCTGTTAACAAAAATTTCAGGTAAGCCTACAACAACTTGAGACTTCTCTTAGAATAACAAAACTTCATCATAAAAAAACCCCAAGTGATCTGAAACAGTTATGACTGACTATTACTCAGGGAGGAGGGGAATCCTGGGGAGCACTTTTTCTGAAATAAATGGGGAGATTTGGGGAAACACATGAGGCCTAAGTTTGTAGGTGATATGGCAGTGAAGACCTGGAGACTTATAGGACAGTGAAGCTTTTTTCATTGTGGTCCTGTATGTGCTGCTGGAGCTGGAGTGGGTCTGCACTCTCTAAGATGTACTTGACTGAAAGCAATGGCTCAGGGAGTTAGAGCAGCTGGCTTTAAAGTTGTTAACAAAGTTCAAATAAAGTGTAAAGCTCAGTGCTTGCAGCATTTGGTTAATGGTAGGCTATTCCAGCATTTCACAAATAAAGTATGTCTTGTTTAGGATTTCTAACACAAAGCAACACAGCATGAACCAGAGCAGGGAATACATTCCAGATGACTTTAAAAAAATGAAAAATAGCATTGTAAGCAAAGATGAGGCTATGACTAATCAAATTGGCTAGTGGAGACTCTCTTATACTGCATTAAGTATTGAAATATTATGTACCAAAAGAGAGCTGGCAGGGCTGAATTAGTAAGGATGAGTCATTTATTAAAACTCTCAGGAAGAGGAGGTAAGGCAAAGGGACATAGGGTGAATGGAGCATAAAAATCTTTATGAAAATGCAATTAATCTTAACACTGGAAAAGGACAGCAGAGCCTTCTGTTTTCCACTTCTGCTTTGCTGCTCTGGATCAAGACACTTAATTCTGTTATGTTTTTTCTAAATCAGTGGGGGGAAAATGAACCAGGTCTCACAAAACTATGAAAGTGGCTTTAAAATTTTGAAGTATAAATAAGTGATATATGATTCCTTTGCTATGTCTGTTATCTGACTTTAGACTTCAACTTTCAAAGTGGGTACTAATTCGGCCACCATAACCTGGTGATTAAAATAGACTGAAGCCAGGAAGCTGACAGTGCTGAAGCAGTGGTGAACAAACCATCAACTAATTAAGTCCTCTGATCTTTCTCTTGATTGTGGTAATAGTGGGTTCACACTGAAAGACTAGTAAGTGATAAAGACTTTGCAGGTAACATGAATAGGAGAGTGAAAAATAAGGATGATGCAGATGGAAAAGCTGGTGGTGGTGGTGCTCCTCTCCTCCCCTGGCAACTGCAGGCAATAGTCCAAAGTAGCCTCTTCTAAAACATGTGCAGTGATGAGACTGTGCTTCTTGCACTGATGTGATCTACAGGTGTGTTTTGATATATAGTAGCTCAGCCACAGCTACTATTAACTAAAGGAATTTAGTCTTGCCAAACTTGTGGGGATTTGGGTTATTTTATATCCTAGACAGAGTCTTGGCTATTTCTGCAAGTACTGCTGTACATAAAATATTATTCTAACTAGTATCCTTTACAGAAGGAATTGAGAAATTGATACCTGATACCTAGCTGATGTCTTCTCTCTGTGTCATAGTACAGCAACCCACCTTTCAAAAGCAGGCAAGACTCAGTACTTTTGAAGAGGGCAACCGACATTAGAGAGTGATGGATCATTCTCTGGATTTTCTTTTTCTCCAAATCTCTTTAAGGGCTTTTATTTCATACTATGAAAAGATATGAGTAGCACATACTTTTGATCTGCAGGTAAATGAATTGGATGTTTGAAGGAAATGGCTTAAGCACTAGGACCCCACACCGTAGGATGCTGTTCTTTGATTCTCAGCCTGTTATTAGTGTTTAGAGAAGGAAAAAATTATTGAAATCCAGCCCTAGAGAGGAAGAGAGAATATACTACTTCATCCAATCTATTCTGTGCAACTCAATTAACAAGATAACAATATATTTCACCTGTCAGAAATCTTACTTCTTACTAATTAGCAAAGCAATACCACATTTCAAAAGGAATTGCAGCTCATAAAAATATTTGCATCCACAGATACCCTGTGCAGATTGCATCACTTAGTCTTGTTGGAAGATGGGTTAAGTGTAGGACAAGGGAACACGATAACATTGCTTTCTCCCCTCTTCTGCAGTCATGACCTCTCTCTGCAGTCTTTCTTTTGTTTCCAGTTGCTGGAAATTTGAAAGGGTGGAGAGAACTGCTGCAGTAGGCCTTGCCCTTACCCTCTTTGTTTCTTCTAGCCTTAATTAACCTCTCCCTAGGTTCACCAAATTTGTGATTAGAATTTTTTTTAAGTTGGGCTTCTGCTCACTAAGCAGGTTTTCTCATAGCTCTACTTGAAATCGCATTATTACCATTTTGAAAGCTGCACTGTTTGTTCTAGAAACCCATCTTAGTAATTTATCCTATATCTCTATTTTCCCCTCATGGAAAATACAATTATTTTAATTCTTCTAATTGTTTTTCATTTCCTACACTCCAAATTTGTCTCTTTCCCCTAGGCATCTCTTCATCTTAGATCATTGACTGGAAAGGTCTTTTTGGCTCTTTAGTTCCTTATCTCTATTCCAAATGGACTAATATTGTACAGTGTTCAATAAAAAAAATAATTTAATTTGTTATTTCTTTCATCATGCAGTTGCAAAATTGGCAGGTTCTTAAGATGATTTTTTAGTTTTGGGGGTGCTAAATGTGTCTCAAATTGACATGGCAGCTTTAATGGAAAGTTATGTGGAACTTTGGCTAAGCATGAGCATTTGAGTAGTGACTCAGGTATAAACCTGCACTGTTCAGCCCCACACAGAGCAGAAAATGTGGAGCACTTCCTTGCTTTGTGCAGGAAAAACTATCCCATTGTTTCACAGCTCCCACAGAGAGCAATCAGAGCATTATATTATCTTTTTCTTTATTCTTTTAGTTATTTTGCTTAATCTCATGTAATAGCCAATTAACTTGATTTGCCTTCAGAGCTAGGGAAAAGTATAAATAAACCTGGCAGAAGAGTGGAGTGGGAAGCGCAGAGGCTGGAGTCACAGAGATGTCCTGTGTGAGCAACAGGAAATCAATTGCCATATGGCCAGTTATAAATAGGGCCATCACACAGCCTCATTGCCTTTGACAGGTCCAGGTTCTCTGATCGAGGTTTCTATTTGCAGACTTTCTTACCTTTGCTCACCTCAGATAGGGGGTTTTTTTGTGTGTAGGGGTTTTTTTGTTTGTTTGTTTTTTGTTTTTTTAAGGCAGAGCATGCAAAAGTTTTGTTGGAGGTTCTGGAACCACTAGCTATTTTCCTGATGCTGGGAGTAAGAGTGATTTACTGGCAGCAAGGAGAAGTGTTAACCTGCTAGTGGGCAGGAGAGGACCATCACCTGAAAAAGGAATGGAGGGCTTAGGGTAGTGTCCCCCAGAAAGGCCATGTTTCTTTAAGGATCTAATCTTTTTACTTCTGGATATCCTTTTCTGTTGGAAATATTGGTTCATGGTTGCCAAAACAGGGCCGTAGCAGAACAGCTGGGCTTCTGTGTCTTCACGTGTGTTTCTGTCTGAAAAAATACAGCAGTTGCACGTGGCCAAGTGATTTGGAGGGAGATGGTGTGAGTCACAGGTTTGGGGACCCAGAGACAGGGCTAGTGCCAGTGTGCAAGGTGATGCTCTCAGCCAGGAAGTTCTGCTCCTGGCAGCTGCATCTTCTGTGTGCTTTCCCTGGCATCTTTGGGTTTTTTCAAGGTACAGTAGTCCTGCTTAAGATGGAGAGGTGAGTGAAAGCAAAAGAAAAGAGAACGATGATGTGGTAAACACAAAGAAATTATAACTGTGTTTTCATCCTTAGAAACCCTCAGCACTGCAAGGCAACTGAGTAGGGGTTTCAGGGCTGCAGCACAGATTGAGTTAATTGCTTTGCCCCAGTTCTTTGTGTGTGTGCTGTTGGACTTGGCACCAGTGAGCACAGCTAAGTGACCAGCTTAATGGGCAGGACATGCAGGTGGGGTTCTAGGTCATAGAAACATGTCAGGGTTTATTAAAAGTTACAGCTTTTTTGTGCATTCTCTTTATTTTCTACACAGCTCTGGTCTCGTTATTTTTTGCTTTGGCTCACACATGACCTTTGTTGGTTGATTGACTGAATATCTGGATGTCAGAGTGGCTTTCAAGTGCCCTCCTGCAAATGGCTGCAGGGTACTACTTTCTATCTGCTTGCAGACTAGGCAAGTTCTGGTTTTGCTTTTGTTGTGTATCTTGAAATGCAATCCCTGCTCAGAGACTTGAAATGGAATTACACCCACTATATCATCCAAATTTGTCATATATAAATATAGATGTTGAGATGATTAAACACATTAGCAATTTTCAGTGGTTCTTTAATTCCATTATTCATTATTTTTATTTGATGAACCTCTTTCTTATGAAACTTATTAAAATGTTGGTATAAATCTATTTCAAATTCCCTTGATGACTGTGTTTATACCAAATGATATACATAATGATCTGCTTTTGAGACTGCATTAGAAATGTGCATTGGATTTTCAGTTTGTAAGAGACTGTGTATCGCTCCCATAAGGAATAATGACTAAGATTTTCTTTTCACATTAGGGAGCTGCGGGCACTCAGGCATAGACTCTACCTCACTCTCAGTCTCATCCAGTGCTTAAAGACTCCCACAGTGTCATTAAAAGTTGGGTCAGATCCTGCAGCAGCACCTGCAGGCAACACTCCCTTAAGCAGATCGGAGAGCTCTAGATATGAAAGGAGACATAATGGACAGGATCTATTCACTGAGTTCTTGTTGTTCACAAGTTACAGCTTCAGCCATCATTCAAGCACCCATGTAATCAGGTACTCACAGCAGCTGATCTGTCAGCTTCCTTTCCCCACAAGCTCCTTCCAAGGCTGCCTTGCTCCCTCCATTGACCATAAAGAGAGCCTAGATAACTATTTGAGATTAAACGTCTAAGTAATTAGACAATTAAAGCAAAATGAGTTGAATTTCTCTCGAGGGATTTTGCAGCTCTGTTGGCCATCTCCAGTTGGGCTCTGAAGTGTTAAAGATAGGGACCCTGTCTTTGGGTTTACATATTCACCTTCAAAAACAAATGTATTTGGATTCTCTTGTGCATTTATGGGCTCATGAAAGGCACTTGGCTTTCAGATATTAGCTGAGCAATATAGTGAAGTGTGCAATTACATATCAGACTGAATTTAAATATTAAATAACAAAAGTAATAATTGGTATCAGTGGGTAAGTGCTTCAGGTCCTACTTTATTTATAAACAAACCCTCATCTTTCTGAAAACAAACACACAGCTGCCTAAAAGCTTCCTCTGAAGTGGAAGATCATGGAAAGTATGTACTTTTTCCCCCATAGCCTTCAGAGCTGTGCTGAGCTAGAAGTTTTATCTTTGCCTTTAATTTTTTTTTTACTCGAATTTTGTTTCAATTCCTTATTAGAGCCATAAAAACTTCTGGCACCTGCAGTACAGTGCAGCATGAAATAGTGTAATTTAACCTATTACCCAAATAAAGTATTACTAACTATAACTCTGGCAACCCCATTTTGAGCAAGTCTATCAAAAAACTGGTTCTGTATAATTGGCAAAATGGAAATATCAGTCAAAATGGGTCTATTATGTGGCAAAGGTACAATGCTGGTGGTATGTCTTTCTGATTTGTTTTCAAAACAAAAGCAATCCTTATTTTGACTCTTAACAAAGTATTATAAATGTCTTTTTTAGAAGAATCATTTAAGTATTCCTGCAAAAAAGATATTCATCTTGCAGATAGATAGGTTTCCAAAGTGGAAGAGTGATGTCTTTTCTTCTGCTATTACATCAGCTGTTGTGCCATCCCATTTGTCATGCTGACAGCTCATATGGACTGGCTGACCACATATTTTAAAGAAAAAGGATGTTTTATTGTAAATATTTTACTACTAATTTACTGTATTGCTGCTGTAAAGTTACTGATGAGTATTCAGAAAAAAATTATTTTCCTGGTAAATTAAGTGGGTTTTAAATACCTAATCCTTTCTCTCCCTCTCTCATCTCCCTTTCCTTCTGGCCATATGATAGGAAAAAAACCAAAACCCTGTTGCAATATTTGAGTTCTGTATAGAGTTTGTGGGGCTTTGTTTGGTTTTATTTTCTTTCCTTTCTTGTAAGGAAGCGCAGATGAGGAGGCAAATCTTTTGTGACATAAACTCAAAGAAGTAAGCTAAATCAATACTAACACAGTTATATCAATACTACAGCAAAAACCATGAAGGTTCTGTTTTAACAATAGCTTTCTTAAATCCATGTAATTAAAATGGAGCAAAAACTGAGCTTCTTGAGGCCAGAAGTGTTGTATATGAATTAGGAAAAAGAAATGCCTATCAGACTTTCATTAAACCCTTTATTTTTTTGTCTTGTGTTTTATTTTATGTTATCCTTCTGAACATGCCTAGATAGGAATTTACAAACACCCCCAACATTTGGATGAGAATGGATTGAATGAGGATTACTCAGTGACTTATATAAAGTGAATGTTCTTAAAATATCCACCTTGGAGAGGAAAAAAGTAAAAGCTCTTTCTCCTGGGAGTATCCTCTCTAATTATTCATAATTAATAAATAAACAAAGAACTGTGTAGTTCTACATCAAGTAGTTATTAAAAGACTTAGAACTAAAAAGACTTCCTGGTCAGAAAGTAGATATCCAGCTGTGCTGAAAGAATGTAGGACTGAATCCAGAGCAATTTCTACAGAGGTTTTCTTGGTGTTTCTGGGTTCAAGACAGATAATTTAGGACTGGAACATCATCTTTTAAATGGTTGGAAGTACACACAGTTTTAACCAAGCAATCCAACTTGATCCTGCACTCTTTAAGGCGAAGCTCCTGATTTTAAGGCATCCAGTCAAAGACATCTTGGAGTAGGCTTTGAATGATAACATTGTGGCTTGGGGAAGAAGAGATCAGGCTGGGGCTATGGGCAGCAGTGTAGGCTGGAGGAATTCACTGGGTATTTTTTCAGTCAGATTTTCAGCAAGGACTTGACAAAATGCAGACGAGGGCGGGTGGGAATCACGGGCCAAGGCGTGCAGAGTCCGCTGTGCCGCTTGGCACTGTGGGACAAATGCAGCCTCCGTGGGAGGCAGGAGAGCAAACCTATTTTTCCTTCTGTTGTTGGGTTGTAATGCCAAGAAAAAGCTTTCTTCTTTACTTACTCTGGCTGGAAGTGTGTCATGGCAATGTGTGGAAAATGTTCTTATGCTCTCCCTGCAAGAGACTGCCCGTTCCTGGGCCATCCCTGTTGCAGTACAGCTCACAGGTTCCCCCTCTCCCTGGGGCTATGGCTGGCTCAGGTTGCCCTGTTCTCTTCCAACAGATCCTCCAGAGAGCCCATATTTTCTGTGTATTCTCATGATTTGCTGTAAATGTACCCTGTTTTGTTTGCAGAACACCCTCTCAGCTGTAATAAGCTCAGTGTTGCCAAACAACTGGAATAAGGGATTATTCAGACTCCTGTCCCTGCAGAATAATAACTGTTAGTTTATTTGCTTCTGTACTGGACCTTCCAACCCCTACACAGCACGGTGGAGAACTAAGGTTTTCTTTATTGATTCAGACACTACTGTTCTCATTTTTGGATTGTTATATTGAACACTCCCTTGATATTCTTTGTTTTGTTATCTCTTATTTCCACAATAAATAACCCCTTGGGATTTCTGTAAAAATAGCCCATGTAGCAAGCAAAAAAAGAAAAGCCCTTGTAGACAATAAAAGACATAGGAATCTTTTAGTGAAGCAACACACCTTTTGGCCTGAAGATCTTGCTTTCTTTAGAACACCTTCTTTTCTCTTTCACCTGGGTTGTGCTCAAACCAGATCATTGAACTCTGAAGCGTGATTTTCAGTCCAGGTGCCAAGAAAAGTCTGTCCCAACATTGCAATGTTTCAAAAAACATTAAGAAAAACCAAAAAAAGAATATAAAAAATTAAACATGCAGCATATCAAGTACTTAAACACCCTGAAAAGAAACTATAAGTTGTCTACTGTGAAGGGAGAACCCTGGCAGACTGTGGAGTCATGCCCCACTTGGGTTGTTTCTTTCCCTTATCCTAGATTTCATTTCCTCCCTCCCTGAATACTCATTTAACCAGAGTGAAGACTGATGTACTTATGAGAGCCACCAGCAATTAAATAGAGCCTTCTTGTAGAAAAAAAGGATAGGTGTCCATTGCATGCAAGAAGGAATTGAATTTTTGTGTTATTTAAGACAGGTTTAGAACATGCTGGACAAGAATCTGTAATAAATCCAGAAAATGCTTCTCTTCCTGGAGAGGTACTGAGAAGTGTGTACTATTCTAGTCTGATACCCATAAAGAGTCATGACATGAAAAGAGAATAATAGAGGAAGTCAGAGATGACATTTCAAACATTGGAAGCTTTTTCCTTTTCTTTTAAAAGAGATCTTTAACATGGAACTAACTAGACCTTTGTTTGTGAACAATGTAATTATACATCCTAGACACACACCTGTTGAGAGGAATTTATTACTACTTATGGAAAGAAAAACAAGGAGCTGAAGGTGTTTACCTCTCTTATTAAAATTGACTTACTAGTGTTTGCACCACCTGTTGCTTCAGTGTTTAATCAGTATTTTTAGATTGGAATAGGAATTAGATTAGTACCAGATGTTTCCAAACTTCAGTTGTTCTAGTCTTTAAATCAGGACTCCTTTTAGAAATCATTCAACAACATAGCTCAGTACCTTCAACTCTGCTAAGTTTTGAGGAGAAGAAAATTTACAAGTTACTGTCTCCTCGTATAATCAAGGAAGACAAGTTGTCAAACAGATCAGAAGGTTCTTCTTTTGAGCTTGGCTATTTATACACCATAGTCCTCCTCAGGAAAGCAGTGATGTGGTAGGATGATGAGCCTGAAAACTCAACAGAGGAAATGCATGTAAGCACAAAAGGTCAACTTAATAGTTTCAAAGAGAAAAACCTTGTCACAGATGGTGAAGAAAGACAGACAAGATTTAAGAGTGTAGTTTAAACAGGCTGCATGTGTGTTAACTTAACATCACTGAGAATCAAGCTTGTTCATTTAAGACAAGCGTACTTCCACAATCTGTCCTGCATGAGGGAGGTCCTTCTTCCCAGCCCTTAAATGGTCCCAGAATTACTGTTGAGAGCCTAAGTGCCTTCTGCTTGGGCATGCTCCCCTTCCTGGTAGGAAAGGAAGCAGGGGGAGGCAGCGTAGCTCTGACATAGAGCCCTTCCTCACTGTCCTGAGCTGGTTTTGATAGTGATTATGGATCAAGTGCATTACAGCAGCACAGACTAACACAAAGTGATACCTACTGCTACATGTGGTGGATAGTGTTTGGAGATGCTTCCAAAAGAAAGGAAAGGAGAGAAGAAAAAGGTTCTACAAGGACACTTCTGACAGTAAAGAAAAATTTTCTCCCTCTCTGACAAAAGACTAAAATGCAACTGCATGCTGCATTTTAGTCAGCTCAGGATCCCTCGTCATCCACAGCACTCCTAACAAGGGCTGGCTAAAAGGGGGAAAGGCAGAAGGAGACAATGGCAAACCCTTGTGACTCTGCAGCCCTCATGCTGCTGGCCCAAAGTTAACACTCCTCGTGCCACAGCTGCTTTGAGGCACAAGAGCTGGAGTGGACTCTGCAGTCTGTCATACCTGGGAATAGTGTTTGGTCCACTCTTTGATCCTTGGTTCCCAAAACATAGTTATTAATAATGAATAATTAGTAACAGCTCCTGTGAGATGCAGGTGACTGCAGGTTCCAAATTGTATAGCACAAAGGAGAGGAGTGGTTACCTCTCTGATTTAGCAGGAGCCAAGCCTGTTGCTTTTTAATGTCTGTCAGACAGCCTGGCAAGCCTCACCTGTGGTGTGGTGTAGATTATGTTTAACAACCTTTGCAGAATGAATTTTTTTTCTTTAAAGGCTTAGAGGCACTTGGGAGGTTATTTTCTTTCAAATTAAGGTACCTTCACATTGCAAGGAAAGAAAAAGAAATCCTCATGCCTAAAACTCCTATGTTCTGAGTCTTGGTGCTTGTTCTTGAGTTGGGCCACAGTATGTTGAAATAAAAAGAAATACGTGGTCATGGAAAAAGTTTTATTTTAATCATGACAAAGATTTTTTTATGAATTACTCATGTTAAGTATTTTCCCTTTCCTGCTGCTTTTAGGATGGACTTAGATTTCCATTTCTATATATAGAACAACAAAACAATACAATACTGCAACAACATTAAAATATGTCAGGATTAAAACAGGAAGTAGTATATCTCCAGTGTTTCCATTTTTAGGGAAACTAGAAATAGAAATGTAAAAGACCTGAATAAATGTGCAAAATACAAGAATGATTATTTTCTCTTGCGTTACAACAAAAAGAAGCTACTTTGTTCATTACTATGCAAGACTAACTGGGAGTAGGAAGGAGCGTTCTGCAGGGGAGCACTGTCAGGGATCTATGCTATGTAGGAAACCACTTGTATCTTCGTGTTTTACAAACATTTCTGAAAATACCCTTTTTTGTTGTTGTTATTGAAAAATAGAGTGGCAAGGAGCAGTGTTTTAAAGACAAATATAAATATACGTATACATATATATGAAATCATATTCTTTCTTATGTATCCCCTTAGGTTTTTTCCAATACTGTTGTTTTACCTTTTCCCTGGTAAAGGTTGAAACATTAGAGGTAATGTCACAGAAGGGTGTCATGCAACTTTGAAAAATATATTCCACCATGGCAAGTCTTGTTTAGAAACCTAAGTCAAAGCTGACTGAAGTTACTAGGAAAATTTCATGCTGTCAGTGAACATGGATTCATGATATTCACAAGGAAGATTTCTGCTTGCATAAAGAAGCAATGGATTTCTTTGATTGTAACTGGGCAGACTATTCACAAAAAAGTAATAATTTGCTTTTGGATTCAGTATGCAATATTGTCTAGGCCATTTGATGACTGAATGCAGAATTTGGTATTTTTCCTGTCAATTAGCTCCTCTTACAGCTAAACAACATGTATGTGGATGAAATTTTATTTTATTTTGAGAAAATTCTCTGCCTGAACCTATTTTTCTTTGATATGTGCTTAATCAAAACTTTATTCAGGCAAACTTTTCTGATATGTTAATGAAGACAACATATGAACTGAAGAGACTCAACTGAAACTTACTTGGAAGTTGATCAGCCCTTCCCACCATTCCCCACCAAGTCTCTTGGTTCAGTTTGTTGAGGGCACTGGTGTACGAAAGTCTTTAACAGAATTTTCCAGGCACTAGTATTTGTCTTTAGTCCATTTATTTAAACTACTTAACAACCCTTTTAAATTCAGTTACATTGGTTTTTTTAGACAGACAGTGATGTTTTTCACTAAGAACTTAGCTAGAACTGATAGACACTGACAAACTTCGGTGTCCTAAATTATATATTTCCACTTAGGGAATTGTTCGAGAGAGCAATAATAGTGTAAGCCCATAGGTGTTACAGTAAGTACATCCATCGTGTCAAAACAGTTGTATTTAATAAAGCTTTATTCCCAACTTCAGAGAGCTTTTAAGATGTTTTCCACTTGGGTAACTGTTTTGTTTTGTGAGTTTTAAAGATTCAGTTATTAGTTCAGGGAATTTAAAACTAATGTTAAACCCCAAACTGTAAAATATTTTATCAAATATTTAGACTGGCGTGAGCTGAGTTACATGGAGACATGTAGTAATATTTCTTACACAACACAGAACAACTGTTATGGCACCACTGTTAAATGGAAGGTCACAATATTTTGCACAAAATAACAAGATTTTTAGGAACATGTTTAATTTAACTTCGGGTGGTAGGATTGTACAATGCTTTTTATTATACATTGCCTAATTTTAGCAAGACCTGATTTCATGCCTTGTAACTATGTCCTTTACAATATAAGAGAAATATACAGTTTTATTAAATTAATTGATGCAATTAAATTTTGTTAAAAACTGAAGTTATTGGAAATATGGAAAAATCTGTTCGGTGACTCAGTAGGAAGCTGGCCACTATTCAGCTCCAATATATCATGTATAGAAAGATAAACCTCACTCTACTCTTCCACTGCAGTATACCACAGAATTGTAATAAACGGAATCTTAATGGAAATGACAGAAATATTTGGGCACTGACGCTTTTCCAAACAAACTACTCAAACTACTTCTTATCAGAAGCATTGAGGTGTTGTGGTGGGTTTGTTGTTGTTGTTGCTGGTGGTGGTGGTTTTTGCTTTTTTTTTCCAAATAACATGAGGCATAAATAAACAGTCTGAAATGCTGGAGAAGAAAATACCAAGATTACAATATAATGATAGCTGCAGATAGCACTATGTGGCTTTTGTTGACTGTAACTGTTTTGATATCTGTGGGTCAGTTATCACAGACCATGCTGTTTGTTGCTAGAAGTCAGTAATTTTTGATCCATGTTGCTGGTCTTCACAGGTCTAAAGTCAACTGCCCAAATTTCTAAGTTTCTGTGGTGTCATGTCTTATCTCCAGCCAGCAGCTCAGCCCACACAACCACTGCCTCTCTCCCCTGACTTGGTGGGATGGTGGGGGAGAATCAGAAGAGTAGAAGTGAGATAAAGATAGTTCAATAGAGAAAGCAAAAGTCATGCATGCAAGTAAAGCCAAACAAGGGATTCATTCACCACTTCCCACGGGCAGGCAGGTGCTCAGCCATCCCCAGGGCAGATCCACCACATCTATTGGTGACTTGGGAAGACAAACACTGTCCCTCTGGATGTTCCCCCTTCCTTCTCCTTCTCCCAGATTCATATGCTAAGCATGACACCATATGGACTGGAATATCCCTGGAGTCAGCTGGGGTCACCTGTCCTGGGATGAGGAGCAGAGAAGGCCCTGGCTCTGTGTAAGCACTGCTCAGAAATAATTAAAACAACCCTAAATTTTCAATGCTGTTTCCAGCAGAAGCCTAAAACACAGCCCCATGCAAGGTACTCTGAAGAAAATTAATTCCACCCCAGCCAAACCCAGCATATATGGCAAATTATTCTTTTGGTTGGCACCTCTGGAGGGTTGGGGTCAGTCATGGTGAATACATCCTGCAGTCAGCGTGGGCCATCTGAATAGGAAAGGTGCACTCGGCCACTCCCGCTCAGAGTTGCCCTTTGCTGGAGGGCGTGTGACAGACCTAGGAAGCCTGCTCTGTGCAACATCCCCAGTGGGCTGTTTGGTGAGATAAATGTTCACAAAAACCTGATAGGAAATTCCTGCAAGTGAGGAAAATTCCTGTGGAGGACAACACCTCTGTGTGTCCTTGTTCTCTTGCCTTGGAGCTAATGCTCCTCTGTATCAACACAGCTTGAGCCTTACATGTAGTATCGAAGAGTTGGGCATTGTGAAGGGAAAATACATAGCAGAAGTCTTTGTTTTTATCCTGTTCCCTGATTTTAGTTCCTTCTATCCTTTTGGGTATAACTGGTATTGGACCAAAGGTTACTTTGTTTTCTCAAGATCTCTGGCATGAAGCAAAACAGCAAAGGGCAGCCGTGGCACAACTCACTCACTGCTTCAAAACAGTTTTCTTAATTTGACTGTGCTCAGAAGTATCGAGAGAGACATTTATTGTGAGCTTTAATTTTTTTTCTCTACACAAAAGGTGGCACATAAAATTTTCATCCATCAGGCTTTTTATAAAACAAACAACAAACAAAGTATCTACATAATAATCTCTGCTTTAGAAACAAGGAGTTTTTTCTTCTCCCCTTCTAGTTCACATTTGTCAGATAGGCTTATTTCTGGTTCATGATTTGTTTAGTTGTTTTATTTTTTATAAATGCTTTTTTAAATTATTAAAGAAATGACTAAAATGAGGATTAAGTATTTGAGTGCTTTTTAGGGAATAAAATAATCAAAAGAATAAGACAGAAAGGGAATATGTTTATGGTATTTTTCTCTGATCTGCCAAACAATCTTTCATTATGGAAAAGGAAAGAGAGTAAAATGCTTTTTGCATTGTTTCATGTAAAAGCAAATTTAAGACTTTAAAATGTTTTTATCAGGAAATGAATTTGGCTTTCTTTAGGCAGTGACATCTTATTTTAGTACTGAAAGTAGATTTCATCTGAACTTAGACAAGGTTAGATCTCTTAAAAGCTTTCTTCTCATCTCCACATCAAAGTACAAATCCAGTTAATTCTGTGAGATTTTGAGAGCACAGTGAAAGTATACTTGTGAGCTGATTCTATAGCTCAGTATCTTTATAGAAACTTCCAGAGGTTTCATTACACTGTAGATAAAACTGGAATCTCAAATGAAATGTCAAATGGAATAATTTTGCTGGTATCACAAATAATTTTGAGATTTCACAAAATTTTTGCACTGAATGGGTATAAAATAGGTGCTCTAGAAATCATATTGTGAAAAACCTAAGGCAGGCTTATGTCTCTAGAATTTCAGTCAGGGTGTGGGATAACAAGGTTCAAGTCCTTTCCAACTTGAATATCTGAAGCTAGAATATCTAACCACTAAGATACTGCTTAATCTGGTTTACATCCCAAATAATCTGATATTCAATGGAGGAACCTGAATTCATTTGTTCTGCTACTGAGCCATTCTCCTGCTTATATTAACAGAAATTAATCTAACATGGGAAAAAATAGAGACAAGGGTCGGATAAGTGACAGAGGCTGGCTATGCAGCCTGTAGGTCTGGACACTCTCCTGAAGCACAAAAAAGCTGGACTTAATTCCCTTCTGCATGAAGTCCTGTTCTGCATTTCAGGTAAGCCCTGTTTACCAGACTATGTTTTATGTGAAGGTCATGTATTAAGTGTTATCTTGCTTTCTTTTCATCCTCTTTACCGACTTTTTTACCTGAATCCAGTGAAAACTTGTGAATGTTCTAGTGCTGAGAAATAGAATTTTTCAACAACAGAAATATTTGGGGGAGCTTTGTTCTGGGTGCCTTTTCTACGGAATTGAATAATTTTCATTCCAATGAAAATTCTTTCATCTAGTTCACTAGGGGAATAATTATGGGGTGAAGTTACCTCTAACCCTCTGCTCCTACTGTGTATCAAAAAGATAACATGAAAGAATCACCCACAAGCAGATCCACCATAAAAGGACTTCTTATTGTTTTGCTAGGTTACTATGTAATTTTTTTTGCACGAGAGAGAAAAGATTGTTCTGGATGAATTAAAATAAATCCATTCTCTTGCTGTTTGCTTTCCAAGAATTTGAAAGCATTTCATACCCTATCATTATATATTTTAAAAAATAAAAATAATTTCAAATTATTTTTCTTCCAATGTGTTTTGATTGAAAGAGATTGCAAAAACCTTCTAACAATGGAACAAACTTAAATGAAAAGAAACCAATTTTCTCTCCCCAAAATCAATCTACCATCTTTTATTGTCTTCTAAAGTACTGCATTCTTGCAAACAGTAATCTTAAAGTGTAATTCAAAAGATCTGATTTTGACAGATACCTGACATGCCTTTTTGTCTTTTTTAAGAGGCGTTGGAGGAAGACAAGTTCTTGTAGGGAGAATATAAGAATATCTTGGGTTTAATTGTTGTCCAAAAGAGCCTATATTTTTTCAGAGACTATGGAGAATCAATAGGGCATGAATTAGGAAATTAGTTTTCCTATGATTTCAGGCTCCTAAATTATGTGGATGAATACCATTCAAAAGGATATCTTACAGTGGTGGTACAAGAGTCATAGCAGGGGCACGACTATGAAATTTAAAACTTTTCATAAATCACCTTGGTGCTTTTGGTGCCCCACTAAGTTTTCTGTACTTTCCTACAAACATGATGTGTTTAGAGGCAGATGGAAAATACAGAAGCAGGTAAACCCAGAAGAAATACCTTTGGCTATTGACCTATAGATATTCAGATAATGGATTTTTGTTATTAACTGCTTTGTGCTTAGTACATGAAAGTTCTTCACTGAGTAAACAGGGAAAGCAGATTTCTGTACTCACAGTCCGAATGTTAATTAATGACAGTGATGTTTGGGGCATATTTTATACATATATTTGAAAAGAGGTATAAGTCAAATCATGTATATGGGCATTAAAATAGTCTTTAGTTACAGGAGTTTATTTCCCTTTGATTCTCATCAGACTTTATTTAGCTACAACTTCTGGAAGTCTAGTTTTGGATGTATATTTAGAGATAGGGAGTAGATAACGAAAGATATTTTAAGATTGCATTCTAGAATTTTATGGACAATATTGAAGGAGTGAGTTTTTCTAGGAATAATTTAAAGATGTTGAAGGCAAATAGATTTGAAATCATTTTCATGCATGAGGATTTGCAGAAGGAGGCCTTTGGGAAGGAGATGAAAGGGGCATGAGAGCTGGCATGACTGGCAAAGCAGAAAGCTTTGAGAAGAATGTAAAAAAAAGACCAGGACAGTTGGGTAGCATGGCTGGTTCCTGCTGCTCTGAATGGAGAGAATATGTCTGGTCCAATGAAACCATCTGAGAAGCTGATGCCATTGATTTGGTAAGTGACAGGGATGATTTTGGCTGTCTGAATTTGATGCCAGTTCTTTTCCAAGAAGTACCTCATTTGATATTTCAGAGAGAGCTAGAATAGATAAACAGATTACAGTATGTATTTTGGGAACAACTTTGTGTTTGAGTTTTGAGAATATTAAGGTAGAAATTTTGTAAAAGGAGAGTAGTATAAGGCATTTCCTAAATAACCTTCACGTAAACATAAATGTTCAATATTTTAGGCAGGACTGTTGCAATTTTGACCCTGTTCGTATTTGTTACCCATATCCAGCAATTTTTTGGAATGCACATTTTAACTCCAGATGAAAACTAATAACAAATATTTGATATGAAATGTGAAAGTAAAATAGTGGGAAAGATGGAAGAAGGAGGGATTAGAGAAGAGACTAATATGGTAAGCCAGAGGTAAAGCAGTGCTGTCCTGAACATCAGGAGGCCAAAGCCTCTATATTTCAGTCAGTCCTTGGGACTTTTGGGTATGTAGCAGCAGTCAGAATTTGTTCTTTACCTTGTGAATGATTGGCAGATTATTTAAAGGCAAAGCAGAAGTTTCTACCTAATTGAATGCAAAACATTAGTTTGAAAGGTCTTTCCATTGCCCCTTCCAGTTTTGGTAGAGCAGCAAAGGGTAGTGATGTTGAAAAGAACATGCATATTCCATTTGTACCCTCTCTTCATCTAATGGCTAAACATAATTATTTTAGTAGAGATAAACTTTTGTGCTCCCAGGAGTCCTTAAGTAATTTTTGGATTAAATGGCCATACTTAGTTTTCTCTTGTAAGTGGTGTCACTCCACTCTCAACTTAATTATAGCTTGTTTGAGTAAGCTTCTGTGTAATGTCAAGTTTTCCCCAATGGCTCTAGAAGGTCAGCAAAGGTCTGCTGTTAATACTTTCCACAACAACTGAAAGGCTTTCCTTGTTTAAATAACAGTCGGAAAGAACACAATTAGATACGATTACCTAATTCTTCTTGTAGTGCTCAATGGCCACTGTCTGAGTAGTGGAACAGTAAAGATTAGAGTTTAGGAAAGATGCTTTGGAGAGTAAGATTACTGAAACTCTTAACACAGCAATTGACCTTGCTTAGCTACCTTACACACTGCGAAAGACAAAGCATAAAAATGCAGGAAGAAAATACTTTTGAGAAAGCACAAGATGGAAAAGAAATAGATATATGTCTGAAATTCTAGCAAGATTATAATTTTGGAAAAAGCTTAGACATTGATACAGTGGACAGGACAAATGAACCTCTGTAATCTGGTGTCCTGTACCTGACAGTTTATAGAAACGAATGTATGCAAACATAGACTTCTTGATCATAATAAACTTATGTTCTAAATAGTCTAGTAATTCTTTTGAGCAAAGCAGAGATGTTTCAGGCAAAGATGAGAGGAATTCCTTAAATTTTGACTGCTATGGGCTGGTTGGACTCTTTGCATATTACTTAGTTTGATTCTTAATATAGTTGTTTCTACTGATTATTATAAACTAAATAAAACTAAAGGAAAGTGAAAAAAACACAAATATAAGAACAATCTTGAAACAAACCACTTTATTTCAGTCAAGAAAGACATATCAGTTTGGCATAAAGCAGATTTTATTTTTTCCCTACTTTATGAGCACTTAATGAAAGCAATTTCTGTGCCAATATTTTCTGACCTTTCTATACTCTGTCTCAATAACCACTCGTGTGACCTGCCCATGGTGAAATATTGTTTTCCCAGTTACCTCTAGATTTTTCTGAAGCATCAGTTTGATTCCCTTTTTTAATCTTTATTTTCTCATGCACCTGAAAGTGGTATCATTACCCATATTTACTTCTCTGGATTTTTCTCAGTCTTTTTCATAATGTCAGCACTGAGTTTGCAGACCATTTCTGATTTTGTGGTAATTTAATGTTCCCTGAGTCTTACATTAAGGTAAATGCTTTCTATATTTCTAACAAAAATAAATGGAGACAAAGCAAATAATTCCAACTGAGGATACATCACTTATTTCTACAATGATGTTATAATATCAGGTGTAGATTTCTGGGAGTTTGAAGAAGTCAATGTTTTCCCCCTTTTTTTCATTTGCATTTTTGTGCTGTTTTTCATCTGATCACTTTGGGATTACTTTTCTTTTCTTACAAACAAGTCCTCTTGGTGTTGCTGGCCACAGCAGAGAGAGAAGCAGAGCCAGAATGCCTCCCGTGTTTTTCCCTTCTGACTCCTTTGAAGGCATCCGACTTCCCACAGAGAGCATGTAAAAAGCTGTCTCTAGACTCCTTACAGTGAGGAGCTGTTTGCCACTTCAGTACTGAAAGAAACCAGGCATGATGGTCTCCCACAATTAATCACTGATCTAGATTTTTATACATATTTTTATGTTGAGATTATCAGGATGATGCGTAACATTTACATAATGGCCTGATGATTTTTTTTCCCCCTAATTTTCATATTTTAATTCACATGTTAAGTTCTTAACTGATAGCACATAGCCAGCTGCTATCAGGGAAAGTGAAAGTGCTTATTTAGTAGTACCACACATGGAGTGAGGTCCTTTCCCCTGCAGTCCTGCCCACGTGTTTTGACCGTGAAGTGGAAGGACCACCTGTAAGAGGGAAAGCGCAGACTGTGCTCTGTGTCTGGGCCATTCCTGAGCTCTCTCCTGAGACTGCCGAGGGGAGCGCTGGCACCTGCCCACCAACAGCAGCGCTTGACACACCAACTCATTTTGCATAGGCTGCTGCACACCTGTCAAATGGCAGTAATTTTAATTTACTGTCAACCAGAGACGTAAGCCGGATACACAGCAAGTGACCCAGCAGGGCAAACCTTCAGATCACCTTTCCAGTCCCATGGGCCAGTTATTTCTTAGCAGTGGTTTCTCTGCACTTTAAAGACATCGACATGTGTTAAACAAAACCAAATGGAAAAAATGGCATGTGAAGGCAAACCCCTTTAATACTCATCTGGCAATTCTTTTCTGTGTTGTGACTTGAAAGGGAAGAGGATAGATCACTTTAGTATTATTAAAATTTGTGTGGCGTACTGATGTCATGGGATTTTAGAGATGAATGATATTTCTTCTTCTACATAGTCATTTGTGAAGTTACAAGGCAAAAACATCCAGTTGAAAGGCTTTGACAAGGTAATGAGAATTATTTTCTGTAGTAATAGATAATTTCTCCTCATCACAATAACATATCAAGTGATCATATGCACCCATGCATACATACAAACCCTCTTTAGTTTTGCGTGTGATCTGAATGTCGAGGTTAGTTAAAAAGCAAAAAATATATTCACTTGGTTCTTGTTGAGATTTCAATGAATACAATTATTCACAATTTCACTTTTACCAAACAGTAAATTAACCATATACATGGCTTTCTACAACCACTCTTCATGCCAAGCATTTTGTTGAGAGAGAGAACATTGACTTTTGTTGTTTCAAAATAGTTGCACAGTAACACATACTATTTCTTTAAAATGAGTTCTGTGCAATCTAGACTATTTGTACATGTGCATGAACAGATCTATGAACCCATGAAATTCTGCATGTACCTTGTTTCTGCTTAACTTGGAGTGATCTGTATCTATAGAGACGTGCATAAGTGGACACTGCACACAGTGCATCACTCTAAAGCATGTGAATTGGGACAGTAAAATAGAAAAGTTCCAAGTATCAGAGAGTTCTGGCTTTAAAGCTCATCCTAAGAGTTGACATTAATGTGATTAAGCTGGACCACATTCTCAAAGCCCATGTCATTCCTTTTTCCATTTGATCTGATCTATTGGTAAGATTAGTGGTTATCTTAGTGCTGAAATTTAGTCTAAAGCTACCCATGATATCAGTAACTGTGTCAGTAATGGGCCTGATATATGTTATATCACGGGAGTATGTAAAAATTATGTCTATTCAAAGAAAATACAGTTGGTGTGTTTTGAGAAGCTGTCACTGTCACAAGAAAGAAAATGTCTTTCTGCATTTGACCACTTGTCTTGAAGGAAAAAATATTCCCCTTCACAGTGAATCTTGCTTTCTACTGAGGAAAGAACACATGCTGCACAAAGGAATGAAATATAAAAATGGCATTTTCCAATTTTCAACATTTGGTCTTTCATTGTTTTCATGCAAGAGGATAGATTATGGGTTGTGTTTGACTGTCATCTTCTATAAATTTTTTGACTTCTGAGTATACAAATGTAAATATGACTGAAAAATTATCATGAATATGTGCAAATGGTGAAGTTTGTCCTGGAGACAGAGAACACAGATTCTGCTTTAAGAACAAGTATTTGTTTTCAATTGGTACTGTGGGGGTCCTATATCTGCAAAGCTTCTGCAAACAATTCAGAGACCTGAAAGATATGGGATGCTACAGAAAAAACAAATCTGAATGAACTTGTTCAAAGAATTGTCACCATAGATCCGTGAGGATGCTTTTCACTTACAATGACTACCTAGGCTTATTTGGCTCCACAAGTTTGTTAGCACTTTGGCTTGGCTTTCAGATCCATCTTCAATTTTCTTTAATAAACCAGATCTAGTTGTGAAGTGTGTTCTATGGGTGCAGAAGAACAGGAAGTATGTTGTATTCATTCCTTTCCTAACATAACTGTATGGCGGTTGTCTTTGTTCTGTAGAGGGTCAGAAATGGGAAGGAAACTTCCCTAAAGCAGCCACAACACAAAGGTGGTGTTTTGGCATGGTGGTGTTCATTCTTTGGCATCAGTGATGACAGAACTCATTTCTGTCTCTGTCAGCATAACCCTGAATTATTCACACATGCAGGGCTGTGAAGTTGGGTCCACTGTATGATCTGTCCCACACTGCATGTCACCAACTCACAAACGTTTGCTTCCCTGGAAGAACCTGTGGGATGTTATCGTGAGCCAGATCCATTCTTGCTGCAAAGGGATTTGTAGCTTGTTCCACAGCAACGCTTTTATCTGAGGTGCCACAGATTAAAAGACATTGGTGAATTAATTATAAGTTGGCTTCAGTCAGTGAGATTGCTGAGTGGTCCTCCACGCGTGCTTTATAGAGCAAACAGGATGTGTTGATTTCTGCAGAAACAGCTCTTTCCTCTTTAATTTTGAAGAGAGGTGTTTTATCTGCAAGTATTCTGTCTCTGGAAGATATGAGCTGCATCAAACTTACTGTGTGCTTCTGAAGGGTGATTCTGTCTGGAGGTAATCTTTGCTAGCATGTACAATTTGGAGTTTGAAAGAGGAGGAGATGTGTTTATTTCACTACTTCTGTCTTAATTTCTCTCATTCTTAGGATTTTCAATGTTTTTATAACCTTAGAATATGCAATGTCATAGGGGAGAACTCCATTTTACCAGCTTTTATTATCAGTCAGTTTAACAGAGAGCTCCATGCCTGCTCGTGTCTGTGAAGACATTATATAAACAAGGAGTTATGTAGTAAAACATTGGGCTTGTCTAAGGGGGGAAAAAACCCCAAAACCACAACCCAACCCCCAGACCACACATTATTTGCAGTGGTTTTCTGAGAAAGGGAGTTTTGATGGATTGGCCTTTAAGTGATGGGTCCACGGACCAGGTGCTGTTGGCGCTGTGACGTCACACTGAGCAGCACAGTGCCATGCACAAAAACAGTGACATCCAGCATTTATACAAAAAGATTCCAATCCTCTTTCTCTCCTGTTAGTCATTCAGGATGATAATGGGAGACATGCACCACTACTGCAGTGTGCTGGAGAAAAGGTAGGTTTTTGACGTGCTGCCAGACACCGTGGGTAGTAAAGATTGGCTGGTTGTTTCCCCCTGACGCGAGCGGCTGAATGCAGGCTCTATTAAAGACAAAAGCAGGACAAAGGAGGAAGAGGGTAGACAAATATGATTTGTGTCTGTTTCTGCTCACTTCTAGGTGTGGACTTTCAGATGTAAATACAATAAAGGGAAAATAGAAATGAGAAGAGAACAAAGTTGTCTGTCAACATGACTTCTATGACAGATTTTCTTGCTGTTCAGCAACGATTCTAATTCAATTGCTGGCTGCTGTGAAGGAGATGAGATGCCAGAAGCAGAAGCGCTGCAAACCAGAACAAAAAATAATTACTAGTAGAAATGTGCTGCAAATAATTCCCTTGAAAATACAGTTGCATTGTTCTTCTAGTTTGCTTATCCTCCAAATATTTTTGTTTTCTAGTTATTGAAACACATTTCAAGGGTATGAAACTTGCACCTGATGATATAAGAAATGTCTGAACAGTTATGCATGACCTGATACCATTATATTCAGGAGATTTGCAAACCTAATTTTCTTGAAAAATCTTCTTCAGACAGGCTTTTTAGACAGAGAGGGGGAGGAGAAAAGCAGAGAGAAGTCTGTCTGCTTTGGCAGGAAGAACTGTTTGTTTTGTTTTGCCTGTTTAGTTTGTACTCTAAAATCAACTGACATCTAAACATGTTCTGAAGATGTTTATTTAGTTTCCTTTTTATTTTTCTTTATCAGCAGCCATCTATTGCAAACTGGTACCTGGATATAATTTAGACCAACAAAACCAGATGAAACAGCAGTGCCCTTTCTGTATCGCAGTGCTTGGAAAAGAAAGACTGCCTGTGGCTTGGCTAAGGACTCTGACCAGAGCTTGTCATTATGGCAGCTGTAGGGACAGAAATGTGCCAAATTTACATCTCGAAAAGCCTTCTATTAAACACAAAAAGCTATACATCACTCATGTCTGGGAGTACGCTTGCTAATGGAGATGCTCGAACTTTTGTATAGTTGTAAAATCGAGACATGAGGCGGTGGGGAATTGGGTGCCTTCTTCATATCTTCATGGGAATTTTTCTTTAGATGGCTCAATACCATTGACTGAGTAGACTGCCAGACAAGCACCAAAATGCACCAATATAAGGGGTAGGTTTTATTCTCACCATTTTCCTGATTGGACCAGCAGATGGAAATGGAGATGTGATCATTTATCTTCAAAATTGCCCTAGTAATCTGCAGTGTTAGCACAGATTACGTTATAATTGCTAGAACTGGAATAAAAGAGATTGCAGCATCTGTAAAGCTAGTGGTAAATTTAAAGGATATAAAAATCAGCTCCATGTCAGGGGACATTCTCAGTAGTATATTACATTTCATGTACACAAATGTAGCGATGAAAGAGCAGAAGCTTATGACAAACATCATTTGAATTTTATTGCTGATTTTTTCTCTGCAGCTGGTCTAGAGAAGTTGCTATAAAATACAGCCCTCGCAGCCCACGCTATTACAGCATGGCACTGCACAGAACCCAGCCCCAGACAATGGGCTCAACAGCACAATCCTGCCAAAACTGATATGGCACAGGGTTTTTTTAAGTGTTCCTCCTTATATTAAATTGGGAAATAAAAAATTTGTAACTTCAGTCTCTAAATTGTTTAATTTCACAGTAACAGATCTGAGTTTCTAAGCTACAGGCAGAAAGAGGAAGACAAGCTGAGACTAAAATTAAAATAAATGTATGTTCTTAATAGATTAATTAGGGGCAGAATTTCAGTCTTACACCTACTGCAGAACTGGCATAAGGTTTTGTCAGACACTTACATGAACAAAAGAAATATATGGAACCTGCATGTAAATCCAGAGAAAAATTTTAGTACAATGTCAAACCCTTTGATACAACCCCATTCTCCATGTAATCTGTTTGGCTGGTTCTATGTACCATGACCTTGCAAAGATGTTGGGTACGTTGGTGTACTGATGAATCACACAAACACCTCCAGAGTAATGATTCAAGTGATGAGGGTTTCCTTTAAACCTCAAATGATAAGCTAGAGCTGCCATAGTTGCTCAGCCCAAGATACAATGTTATAGGCATACAAAGAAACCTTCAATTTTTAAGGTTCATGTTGCTCTGTCTGCTAAGAAATCAATCGTTCACCATGAAAAGTATTACAGTACTTTATCTTTTTATTTTGCCTTTCATTTATTTGGTGTTTTTCAGGAACTGTTGAAAATTTCAGAGAAAAATGAGGACTAAATTTTGTTTTCTGTTCTGCAACAGACTTACTCAGAAGTTTTCTAGTTTCACTTTAGTTTTGGTGAGAAATAAAATTGTCCTTGTAATAGCAACAACTGCAGTGTTAGGAATATAAAAGGGCATAGACTACTAAAACTGCAAAGGATATAATAGAGTGTAATATAGGTGAATACAAAATCAGCACTGTTGATTACATTCTCTGCTATTTTACCACACATTTATCATCATCAGAAAACAACAAATGGAGCTGTTGAAAATAATACAAGCCAATGTTGTTATTTTGTGTGCTGTTCTCAGAGCCATACAGCTCTGGAAGAAATCCAAATAGTAACTGAATTGAATAACATTCTGCAATTCAAAGAGATGGTGATGGGAAATGGCAGGAGCTAATGAAATATGGTGCAAGTTTAACAAACACCATTTCAAGATGGGATGTTATTGCACAAACAGCAGTAAAAACTCGTCATAGAGATGATGAGCAGACTATGACTGCAGTAACACTCTATTGCAGAAGGATGACATTTTAATTTAGCTGACTCTGCAATCCAGAGGGTTAGATTTTGCCTGTTGCTGAAGACTGCCCCTCTTGCTGTGGCAGGAGACCTTGTCTGTTGCTTTGTCTGAAGAGAGTGCTCTGTGCTCTGCCTCCATGAGTGGTGAGTCTGAACTGGCACATTGGGTGTAGTGGATTTATCCCCTTTAATTTCTGCTCTTCTTAGGCAGTTGGATTACAAACTGGCTACAGACTCTTTCCATTATAACATAACTAGCTGCAGTACTCTGCTGGAGCACATTTCAGCAAAACTGGTTGTTAAAATCACAAGATGATTTCTGAGCTGGCTGTTAGAAACTGTCTTTGGCAAGCTTTCCTCCTGGCGGATCCTGTCTCCTCCCTGGAAGCTGTATCTCCATGCTTAAGTAGCAGGAGGCTCTTCTTTCCCCTAATCTACTTGGGCATGGACCCAAAAATATTCACTGTGTCATCTGTCCCCGAGTCCCCACGTTCTCTGGCATCATGGCCCTGCTGCCGTCCTGAATGATTGGCAGGAGCTTTGCAGCTCATCTGGATTGTAGATGACTTTAGCTGGACTTTTAGCTTTATGCTTTGTAGAGTGACAAATATAATTTGGTGCCTAATCTCTGGAGGCTCATGCTGAAACACCTGAAAGGCTCCTAATTTTCAAAGAATGCAATGTGCAACCAGCTGTAGAAAATTATATTTCTTAAAAGTGTGTGAAGCTGGGAACCCAGAATAGTGAATTCACTAGTCAGCTGTGAATGTCATCTGAAGACTTTCGTACAACAAAAATAAAATCCTGTTGTAGCCCTTAGCATTCTGCTAATGATTTTGCTTTATGTTTTGAAAAGCTCACTTGTGATAATTTGAAAATCATGTGTTTAGAAAAGTCAAATTTCAACAGTTTACTTCCTGTGCATAAATGGGCAGATCCTGCCATCATCATTTTTGGCAAGATCAGTTGACAAAGTATATGGGTGGTCTGTACTTTGAAGAAAGGGGAAGGACTTTTTTTTTTTTAGGGGGTGCCACAATGATGTTCACTGCTTAGAGAATTAAACTGGGGAGATTTTTTGGGGGTTTCTTTTTAAACTTGGAAAATACCTAAAATGTGTGGAATGAAACCAAATTGTGCTGCTTGCCGTTGTCTCTGTTGTGCATGTGTCTGGTACTCTGATGCACGCTAGAACATCAAAGTAGCATTTCTCTCTTTTTGACACAGAACAAACAGAACCACTTTTACTTTGAGTCGTCAGACAGATGTTGCTTTGGTGACAACATGCTACATACACACCAGCTACAGCACATGTGGGTCGTCTTCTCTGACATCTACACGAAGTTGAAGTACATTTGCTCCAATAATACAGTGAGGGGAGCAGTAACCAGCAGGGAAGACCAGACGAAGCATGGAGGAAGAATAATGATTTATTCATTATCCTCCCTGTTCACTGTGACCTAAACTGGATACCAATTAAAAGATCGAAAAACTCAGCTTGAAAGAAAAATGGATTTACCTCTGCTTTAGGTGACTAGTGATGGATGACTATTGGTGGAGGATGACGACCAGATCAAGATTAAAGAAATTATTTAGGTTCCTAAACTTTAACTGAACCGGAATATATTAGACACATAATTTGGAATTGCAAGTCCAAACATTCTAATTTGGACTCTGGAGTAGAGTTAAGCAGGTGACCTGATCAGTCATGAAATCTATGGCTGCAGGGGGGAGAGCTGGAGCACACTTGAGCCCTTACTGTCTAAAATCAGCGCAAGAGTGGATCTGAGGGTGGAACTCTGCAATTTCCTTTGTAACCCTCATGGAGAGAAGCTGACACAGAGCTGTTAACAATTATGTACATATGAGGGACCAAAGAGAAAGCTCTGAGACTGCTGTAGGCTTAGTTACTACTGCAACCTCATTTTCAGAAATAAAAAGAAGAAAATAGGTGAGATCTATAAATTCTCTGTGAGTTTTCTACTCCTTTGGGCTTAATCTCATTTACATCAGAGCAAAGCTGTCTCTTACATCAGTTTCAGATTTAGGCTGGCAGTATTTTATTTCTACTTTGAATTCCTTTTCAGTGGTTGAGAAGGTGAGGGGAAATCAAGGTTCAAGGCTTCCTCTCTACAAATGCTAACCATAAGAATACTGTCTAGCCAGTTTAGTTGGTCTCTACAATTAGAGAGCACTAAAGGAGTACAGCATAAGCATGAAGTAGGTGTAAATCTCTAACACTTCACACTTACATTCACATAGATGATGTTTATTTTACACACGATGTAAATGAGTTTAAATAGCTCCTGAAGCTGTAATGTCTCAGAAAACCAGGCTCTCTGCTACAGTGGCTGACAATGGCTGCCTAATGTAGTACCACCAAATTTCTGAACTGTTCATTGTCCAATAAGTTATGCTTTACAATGCTGTGACAGTCGCAGCACTATCACTTCTCAGTGGAAACCCACTAGTTGTTCAAATATGAATCTTTGCCAGTAATTTTAATTTAGATAAGAAAGTAACAAATAGACAAAAATACTGTCTAGAATAAATGATGATGTGTCCTAGGACCTGGAAACAGAGCTGAATTACCATACCCTTATTTGTAGTTATACATGTGGACAATCACTGCCCTAAAGTACTCTGAAACACCTTGTTTAGCATGTATGTTTAGGTATGTCTAGCATTAGCAAAACCTCAGCCTCATTTTTACTGCTATATCACGTTTGCACATAGTTTCTTGCAAGTGTTAGCATGTATTAGGAAAACTGTCAGCAAGACTGTGTAGACTGGAAGCAGTTAGTGCTGCTTAACCAGTGTTGTCAAATCACACGTTATAAAAATATTATGGTCAAATCTAAACCAGTGAGAAAAGAAATGCTGACATATAACACAAGGTCTTCGCAGTACAAGTGCAGTCCTCTGAAATTCTGCTTTGCGTAGTGCTGAACTGCTTTGCTGGTGCTATTTTGATATCTTGCCAGTGCCTTGTAGATATGAAAGCCATGTAAAACACGCTGCTGGGATGAGCTTCTGTTAGCCCAGTAATCTGGGAGCATGCTAGTTTCCTAATAATTGTATTTTCATATGTGAATTTCTGCTGTATGAAATATTACAGGGAAACACATTTGGGCTTTCATTTGTTTACCATTGCACAGCCCTGGTTGGTTTGCTCTGTCCTCTGTGGATATAGCAATGGTTGAAACACAGGCATGCTGTCGTGCAGGTCTGCACCACACAATATGGGCATTTTCCCTCAAATGCTTATACTATAAAATAGCATTGAAAAAATCATAAATTTATCTCATGCTGCATAAATAAAAATAGAGCTGTCAGAACATTTTGGACATTTGTCTTTATAATCAAAAATCACCTTTCTCTCAAATTTTTCTTTCCCCAAACAAGGAAAAACAGTTACTGCTCAGTTTTTTCCCTTCTACCCTTCTTCGGAAGTAAAAAGTATTGGAGGGGAGAGAGGGTGGAGTAGAGAAAAAGTGGGGAAAGTTTGCCACACAAGAAAAGTAAAAATTATTTTCATTTGAAAAGCTTGGGAAAAAGCCAATCAAACTCTTCAGAAAATAGGAGAGCAGAAGCTTTATTATGATTATACATGAAATTTTCCTCTTTTTCTAAATAAACTGAATAAGCCCATTACCCCAGCATAGTTTTTCATTGCATCATAAGGTGTCCTCCAGTGATTACTGTTAGATATACTTTTAACAAAATTAAATTGTTCTTAAAGGAGCGTATAGCAAAACATGTCAAAGGCTTTTCCTAGGACTTTTCATCAGCCTGCCCTTTAGGAAAACAACCTGCCTCAAAAGCGAAGTGTTTCATATTAAACAAGGACAGATTGAGATCTGGTGACAGGAGCACAGAAGGGGACTCAGGAGATGGCTTCCTTCATGCCCAGCAGTTGCTTTGCTCCCCAGCCTCAGGAATGTGAAGTGTACTAATGAAAGAGTGAAGGTCTGAGCTGCCTTGAGTTCTTAGCTTGGTGAAGTTCTTAGCCACCTCCAAACATGTGGAAGTACCAGTAAGCCACATCATCTAGGATTTACTTTTCAGGCACGTGGCCAGGAAGGTACAATATTTTTTAAATATGTGCTGGATCTCTCTGGAGATCTGTATCCAGAGATACATGGAACAGTCCTTCTGGGTGTTAAAAGTTTGCTTAGCCCAATAATGTATTTCCAACACTGGTGGGCAGTGCCTGTCTGAAAGAACATGCATGCGTATACCTATAATCCTTATTTTTCCCAGTAAAAGGAATAGATTTCTTTCACTTTTGGTTATGGTGATGTTGACCAGCTGTTGCATAGGCTACTCATAAACAATGTGAGGAGAAAGAAGCACTCTAAGGATTGCATTCTCTCTCTTCTGGAACAGCCTAAAGAACTTTAAAAGGAAGATGCCAATGGAGGACTTCAGGGATTATTAAATAGACCTGTAGAATAAAATAGAGAAAAAAAATTATTGGCGTGCATGTATGATGTCCTCCCTCTGATGGATTAGGATTTATATATTTCTCTTCCTCCTCTCTTCTGAGGAGAGAGAGGGCTACAAGTGAAATTTTCTTGGACTTTCTTGTGCTTTGGGGAGGTACAGAGAAGAAGGAATTGCAGAGCTCAAGGACCCCAGGAATGCCCAAGACTTGAAGTCTTGTAACTGGTGAAGCAGCTGCTCCAGTCTATTACTATACTTATGTGTATGTCTGTTAATAATAAGAACAAAATTTAGCAGGAAAGAAAGGCTAATTTCATCAGAGAATGTTTTTCTATCTATTGCTGTTTAAAGCAAATAAAGCAGCACTGAAATTTAGCAGTCTCTTGTACAGATTAGCCATATAGCATTTCTTCTCCCCTTCCCCATATGTGTCTCATATATTTCTCTTGTTGCTGGTAATGTGGCATATAATGTAACAGGAAGGTGTGCAAGAGAATTTGTTTATCGGCCACCTCTCCAGTAGAATATAATAAGCATAACAAAGACAGCAGAACATGACACACAGCTTTCTGTACACTGTTGTGTTGATCCAGCATCTGTCACTTTCTGAGAAATTAAAGCCAAGCACCAGCATTTGAATTGGGGCTCAGAATTACAGCAAAAGACATGATTTTGGGTCTCATTGTGCTCAGCAGGGGTCACGCTCCACAGCAGATGTACCAGAGGGAAAAGAAAACAGATGTAGGTATGGAGAGACTCAAATCTCTGCACAGTGAAGCTGCTCCACATTGCTGGTGTTATATGGTGTTATATATGGTATTACAACAACATTATGGTGGGGTGTTGTAGTTCAGTTGTTATTAGTAAGTGTCATTGTGTGCTGATTGCAAGCACTCAAGTGTTCAGAAGGGGGAATCAAGGATACCAAATGGGGAAAAACAATACACAGGAGTCTAATATCCTTAAGAGGATAAATTATCTTTTCCTTGAGAAAGCAGAAAATGTTAATGGCTAAGTCTGCCAAGACATTTTCTAATAGAAGTAAATAAAGATGCAAAAGATCATTCCAGTCCTTTTATGTGCAATTATAAAATATCACTTCTTACTGATCTGTGCAATCTTGGCATGACAAACTGATTGACTCATTGTAGAATATTCCAGTGGGTTTGTGGCTGGTGAATCAGGGGAAAGGTTATTTTTGGTTTTAAAAAGAGTCACGATGGAACAGAAATGAGCTGATAAGTATGTGCCTTTTGGGAGTCTTCTTGGGAGCTACTGGGACCTGGCTTGTCATTGTATGTGGAGCTGTATGTACAGTCAGTAGAGACAGTTACTGAAGTGTTGCTGAGAACATAGACCTGTGCTGTGCCTGTCATGGGGTGGCAGGCAATTGACTGCCAAATATTTGAAGAATTTTGGATATAATAAATATAGCTTCTATCAGGGCAGCCCTTCCATGTACACCACAATGGAAGGTGTTTCATAGATCTCTCCACACACTAAGTAAAAGATCATGTTTTGAACAACTTCAGCTGTTTCGGCAAGGCTGTGACCAGGCTGGTGAGATGTTCCCGTGCTCCACTAACCCCAGGCAGCTGAAATGGCCTTTGGTGTTTTTAGGTCAGATCTGATGTGCATCTCACAGCAATCTGGTGGCTGTGTAAGCCTCCTCTGGTGGTTGCTTTGAACACATTTTCCATAAGCACAGAAACACCATTAGCAGGATAAGCAAAACTCAGAAGTGTAAAATGGTTACACACAAAAGATAGTCAGGATAAACACCCTACCAGGCTAAAAATGAGTTTTCTCAATGCTTTCTGTAAGACATAAGAGAGTCTCTGGCAGGTAGGTAGGGAGAGATTTGGCAGCTGTGCCTGGTCTGAACCATGATGTGGGGCCCAGACAGCTGGGTCCCTGGGGAGAGGGGACTACAGCAGGGTAGGTACACAGGCCAGAGCAGCCCAAAGATGGATTTTGAAATATGGTTGCACATTTTAATCCTGGGCCCAGAGCTCAAACCGACTGCACTATATTCATGTGAATACTGATGCAGGTGCTAAGTTCTCTCAGGAGAACCTGTTAGGTCTACCACCTGCTGGGTGGTTGGTGCAGCAGGTCAAGATGATTTATTATATGTAAATCAAAGCTCCAAATTTACTACTACTATAAAAAAAATCTACCTTAAACGGAGCAAAGTGGTAGAGGTTGGGAGATGTGCTATATTCTTTCTCCAAAAAGAGAATGAATTCCTATGTCTTTACTGTAAGATGACAGTGATCTGTTCCTGACCAGGGAAAGGTTGCACAGGTTACTGGTAGTAAGATTTGCTCAGTAGCTTTTTTTCAATAGCTTAATAAACCTTTTCTCCATCTTATCCCACTGAAGCTGAAGTTCATGTCAAACATGAACTAATGATGGGTGGAATCAGCAACCCAAACCCACTAATTATGCTATTAAGATGTAGATTTTAGTGACACAAAGCGGGAATTTGACAGTTTCCATCAGTTAAACTGAATAATATTCCATATAAATTACCAACACTTTTTAAAATCTGCTGTCAGAACCTCTTAGCCTTATGTCAGGTAATGCAAACCTTGTGACCATGGAAGTACCACCTTAGAGCTTCTGAGTCACTAAAGGAGTCACTAAATGGAAAGAGCTGAAGGGAAGGGGCAGAACCGTATGAAAAGCATTTATGAAGCAGAAACTCTCCTAAGGAGGTTGCTAATGTTAGAAAACCTCTCTGCAGCCTCAGAGGGATTGTTCAAATGTTTGTACTAGTTGCTTGTCTGTTTTGATTCCTAAACACTATTTAACCATGCAGCCTGGGGACTAGAAGCCTTATGTGTTGCATTTTTCTCTGGGATGCTTTTCCAAAGACACATTTCTTGCTGCAAGCAAGAGGAGCTCTGGAGCTGCTTTACTCCAAGAACAGTGAAGTAGAAGAGGTCAGGCTAGAGCACACCTGATCTCTTCTGGAAATTCATGTAATGGTCATAACCCAGAATAATGCAAATAACACTGTAGCCTCTTTTTCTCTGAACAATCATGTAAGGGACTTTTTAAAGGGTAAGTATGGTCCAGATTGCTGCTAGAATGAATGGTAAGATATCCAATGATTTCAAAATGAACACAGTTTTGCAGTATGCAAAGTTTTGCAGGATAGGGCTTGGTGATTCAGGCTTAATTTGGATTACATTTTAGTTGATTTAAAACATTAAAATGTATAGGAAAGAAAAAAGGAAAAGAAGAATCAGTAGTAGTGGGGGTTGTAATGTACTCAGCCTCGCACTGATAAGCAAGATAAATTCCCTTTTCTGCAAACTGGGCACAATATTTTCCTGCACCATCCGAATACAGTTGAGATATCTGGCTGTAAATATGGTCCTGTACACTCTTCTTGCATTGAATGAGGAGGTTTTTCTGATAGCCTTCCAGCTGCAGAGCTTTTTGAAGGCAGGCTGTTGCATCCTGCAATGAAAGAGCTGAGGTAAATGGAGTATGAGGTTTACCAGATGTCCAAGAAGGCTGGTTGGTGACAGCAAGGAAAGGCAAGTCATAGTATATTCTGGATAAGAAAGGATGTTTGGTGTTAGGGCAGCAAAAAAAAAAAAAAAAGGAAAATGGGCAGTGCTATCTCATGGTCAGATGGTCTTTTATCCTGAGGTCTGTGTCAAAAGAAGGAATGTGTGGGAGAGATAAAGAAATGTGAGGAAAGTACCAGTACTTCCTTGTGAGTTAGCTGAGCTGGCCTGTGGGTGATGCAGTGATCTAAGTTACAGTGAGAAGCTCTTCTCTTGTGTGTCTCTGATAAAGCAGGATACTTCATGGTTTGATGCTTCCGTGGCATGTCCAAGGCACCTCCTCACATCACCTCTTTCATTTCAAAAGCATGTTAGAAATGCTGTGTTCCACCACGTATATAATGTTTCATATATCTTGCATCAGGTTTATCCGTTCTGAACCCTCAGCTGGCAGCACAACCTAAAACCAAGTTTAATGATGTCAGAATTTTATATGACCCAAGTAAATAACTTTCAGGCTTATGCAGACTTTTCTTGTCTTATGGATGCCATGAACATTCAGAGGAATGGAATCCATTTGGAGGTTCCCATGACCATGGCTCTGACCATGATGTATTTCACCTGAGAAATGCTGAAACTTGCTTTTTTCAAACTAGGTTCTTATGGTAGGATTTTAAATTCACCTCTGAGTGCCCTACATGCATGTCCTAGTTTTAACTTGCTTTTGTGGAAGGTCATTACTTGAGAAAAACTAAAGTTAACTATATAAGATGCCCAAATCTGTATTAAGGTGGAAAATTTTAGACAATACTGAGTAAATAACCATTTTTAAAGCTTTATGTAATCTTAAACTGTTTAAAAAATAATTCCATACCCATGTGTTTAGACTTATTAGCTGAATAATACCTAAGTAGCACCCTTCTAAAGTCTCCTTATGTAACCATCTTGGAAGAGTACTGCCCCTTGCTTGCCCATAATCTCATTTTTAAAATCACTAGTGTGACATCACTACTTGAGAATGACATAACTCTTTGTATTAATGGTGATCCATGTAAAGAGCACTGTTGCCAGAAGGGTAGATAATTATGTGTTTCATTGCATTATATCAACACAAACAAATACTTTTTGGCTACTGAAATGCTATCAAGTGTGGATCATTAGTTTATGCAGTGTTTATGAGATCACCACAAATACCAATTAGTATGGCTGATGAAGAGGACATTATCTGTGGAACAGTGTTTGCCACCCCTATTCACAATCCATAATGGTCTAATCAGTCAGTCTGAAGTGCTGTGAATAAAGGAGCAGATCCTGGTTCTGTTTCAATGGGTTTATGTTGTTTTCAGAGAGTTGCATAGCACTGTCACAGTTAATGGACCTATACCAATTTACACTAGTTGAAGAACTGGTAAATGTTATGTAGGAGAAATCAGTACTTTTAGAGTTCTTCTGTTGTCCTGAAACTTAAAGTTTCTTGGTATGAGAATGGCAGCCATGAATATGCAAGCTAAGGTCAAACCATGGCCAGAAGTGCAGATGTATGAGTTTTGGCAATTTCACTGGTTTTTCTCCAGATATGATTTCCAGATGTACTCCCTTTGCTTTAATTCTTCCAAGAACTATTTGGAGAAGTTTTAAAAATATTTTATTGTCTTAGTTTTTATGGTTCCAGGAGATAAAACCAGTCCATCTTTACCAAGCGTACATTGTAATATCTGACTACATTGTGGCAAAGCGCTGTGGTTTTATTTTTATTGCGTTTTCTAAAATTGGTATAAACCATAGAAACTGAAAAGCCTTCTTGGGAAAGGGGGTGATAAAGATAAAAGAAAGCAGCATTTAGTTTTCTCTCCAACCAGTTCCAAATGTGCCACTGTGCCTATTACATCCCATAAACACCAGGGCAAAAGCACCAGCTGCTCATTACTCTCAGAGGAAATGCTATTTCCTCTCATTTTGGCACAAACTACCCCCCAAAAGGAAAACAGCCCTAGTGAGCTGCAGCTAAACATGACGTCTGCGTAATGGTGTTATATATAAACAATGTGATGTGATATGTCTCTTCTGACAGCCAATCCCTGTAAAAATATAATAAAGAGATGTGCTAAACTAAAGGGCATAAAAGGTGTTTGCATATGAAACTGTTCCTGAAAGGAATTTCCACAAGCTCAACCATAACCGTTACTCATTGGGTGGCTGGGATGCAGACAGGCAGGGAACTAAGCTCCCTTAATATGTTAATGCCACTCAGAGGTCTCCTGCCAATGCCAGTTAGAGTGCAAAATCTATTTAAAAAAATAAAATCAGCTGAAAAGTGCTAAGTGCTGCTCTACGTTAAATAGGAGGCACATTGAAACATCATTAATATTTGAGATAGTCTTTGATTTAAAACACTCATTAGTGCTTCCCAAGTATTGGAAAGCAAACCAGAGGGAGGATCAGCACTCTCTTAAGTGAGGACTCCTGAGGATCCTTGAGTTGTTGCTCATACAAACACCAGCCTAAAGCAGCTAGAATCCATCCCACACCAGTATCATCCATTTTTATTAGATAAATTAAAAAGGTGAATGTTTTAAGCTTTTTGTTGTTCAAGGACCACAGCTGTTGCCTGCTGCTTTCATAGTTGAATGCAATTCCCCGTGACTGTTTTTGCCATCACCTCTTTTCCCAGCTTGGTCTGCCCATGCAGATCTGAAGTACAGGTCTGGAAAGAAAAAGAGAAAATCCAGCAGTTTCACTGGTGCCAGTTGATAAATAGGAGAGATTGGCATCTGCTAATGAAAGGCTCAGGGAATAAAAGGTGTAGAGCAAGGAGGATATATCAGTGAAAAAGGAGCATGTATCAGTGAAATGTCTTTTACAGAACAATGTGCTTGTGGGTTTGGGAGAAAAGGCGACTAAGGAGGTGAACATAGACTGGGAAGGAAAGGTGCCAACACAGGCTAAAGATCAAATATAACTGGAATATAATTTAAGAGATATCTGTGTGGCACTCAAATTATATTATTCTAAGGCATGGCTGGACACTAGAAAGTAAACCTCAAACTAAAAAAATCCCCAAAATGTCAAATCAAACGAAGAGGAGGGATCAATTTGTAGCAGAGTTTCATAATCTGCTGTCTTTCCATAATAGAGAGAGGGAAAAGTAAAAAAAAAAAGTCAAATCACAGTTGTTACTTGCTAATAATCCAAGTAACCCATCTAAAAGATTGTGAAAACATAGCAGATGCCAGTAGATCTAAATTAAAGCACATTCAACTCAGAATGCAAATAGTTCTGAGACCGTAAGGTTTCCCTAAAGCTCTGGCAAACATTTGGCTGGATTGATATTTTGGGCACTGATCTGCATAGCATCTGATTGTGAGCTGAATATGAGCAAAACATAAAGGCAGATTTTTGCTGAAGAAAAAAAGGCTGCCTATTGCCTTCTGTGAGGCTGAGAGACGAGTTACAAAAAGCCTTATGGCACATTGCCTCGATTTCTGTCAGCATGTGGAGCCTCCAGCCCCAATTTCCATCCTGGGGCACTTTGCAGCACAGCACAGTGGGGAGAGGCCAGGGGTGTTCTCCAGGCTCTCAGCCTGTCAAACCCATCCCTTAGAGGACAGTGCCAAAGGCCTTGGGTGAGGCCAGTAGCTGATGTAAACCAGAATAATCCCAATTCCCATCAGTCTTGAGGTTTTACTCTGCCAAAACACACATTAGCTTTTAGTTCTGGGGCTGCCAGAAAAATAGTGGAAAATTATGGTTTTGCTATTTTTCCTCTCTCTCTCAATTTACTGCAGCACAACAATGAAAGACTGGAATTAGTTCAACACTTAATTTTTGAATAGCAGTAGAGGCAGCTCCAATTTTTGGTAGTAGAGGCAGCTCCAATTTTTGGTAGTCATAAATGCTGTGGGTTAAAAAGTTGTTGGAAGTTGTGTTACAGAACAAACACCTCTGCTATCTAGTGAGTATAGAGAGCATTGGCATGTTTTAGTGTCTTGGGTGAACATGTGGGAACTTAGATTAGACTATAAGAAAGTCCCTTTGAAAAGATTCCTGTCCCTTCTAATTAGAAATATGATAGTATAAATAACAATTTTCTATTGCCTTGATGTTTATTGCGTGTTGATATCAAATACACAATTGAGTCTTTATTCACAGAAAATTACAATGCTAGAGCTTAGTATTTGGGTTTTTTCTGCTTGTTGACTTTAAAACTGTGCTGAATTTTCAGAAAATTGGTTCATATAGAAATGTTTATTTTGAAACTGCTAAAATATTTAACTTTTAAAACCCAACAATTAAAACAGGTTAAAACCTCAAAATTTCTTTGAAAAAAAAATTGGGATTTTATCAGCATTGTAGGAGGGGTTACAATTTTGGCAAAAATGAAAATGTCATGAAATATTTTAGGTAGTCCAAATATTAGTTTTTGAGACTTACATTGAAAGGCTTGGATTAAAAAAAGAGCCTGTGCACTGCTAATTATCCCATGTACTGTGTCTAGTGCAATTTGTGTCAAAAGCCAGTCAAACATCCAGCAACATTATGGTCTTATTGCCTAAGTACATAAGACTATAGAAGCAGGGAGTTAAATTCTCTTGTCTGATGTAAGAAACTGTTTCTTAGTGCTGAAATCTACTGACATGGAAAGACAGACAGGCTTTCATTGCAGCTAATGGCAGTGTACCTATCCTGCGAGTAATTACCGGTCTCCAGTCTTTGGTGCCTCTCTGCTCATGAGACTAATGTTTATTCAGAACAATAAATATAAGGTCTATGACACTTTTAAAGTAATGTTCAGATGTGTCTGTGTAACCATGGATGAGTGGTGCTAGTAGTTTTATGCTTTAGTAAACATATTTGACTCTCTGAGTGCTCCAGGGACAGTAGTGGAGTGTGGCAGATGCTGGAGAAGCTGTAATGATTTGCAATTTTGGATGAACTTGTGGTAATAGAGAGTGTAATGACAAGGTAGAGGGATCAGTTTTCATCGACTTCTTTTTCTGCTTCATACAGAATATTAATGATTCATTTAGCATTGATCTGTACAGATTCAGAGCACAGATTTGTATCTATAATCTAATAGATTGGTTAATTTTTATATCCTCATGCTAAGTAAATCTTACTAGTGCTCACAGCTGTCTCTGCGTAGTTAATGACCCTGAATAAATTCCATTATAATTCCTGGACGATGCAAAGGTTTTTCATGGTGAGGAACTGAAACCCTGCCCACCACCAGCCATCAGCCCAGGTGTAAACCAGCAGCCTTGCCCCTAGGACGAGTAACTTCCACAAGGTGTAAGCATTATCCACTACCAGGTACTTCAAAAGGCAATTTAATGCATGCAGTCTCCCAGAAACAGGGCTAGCTTTTTCCCAGTTATATGCAAAACTCATGCATGTGTTTAACTTCAACTCCATAAGAATCCCTGTCAAAATCAACATTACTAATCATATACATAGTTCTTAGCTTGGTTTTTAAACATTTGACAATTCCAGGCTCATGTTTTCAGTTTCAGCCAAAAGTAATTTATTTCTCTCAGTGTGTGATGCTTTTGGAAACTTTTTCCTTCTGACTTGTTAAAAGAAAAAGTACTTTTCCTTGAAGTAATAATTTCATCTGGTTTGAGCACTGATGTGCCAAACCTAGCAGGCTGGAATTTTTTTTTTAACTTATTTTCTTTCTTACAGGTGAAGACAAACATTTTTGCTGGGGGTTACTTAAGGCACTTTTGATTTACAAGTAAAAGGATTGTTCCTTTATTTGAAACTAGATACTTAATAATCAGACTCAGTAAAGTAAGGAAATGACTATGGCTTTTGGGAAACAGGTTTCTAACCAGTAAGCACAAACCTGGTACTGATAGAATGGAAGGAAAATCTGTATTTAATCAATTTGATCAAATTTAACCTTTACAAAATTGAGCTTTGTCTGCATAAGTCATGCATGCACCTGCTGTGCAAAAGGAGGAAATCTTCTGTATCTAGGAGACTACAGCCAGCTAATCAACTTTAACAGTATATTATTTTCATGTTTTAAAATTTTTTTCCTATCTAAATCCTAGGGACAGACTAACAAGAACACAGAGTACCTGTGGTGCCTTTTGATTTACAAGCTTCTAGGTTCAGTCCATAACTCAAATCTATCTTGTTCGTAACTGCATGAGCAGTGTGAAATTTAGAGTAGCTAT
Source organism: Neopelma chrysocephalum (assembly GCF_003984885.1). Lineage (NCBI taxonomy): Eukaryota > Metazoa > Chordata > Aves > Passeriformes > Pipridae > Neopelma > Neopelma chrysocephalum. Next base: position 1,705,612 of record NW_020897730.1, read on the forward strand.
CACGGAAGTGTAATAGAAGAAGTACCTGAAATTTTCCCTTTAGTGATAATATTAAAACAAAATAAATATAAAAATGGTGACTATCAAACAAAACAGGAATTATAAATGTGTTTCCTTTTGTGTTACAAAAGAATAGTCTTCTTCAGGTGCTAGAACTGTACTGAGGGCCAGGTTTAGATATCAATTTCATATTGTCTAGCACCTGACTGTACAGCAGGAACTGCTGATGTCAGTGGCACCATCTGTAGAGCAAGAAGTTACTCAGTGTGATCAAAGATGTAGAAACAGGCTCTCCATAATTTCAAAATGTTTTCCCATCTGGAGTCAGTATCATAAGTACTTTAGTGGAAGACTCTGCCTGTTTTTCCTATCCAAACTGGGGAATCTTCAAGTCTTGTGTTACAGTGAAGATGGACTTGGGTAGCAGTCCCATAACAGCTATTGAAGCCATGTGCAGTGCATAAAACCCTACTAAAGCCAATAGCATTTATACTCAGACCCTAGAATTTCTAGAATAACCTAAATAAAAAACTTAAAGGTAGACAGAACTAATCCAGACTTTTTAATGAAATGTTAAATTAAATACTGTGTACTTTGTTTTTCAGAATAATTTCAGTGAAAATGCATGGCCATCCTTAAATGAAAAAGAGAACAACATGGGAAGAAGAGATTAAATTTTCATTCAGGAGTTTTTTAAATGAAAAAATTGTCTAGGCAGTTTCAAGTTACACAGGTAACTTGGCTAGTATGAATAACCACTGTTGGGGAGGCAGCAAACCACTTTAGGAAGCCTGGATATCTTTGTTTTACCCTGGGCCTGCACAGAGAAAGGAGAGTAACTCTTGTACTATACCTAGTGTATCTTGCTGGAGAATTCCCTTTTGCTCTTTAGGCTGGTTTCACTGCCTGTGTAGACAGATCTCCTTTTTTTGTTTGCTTCTCAAGGAACAGCCTCCAAGCAATTAAATGAAAGCCATTTCATTTACTATTTCATAATTCACCTGAGTATCAGTATTTTTCATGTAATGTTCATGTCCTCCACTGGCTTATTAACATATTCTGTAGTGCTTTATAAAAAAAAATGGATACATTCCTCTATTTCATGCATCTGTGTAAATGATGCATTGACTAGACAGAAATGGAATTATGATTTATCACTCCTTTACCTAAGTTTACCCTTTAATTCTCTGTCGCAGCTATTGCCTCACTTGTCCCCTGTTTGGAGATTCCAAACCACACAGAAAAAAGCATACAGTGAAAAAAAAAGAGTGGAACAAACCTTTATCCGACAGATGAATTTGTCACTATTTTAGCAAAAGTCAGAACCCAAAGACTTTGGTGTATGAACACATTATGAACTTTTTTCTCCTGTTCTTTTCATGTTACAAGGATTGCAAAGGACACATTAAATAATGGAGTTCCTCTGATATTCCAAAAGCAAGTACCACCAGTATCTTGCAGAAAATCTATTCTCATGAGTTTGCAAAGAAAATAACTTGATCCAAATACACGTTCAAACTATGAGTACTTATTCAGAATGAAACAATGCTTTCTTGGTTCATCTCATGGGGAGTCTAATGACTCAGCATGAGTCATTAGAAGTTCAATATTAAACCAAAATTGAACTAACTTGGGACAGTCTGTTTTTCTTCTTGGGGACTTTTCTGTCTAAAAAGTCTAAAAATGTTTCAGAAGGCTTTGGAGTTCATAAATATATACAAATATCAGGATTAGTTTGTGGAAAAGTTTGGGGCCTTGGGATGGTAAGTGCTTCTTCCCTTTTCCCTCTCTCAAGTTTTTCACCTTGAGAATATAAATATTTGGAAAATAAGACACTCTTTACCATTAATAAATCAAATAAAATAAGAAAACTCCTTGAGGCCTACAGCAGCCTCCTGTAGCTAATTTCCTTAACAGCAATATAGATCTATCATTAATATATTGTCTAATATTAATATCCTTGGCAGAAGCAACAAGGGCTGTGGGTAAACAATAGGAAAACGAGATGTAGTGACAGCCTGATCTAATTGCCATCAAAGCCAGGGAGTGAAGAAATAATTCACAGACTGTGTGGAAAGGTAGGGTTGCCTTATCAGAAGATACTGTCTTTGAAGGGAGGAAAAGTTTGTCACTGAAGTCTCACTGAAGTGAAAGATCTATAGAGCTCTTACTTTTACTTCAATTATAAACTATAGTAGAGATGAATCAGGACTGCCATACTGCCTCTTCCATTACTGTTTTTAGAGTCTTTTTTTTTTGTAGACGAAGTCACAGTAAAGCAAAATTATTTGCTAATGATTAAATTTTGTTAGTGTTTGGAGTCAGCAATGTGTGATCACTGTGCAACAGTTGGAACATCTCTTGCTGTTGTTGTGTCTTCCCCACGACTGCCAGCAAAACAAATGTGTTGGCAAAATCTGCTCACCTGCGTGGTGGTGTTGGGTGACGATGACTTGCCGTGAACTACAGCTTGCTTAACTCTCCATCAGAATATTTCTCCATTAAAACTCTGACTCTCTTAAACCCAGCATTTTTAACAGGACAGTTTTGATCTTGCACTTTGGCTTTTTCTGTGAGTGTGCAGGAGAATGGGAGCTCGGCAAAGGGACCTCTAGCTTCCTCCAGCCTCTTCCCAGAAGGTCAAGCCTAGAGCTCCTAGTGTGATTATGACTCCATTACCTTTCAGCTTGTTGTTTTGACGGAAACACCTCTTTATCCCATGATCCTATACTGTTCAAATCAAAACAGCAGTACTTCAGAGTTTTCCATTTTGCTCCATTAGTTTCAGAATTTTGACATTGCATTTTTCATCTGCCTTCAAATTAAAAGCCAAAGTGAAGGGCCCACTGGATTAGGAATTCTGTGTGTAAACCTGATCAGCTACAGAGGTAGTATTGCCTATATATGTTACTGAGAAAAGTGAGATGTTTGCCATTCACTGTGCTAATTAAAGCTCTTTCATTCATGCATGGTAGATTCAGCATTATTGCTATCCTTGCTTGGCATTGTTGTAAAGTGTGTTATTGCTGATCAGATGACTGATTTACAATTCATAAAATAATTTATGAAACAGTTCAGATTTCTTGAGCCTGCAGTCTGGCTTTGGAAATAAGTTTTGTTTAACTAGAAAAGCTGGGTGCTGTTGAAGTAGAAAAATTCTGAAATCCTTACTAAGTTTCATTATAAAAAGAAACATTTTTTCTCATTTAGATGTCCTGTGAGAGTATTTTGGTGGTCCATGACTATCCTGAGGAATGATAGTAATAGCATGACAAAATTCATAGGATTGGTTTGAGTAAATTTTTAGGCCACATATGATATTGCAGAAATGATATGATGTTAAGCAGACAAAATAAGTTAAAGTATAATCTAATGGATGACTGTATATGATATCTGTATACCTTTTAGATGTCATTTTGGGTACACAGCAATTTGTGGAACAAGCAGATCAAGGCATTTGCAGTAACATTTTTTAAAAGAAAATTCACTTGAAGAATTCGACAGTGTTTTACACTGTCATTTTTAATTATGTTTTATCAGTGTCAGTTTGCACTTGAATTTTGAAATTATTATTTATTAATTTAGCATAATTATTGCATACAGTGAGCCAGTTTTACTTTGAAATGAAAATCAAAAATTTCTATTTGGATTATGTTTTTTCTCAACATAGACTCTTTCTTCATGTTTTCACTCTGTCTATCCTGATGTGATGAGGTAAAAAGCTCATTTCTTTCCAAATGAATATATAATGATGCTAGTACTAAACCAGTTAACTGGATAGCTGATATTTACAAAAATCTTCAAATGTAATGACTTCGAGTTCTTTGTTGAATATTCATTAAATATCCTTTTCTCATAGGGCTTATAAATCCTCTGAAATGCAATACATACACACTTTAAAATTTGACAGAAAATACTCATATTTCTAAGATAAAGGCTTTTTCTTCTTTAAGCACTCTCCCAAATCATATATAATCAGGAACATTGGCAACACTGCTGCTCAGAGAAGGACAGAGTGAACATCAAGAAATCCAAATGAATTCAATCCCATTAAATGTAATGGTGTGGTAAATCTCACTATACCATCTGCTGTAGAAGGCTGAGACACTATTGGAATTCCACATCTTATTTACATAGCAGATAAGAATGTGTTGGGAGATTTATATGGTGAATGAATACCCAGAGACAAAACTAAGTTTCTAGTCTGTTCACATCTGGGGAACATCTACATCTGTAGAGCATTATACAAAAACTACTGTAAGTTAGCCTTTCTCTGAAAGACCCTGCCACTTCATTCCAACTTACCCATTAAAGAAAAGAACAGAAAACAGTGAGAAAGTTCCTGCAAACACTAGTGGGAACTGAGCTACTTCAACACAAGAAAACATAAACTCCGCTAATTTAGTACATATTTCCAAAAGAATTAGCATTGAACATTGTAGCAAATAGGTTGTATCATATTTAAAACATCTGTGCTGCGAGTTCAGAAATCAACCTGTGGCAAAACATTATGGAAAAGACGCCACAGATTTATTTTTTCCCTCTCTTGAATGTTCAGGTTGACACTCTGCATTTTAACTAGATTCAAAGCTTTCATTTACTTAATACTGAAAGAGAGCTGAGCTGCAGCCCAGTTTTAAACCAGATGATATCACAGGTGTAACTTGCACAATATATGAACTATAGAGGAACAAAATACTGCACAGTAGCTTCCACCTGATATGTTCCTCTTTATCGTTATATTTAATAAATCTTGAGCTTGCTTGGAAATGGCATGTTCTTTGTGCACATTGATTGTAAAACCCACCACTTGTCAATTCAGTTAAACATTAAAGTTCTAATACATTGAAAGTGCATAGGGGAGCTGACCTGGGCTAAGAAAGCATTTTATGCAGGAATATTAATAGAGTTCTTCTGCAGCTGCCTCATGTACTTCAGATTGGAAACCTCTGAACCAAAGCCAATTGACAGTAACATATTTGGAAAGGAAGATGCTTTTAAATTACCTCCTTTCCATTTAATCAGACAAGCAACCTCTGAATCCCAAGCCGTAGGTGAATATTTAAGAGAACATTCTTTATATAGTTAGCTGAACCATGCCCAAGAGCACCCACTGACAGCTTTCCTATTACCAGAAGGACAATGAATCATATGAACTTTGCTGACACACATGCTATAATAATTGTTACATTTTCTTTTAGAATATATCCTTGGGCTCGCTTTTGGCCTCACCTTAAAGGTGACAGCTTGTAAGCTACATAACCTAGCCTGCCACTAAATCATCAATAACAGTTCATAAAATATCCTGTGATAATTTAGCAGTGCATTGGTTCTGATCCTAATGGAATCAGACATCAGCAGTTATGCTATTTCCTCCTCGGATTCTGGATACTTCTAACGAACATTTGTTAAAACAGTTGTTCATCTACAGTGTACATATTCCTGCCAAGCTTCATGGAAATATTTCTATCCATTATTTTTTAACGTCAGCTCTCAGTAGAAGTTTGTCTTTTCTGTTTGGAACTCACTCTAGTGCTATATAGACATCTTTGTTTCATAAAGCAGACATAGTTATAAATATTAAAACAGACATATTTTTATTCCCTTCAGGTTAATGGCCAAATTTTCACAACAGCTTTCCAAGTAGTAATAGAGAAACAAGAACAAGTTCTGCATTTTTCTATGTCACAGCCCTATTAATTAAGTCCTTGTTTTTCAAAAGCACATCTTAATTTTTCTGCTTTAAAACAGAATTCTGGGCAGTATTAACAAAATTTGCATGGTAAGGCAATACTAATATTAGTCATTGTTATATTGGTGGTATGTGTATTGTTATAATGTTACAAAAAATCTTATTGAAACAATGTAGTAATTACTTTTTCCCTAATCATGGTAAACATTTATCAGTAGGACTGGTGACAATAATGTTATCAGAGTTGAGATTTACAATAGATTTTACTCGGTATTTGGTATGTGTGACCCTTTTTGTCCTGGATTACCTTCTGCTTTTTTTCCAGTTTGGCAGAGCCTTTTGGGGGTGATGGTGATTAGTGGTGTTGCCTTAAGAGATCCCCCCCATGTCCCTGCCAAACTTGGCACATCAGGGTGGGAATATCTCTACCACTCCTCACAGGCTGTGGCCTCAGAGGTCCACCCTTCCTGGATCACTCATCTGGGTGTCCCTGGGGAAGGGCAGATGCCACACAAGGAGCTGCAGGCATCTTGGGGTGTCAGTGACTGTCACCAAAGCTAGCAAAGGAGGCATTAAAGTTGACTTATCACTTGGATGCAGTTGGCTGAATTAAGGCCTTGCCAGAGTACTTACCTATGATTTTATGCACCTGTATGGAGCTGCAGATGCAGTGGGTATATGGAATGGTTACAAATTACTCCTTCTGGCCACTGTGAAGTCTGAGACCTTCACATTTTCAAATTTTTACCTTTTTTTCCTCCATCTCCCCTGACAGTCTTTCAAGAAGATCCCCCCACTATGTGACTTTCTTGATCTCTCCAAACCTCAGGTTTCCACAAGAACTTCAGTATCAGTGTTTTACCAGACATTCAGGAGTTTCTGATTTCCTGAGCCTTAACCCCCCCTTCTCAGAGAATTTTTCCAGACTGTGACTAAACTCTCTCAGCAACAGCAAACACCTAATCTCCTCTGTCCCTTGTCATCAGGCCGATTATCTTCAACCCTCTGATCTTTCACTTTCTCCTCCCCACACTCTGTCATTTAAGCATCTTGTCTTCATCTTTCTTTTCTTTCATACCAATCTGTTTCAGATCTAATTTCACATTTCCTCAACTTTGTCCTTGAGATAACTTACTGTATCTCATGTATGAATAAATACATATATAAAGAACTATGTTAAAGGCACATATGAATAAATAGGCCTCATGGTAACTGCCGGACTTGACTGTGACCTCTTTTTTTCTAACTTTTCCTATTGGCTTTTTTTGTTTATGTTATTTTGTACTAATATATTGTCCCCTTTACTATATGAGGGAATGAAATAGCTGATTTATTTGGCAATTCTATTAAAACAAAAGTGGAATAATCCCATGCAAATGTAGTTCTTATATTCACCTGAGCTCCAGCTTACTTCCTTAGCCACAGTGAAGAGAAATGGTTGAGTTGCTTTCTCTAGAGAACATGTTAAGTCCTAATGAACATTATGCAATAGGGAAAATACAGGAGTTATAAAGACTCTCCAAGACACAACTCCTATTATTCCCTCTGAAGGGGTCTATCACTGCCATTCTGGGCAAGGATTGCAAGCACTGCTTAAGCATTATATAATTTTCTGCTTTATTTCTAAGACATCAATATTTGTCTCTGTTTTTTGTTTTTGGGTTTTTTTTTTGTTTGTTTTTTTTTAAGAATGTTAAACCATTTCACACAGTCTTATCTTATGATACCCACAACAAATACAGTTATCTTTTTAATAGAGGTTGTTCTGAACTTTTGATTGCAGGTTGAATATTTCAATGTGTTTTGTTAATATACAGTATCTCTCTATTTCACGTATTTCATGATATTTTGATAACATCCGACTTATATAGTTGTAAGTCTTTCTCAAACATCAATAAATGTTTCCTTTGCAGGAGGAAAACTGGTTTTGTAGCTTTTAGTTCCTCTAACACAAACTGTGGAAATAATTGGACTATGCAACTTATCTTTCAAAGACAATCAAAACTGTTGTATTTGCAAATATTCAACTTCACAGAGGTCTGAAAACATCAAACTACTTTTTTTGGTAACTACAGTGATATTCATTAAATACACACTTTAATTTACTTCATGACACTTCATTAGCTAGTTTAATCTACAAACTGAGCTCACAATACTTAGGAAATCCAATACAGTCATAGAAGTAGCACACAGAGTACTACTGAGTACACTGAAGAGCCTATGTAAAGACCTTACTGCAAGGGGGTAAAGAAGCAGACAAACAATAACAAACTATGTTTACTCAGGCAGGATATATACTGTATATCTTCTTTTTTATTTTAACTTCGTTTGCAACTAATTATGTACTGGTTTTCCCAAATGAATTATCACAGTTTTGTTTTAGCTGCCCGTTACAACAAAGATATTAACTGTTTTCTGTCTTCTGACTAATCACTATAGAAAATACACTCTAATGAAAATTATTTTGTGTATGTACAGGAAATAATGGTAACTAGACAAAATACTGAAGTTCTCATAAGAATGGTCAGCAGACACAGATATAAAAATGTACTTATGCTTTACAAACAGATTTTTGACTTTATCTTTTCTCAAAACAGAGGAAAAAACTACAGAAAGTTCTATGATAGGACTCCCTGCAAAGCGGTGAACCTTAACTCAAACCTAGTGTGAGTTGGAATCCATTATGAGTTCAAGCTTTATTCATTCATACATCTTACTTATAATTTTCATATTTCTAATATCCTTCTCTATGTGCAAACCTATAGTTTTTGCTTTAGGTCAGCAAGAGGATGGTTTGTTTTCATGCTCATCCCCACCCATCCAGATTCATGGAAATAACACAGAAAATGCTATTTTCTGCCTCCTGTGGTTGCAAAAATGTATTATTGTACAGTCCTGCTCTTTCAGAGTTACCCTTTCAGAATGAAAGGAGGTTGGGTGGCCAGCTGGGGTGGTGCAGGTGGCTATAGGCTGCTGCTGAAGCACAGCCTCAAGACCAGGAGTATTTATAGGTCCATCCACCCCATATATGTGGTTAGCTATTTTTTGAAGAGAAAAACAGTGCCATAGTTTTTGTAAGACAGACTGAATATTCTGAAGTGTTCCACAATTGTTAAATGTGGCTAAAGATGCCTGTCAGTCACGACACTGCCAGACCATGGAACAGCCAATAATCCTATTCTGCTCTGGAATATTTTCAGCTTGAAAAACTAATTTTTTTCTTTTTAATAGAAAACATAAATTCTCCAAAACTGGTGCTGAGCATAATCTTACTTCTGAATATAGGTGAAAGATAGTTACTACTAAACAGAAATGGGCTACTCTTGTCCTATTTACAGCACCTACATCCTAGTGGGGACAGTGATATTAGCTCAGATATATTGATGTAGAGTAATAAAAATATGTTCCACCATGTAAAATAATTTTTTGAGTTATTAGTCCCCAGACTTTCAAATGTCTTGTATTCCTATGAAAAATACAATACCTAGCCAAGAAGTGCAAGACTCCATTTTATTGATTGAGGGATGTCAGCAGTAAGCATATTAATACTTATTCACTGTGTTTTTCCTTTGGCATTCTGACATTAACTATCATGGGAAAAATCCTAGGGTATTCCTAGTGAAATGGCACAAAATAAATCATATTTTTAATGGAAGCTTAGATCTCACCAGAGCCCCTTTTCTATCCTGAGGTTTTAGCCGTGCAGGATGGAGCCCATTAAGCAGAAGAGCAGTGAAACAATATTGCAAAGCAGTACATGATTACTCATTAATGAGAAGTTCTGATATAAAACTGGACATTTCTTGCAGGGTGGAATCTTTTCATTCTTGGTTTTGGTGGGTAGGAAGACAGCAGAAGGGAGGAGGGGGAATCCTTTAATTGTTAGTGCAGATTTTAAAATGACAAGCCTCAAAGGCAGAATACTGACTCTTTGATCTTAAAAGGGTTGTAAAAGGATGGTCTCACTTGTGTTTATTCAAATATTTGCAGGTAAACGCTGATAATCTAAACTGAGTCAAAGCTGCAGAATTTAGCATAAGTGATTTGCATATCAAGAGCCTCAAAATAAATACCAATTCAGAGATCTTAAATGTTGTCAAAAACTAATCATGACTTGAAATTAACTTGGGGCTTGTCTACGTATGAGTCTGTGCTCAGGAAACTAAAACATCCATTGGCAACCAATGGTCTGATAGATGTGCTTAATCCCCACCAGGAAGGCTGTGTGGTAGCTGTAGGTATCTGCAGTCACTCACCTGCTGGTTTAGGGCATATCAAGCAAAAGGGCAACCTGGCAGGGCAAAGAGCTGAGCTGATACACTGTGTGCCCTCACCACCAGACCTTATCCACTGGAGACATCCTTTGGAGACAACCTGTTGCTGATTCCACTTAATAGCTGGGAAAACTGCTTCAAGTGAGTGCTCTTGTAAACAATTTGCATTTCGCTGTTTCTGGGCAGAGTTGTTAATTCTTGAACTACTGGATTCTTGACAAGTTTTTTTACTATTTGTAATTATTCGTATTTCAAGTAAAAGCATCACAGTTTCTAAATTACTTGATTGTCTTCAAAATCTATTTTTAGCACCTGGTTCCTGCTATTTATTTTACAGTTAATGACTTCTTGGCATAATTTTGTGCCTGTTACTTGACTGAAGGAATGTACATCCTGTATGAGCACTGAGCGACCCGTTTGGAAGTACAGATCCTTCATACTTCCTCTCCAAAAGTCAATAAAAATTGTCTGTGTTTTGGAAGTCTTCTGTGTGCACAAATGCTGCAACTGATGAAATTAGATAGTAATAATTAACATTTATCAAGTCAGATCAGCTGTACTTCCCAACTTAATAACATAGGATTAAAGTTTCAGCCTCAATTCCCTTGGGGTAGTGTTTAGGGTATCTACATCTATAAAAGAAACTATTAAATAATTTCAATTTGGGCAAAAATTTGCAAACTGCTTCCTTTAGTCTGACCAATACCTGGTTATGTGGGAAGAGCAGCTGATTGCAGTATCACAGAGTTAGGTCAGCACCTCAGTCCTTCTCCTTCTGTACAATTCTGTGCATTCCCAATTTGTATCTTACACGGACAACAGCAATCTGTGAGACTAAGCCCAGTTCTGGGCATTAGAAATATATTAATGACAGACTCTCATATAAGGAAAACTCAGGAGCAAGCAACTGACTTTTCAGCTAGTCATTGCTTACTCAATTCCCTGTTCAGGTGTTTGTTACCATCAAGATCTTCCTATTTTGATTGACCCAGGGTGATGAATCTGAAGCTTGAGCTGATGCCATTACAAGTCACCCTTCAGGGAATAAAGGTGCTATGTTACCAATCAATACAGCAACTTATTAAATCATGATATAGGTGAGTGTAGATTTCAGTTCTCTAGAACTGGGTCTCCATGAAAAATGAATGAGTGTCTACCAGATTCAGCTATGGGTCTTGGGCTGAGATTTTCATAGGAATTTAGGTACTGCACAGCATGACTATTTCATAGGAAATTAGGCATTGCACAGCTACCTTTTTAATGATCTAAGTCTTAAGAATACAGCTGAAGACCCTCTTTTAGATCTAATGTCCTGAGTTGAAGTTTGCTGTTAGTACAGTTATGCTAGGCCATAATTTATCTGAAGTTATTTAGAATAAGAAGGGTTTTCCTAATAAACAGGCCTTTTTATTGTAATAATTAAAAAATAATAACTGTTGGACATGGCAGAAAGGTAATTTTGGAGAATCTGTGGAAATCCTGACTATCTTCTTCCCTCCTTTTCTGGAAGGAAGGTCTGCCAGCACCAGGGAGAAGCTGGAGTGCTAACAGAAGCACTCAGCACCTACCTAACAGCAGCCCTGCCCTGTGATGATGGCACTAAATTCTGACATTCAGAAATCTTCTCTGCTGGTGTTGCCATAGTTCCCTGAGCTCAGCACCTGCAAGCCAGCTGCCTCCCCACTGCGATGACTCATTGACATTTCAACACTTTACTTTGTCCACCTTATTGACTCTCCAACTTCCTGCCTCATTGCTTTATTCTCCGGTTCTCTGCCCACTATTCCCAGTCCCATTCTACCCATCTTTTGTTAGTCAGATGTCCACAGCTCATCTGACTCTGAAATTTTCATTTGCCTTTCTTACTATAGCTTTCCTACTGCTCTCCAAACACCTTTTTTCTTCCTCCCAGCTCCTGTCCACACAACACACAAAGCAGTTTGAATATCTGGATGTTGCCTGAAGTTCTTATACTTGTCAAACAGAATAATAACTGACCAACGAGCAATCACACGTGGTCATCAACAAGTCAGTATAAACCTGTTGCTGTCTAAGAATGAGTCTAATCTTACTGCTTCTTGAGTTATTCAAGCCTTTATTTTGAATAAAGATGCTCACATTTTTGAAATGTAAGTATATATATTATAATTTTTCACCAAAAAGTGAGTACAGTTCCCAAGTTCAGCAATGTTGTGTGCAGTCAGCCACTGTGTACAAAAAATGACCATAGAAGTTGTTTTTCTGAATTTGTGCTAGTATTTTTTTAATACACTTGTGTATATCCGGTGATTACAATTTTTGTTTTTTTACGTTAATGAAAATTCAAATTGAGTACTTTCCTTTTGCAAAACATAAAGCACACTTTTAAAGATTGGGTTGAAGCTCACTGAAATGTTCATGCTACCACCCCAGATTTTTTTACGTGATGGCAGCTAAAAGGAAAAGTAAAATTAGTTTGGTGTATGATTGAGGCAAGGTCAGATTATGGGTAGAAGTGTCTGCATGGCAATAGAAAGGCTATTAGATATTACATGGTCTTCATTTGTAACACCAAGAGTGATTAGTTATACTGTTGTGGTTTGTTTAGTTTCTTGCTAATAAGGTATTGTAAGTTTAATACGTGCCTCTAGAGGATTATGATCTTTTGACAGATTTATTTTACCTATCACATCCCTGTAAATTTTATTTCAGCTGCAGTCTGATCCTATATTGCATCAAATCCCATCTGCAAGATGCCAAAAATCTCAATTTCTGATACATTAAGAATTCTGAACACCTCAAGAAATTCTGCTTTTGAGTCTTAATGACGCTTCTTGGGCTAAATACACGTGAGAAGAATATGAACAGCCAGTTGCTGGCTGTTCAGTCTCACTAAATATAAGTGAATTTATAGTGTCTGGACCTCAGAAGATTTAGTCCCATGTACTAAGTCCTGGGGGATTTCAACAACAAAATCTTAGACTTTTGATCCTGCTAGTATATGATTATCTTAAATACATGAGTAATTCAACTGACTGAGCTGGTACTGCTCAAACCCCTGAAGCTGATAGTAGAAGGATCATGGCCTTAACATGGGGGAGAAATATTTCTGTGGGGATTTTTTATTTCAGTTCAGAAGCATTGTAATTATAAGTCCTTGTGAGTGAAACTAAGACTATATCACCAGGTTTATGGCATTGCTTCACTCCACAGTCACCGTCATAAACCTCAGATTAATACGGTTCCATTGAGTATATTTTACACATTCTTTCCTAAGAATGAGTTTGTGATAAGCTATTTTCTCTCTTTTCCATAACAGTTTTTGTTAAATGATTTCCAAATTTTAATGCCTAATATGATCTTTGAAAAGCTATAAAGTTTTAACAGACTCTAAACATAAAGTGAGTGAATAAATTGCTAGGGAGTCTGTGGTTTGATCCCAGGAAATCCTGATTAATACCCTTTAGGTTTTTTTTAGACCACCCTGACTACATTGTGAAAAACAGTTGAGTTATTTTATTACCATTTAGACTGCAATTCAAGCTACTAAATTTATAACAAGTTTTTAAAAAACACTAAATGAAGACATAAGAATTTGTATTTTTTCATGTAAGACCATATGCTGAACACATTTCTTGCTCTATTTAGTTCAGTCCTGTAAATATATAATTCTCTATATTTGGTAAACACATAAAATCTATTTTTAACATAGAAAGGGTCCAATCCAAAATCAGGGTAATTATTGAGATAGTAATTGTATTCATAATATTCCTCTTGATTTTCATTGATCAGAAACTGCACATTCTAAAGTGAAACTAATTTGCATGTGTGTTTTAGGAACCTTCCCAATAACATTTTGGTAGGAAGTGGAAAATGAATGTTGCAGGCTAATTTGTCAGATAACCTTTTTATCTCTTTACTTAATGTGTAGTTTATATAAACAGTATTTTAAGAACACGGGACTTGGATCTTTTTTATAGTTATAATATCAATTAAAAAAAAGAGGTATTTATTGTTGGTCTAAAGCTTGACATTACTACTCAAGGACAAGACACAGAGATAAATTGAGTCCTTTTGTTTTAATAACTTATGAATCTTCAGTGCTGATCACCTCATAGAAACTTAATTGCTTTGTAGACTAGATTTCCAGAAACTTGAATGGGTGTTGATCCTGGCATGGGTCTGAACAAAGGTGGTAAAACATGGCCTATGATATGAAATTATGTCCAAAGAGTCTCTGTGTATACAGAGGGTGTTTTCATGAGCATGTGCTGTGATCATGTGCATACAGAAAGGATGGATTTTTTTCTTATTAAAAATGTAATTCTTTTGGTGATAGTATTTGCAGTAATAATAGATGCAAAATAAAAGAATCGGTCTTCTACAAAGCTATTGCAGGAGCCTGATTATTTATAAAATAATTTCCGCATTTTGCAAAATATAACAAATCTTGTTCAGTAAAAAAGTAAACAATACATATATAGAGAAACCTCTGATAGCTAAGTAGCAATCAACAGAATAAATTTTCATTGTCTTTGCAATATGCTCAGATTTGCTTTTCTTTTCAAGAAGAAATAAATGATTTTCCACATAATAGAAAACTGGCTTTACTATTTCTAAAATGCTCTTGACATAGAAAAAGGAAACATATTTTAATATTAGTGCTTATCACAGCATTTAAGGCATCACCATCCCCCCTCAAGCCTTCTACTCTTAAATAAAAAAGAAAAAATCCTATTGTTTTCCTCGGTTCAATTTGCTTCTAGTGATTGATGTAGAATTTTACTGCCATCCAATGGCAAGGACCTATTATAGCCTAAGTAAATGTCTAATGCTTTTTGATCAAATTGCAGTCTAGGGAATTTAACTTATGTAGTACACTTAGAACTTACATCAATACATCTCTGTTCGTTACACAGTGAGAAAGAAATATGACTATAGTTTCAATTTATTCTGTGTTCCCTAATTCAATTTTACTCTGAATTACTAATATTGTGGTACATAATTACCTAAATGAATAAATCAACCTAAGCTACTCACTAAAAAGAACATTAGTGTATAATATTAATTTTTGCCTGTACCTTGTCATATTAGTTTAAAAGATTCTTTTCACTATAATTAAGAGAATTTTCCTAGTTGTTAAATATCCTTTTGATAAAATACTCTTCTCCATTCTACTTACCATGTTTGGAGATTTTACGGTTGTTATTGTACACTAAAGAATTGCTTTATGATGCTCAAATGTATAATTGGGGGGGGTGTGCATTTTTTTTCCATTTTACTCCATCACACAAACCTCTAGGGCAGAAAAATAACTGTTTAAAACTATAATCTGAAATATATGGATTATGGTATACTTTTATCCTCTATGCTTTCCAGAATCAGCTTCAACTGGCAGTCCAGCCTAACAGTCATTTTTTAGGGCTTTAAGAAGCAATCTAAATTTAACACACTTCGTTTTTCAAGTGTTTATTTTACAGAGGAAACAATATAGATATATGTAAAGGAAATAACTTCAGGTTCTTGCCAGAATATAAAGTCAAACCTCCATCTTGTACTAGTAACCAAAAATTTCAATAATCAGTGGCTGTTAAATAAAAAGACCTACCAGGACGGAGGAAAATATAAGCTTAGAATAAAAGAGAAAAAATAAACAAAACAGACAAGGAATAAACTCTGTTATTTCTAATGTTTTATTTTAGTTAGAAGACTTCTCATGTACTGTCACTTTGTTAAGATTGCTCTCCATTGCCTGTTAAAGCCAATGGACACTTCCAGTGACATAAAAGAGACCTAAACCTTGTCCCGGTTGTGCATTCATATCTCCTGGCACAGATGGCTGCCTGGTGTGCCACAGGTGTATTTCAATTCAAATTTATTTTAAAAACACTTTTGGCTTCTCACAAATATGCAAACAGTGGATATCTACTTTAAGAATCAGAACATGTAGGAACACTTCCTAAGATGTTATGTTGATCTGTTGCCATTATTTCAATTCTTTTTAACAACTCCATGGCCACAATCTTTGACTATTACCATAGCTGTATAGATAGAATAATCTTTGATTAAATTACATCATTAACCTGGAGCACTCCACAGCATGTAAGATTATTGGAGATGAAGCAAGAAACAGAATAAAGAACACAGTCCCAAAAGACTCAGACATATGCCTTATGTGTCCATGCCTTAGACAAATTCTACAGTTATGAAAAAAATTACAAAATTAAAACTTTCCTTCTCTAACTAAAATACATTGAAATTAATCAGAAAAAAGTCTTTGTGGTGCATGTGCAGAGAAAAGAGTACCATGCTGAATGTTATCAAAATTAAAGTAGGTATGTGTATGCTGTTTGCTATTGTAGTTCTTTAACACTAAAAGAATAGGTATAACAGAAAAGTACAATAAGAAAATTAGGATAATGGGAAGTAAGTTACTTGTATTATTTTATTTTTTCAGTAATTATTATCAGGATGCCACAGCTGCATTTGGAAAACACAGCTTACTCTTCTCAATATTGCTGTATTAGCAATTGACTGGAAAACGAGTGATACACTTCTCTACACTTTTAAATTTGAAAATAAAGTTTCATGCAATGTTGATGTTCGTAAAATTTATAACTGGTGGAAAACAGGAATATATTGCCATGATATCATGACATACGTGTTTAGTTCTCCCCACTCCCCTCAATTTAGATTGTCAAAGGGCACCAGTCTCAGAAAAGCAGCATAGGTGAGTACAGCACACATGTTCCTTCTTGGGAATATCCTTTTATTGCTAGACAAATTGCTAATTCATTTTCTAAAATATTCCTATTGCTATAGTTCTCAATGTTTTGTGTATAAGCTTATGCAAATTTATCAAGTGAAATAAATTCTAAATTAATTTGTGCAAAAAGCTACATATTAACTTCGATTTTAATACTCCAAGTTAATATACCTTTCATGGAGCAGATACTTTCTCCCATTCCTCAAAATTCACTTAATCAGTTTCTATAAATGGACAGGAGGAAAAATTTAATTTCAAACAATTCTTCTTTCATGTTTTGAATAGTAGGTTGGTTTGTTTTTTTTTTCCTTCTCTGTGCTTTGAAGGAAAGGTCTGTGGGACAGCTAACAAAGCTGCACTGCTTTGTAGCCCTCATTTTATGAGACGTGAGATAAGATGCTCTCTGCATGGGTCTCCACGAGTTCAGCTGGCCACAGCACATGGGCAGGCTTCAGGAAATGGAGACTTCCCCCCACTTCTGCACACAGATGTGTGTGGGGGGAGATATCTGTGAGGGGCACTGCAGACCACAGGCATAGCACAAAAAGGGAGCCCAGGAGCTGGGTGAGGTGTGCTTGGGCGAATCTGGGGCCATACCATCACTCCAGCGCTCCTGCCAACAGGAGCAGAGCTGGTAAAGTGCAGACCATGGAGAATACAGCATGGAGCATTTGTTAACGGGCTAGAGTTGCCTCTGCTCAGCTACTTCCCCCACTGCAGGAAATATCATCAGTCTATCTAGCCATGATTTCTCTTGGCCAAGAGGGGTGGAGAGACCTGTGTAATGACAGGAGACAGTACACATGGCCCTGCCACCAGCAAGAGGGAGCACCAAGCCACCAACCTTACCCCAGGAGAACTTTCTGCTCACCATCTCCCCGCTTTCACTCTCTCCACATGTTAATGCATATTCAAACAATTCATCAAAATAACCGGAAGGCAAACCACCACTGAATCGCCCTCATTCCTGAATAAGCTGCTCACAGTCAATTGCCTTTTTCCTAGTTTAATTTTCTTTGTGCATATTATAATGCTCCATGTGCTCAGTGACAATCACTTCTGCAAAGCTGCATTTCATTTCCTCTGACCACTAAAACTGTGATCTGCTTTACTTGCCTGAAACAAGTATCATGCACGGATTTTAATTATTTAGTCATGATTTAGCATGCATGATATATGGGTATCATTATCAATGGCTGCAATATCTCTTCTTTTGGCTATTTAACATGGGGAAGATGCTCTTTGTTATTAACATCTGTTCATCAGGGACACAGACCTTCTCAGCATTACTAGCACCTTCTGTTTTTGTCAGGAGAAAGGAAAGTGATCAAGAGCCTCATCAGAGCCTAATTTGGCACTGATGTGTTTTCCTTCTCTTACCATAGCCTAGATCTAAATTGTTCCTTAAAATTACGGTAGCTGTTAAAATACTGCTCAATAACTAGATCTGACTAGGCATAGACTAAGATGGTACAGATACCAATGTAACATTATTTAAATGTTATGGTTGTGTGTGGGCTACAAGATGAAAAATAAGTTAATAAAAGACATGGTGGAATTAGAAAATAAGATTAGTGAAGTGCTTTAGCCGTGAAACCATCTTCTAGCTATGAAAAAATGGCTAATCTTATTTTTCCCCCACTAAGCTCATGCCAGTTTTTCTGCAGCCCAGTGAAGGCCTCACAGCAGAAATGTCCCCTTTACATTTACCTTGTTATTATAGCAGGCATTTTATTAAGCCTTTTAAAGATGGATCTTGGGTTCACAGTAAAACAAGGTTTTGGTCCTAGGTTGTTATTCTGCAGTGCTGCTATGGGAGGGGCACCCAGCTTTTTGCACAAGGGTGTCCCTGCCCAGCTGCTTTCCAGGTGGGTTGACCCTGAAGGGATGGGTATACTTTGAGGACAGACTGTGCTTGAACTTCTTTAAAGGTAAACAAACAAACAAAAAAAGAATTTCTGCGAAAGTGTTTGATTCTGTGAGTGCTGCCAATATGAACTGAATATAACAACGTTTGTGCTCCAGACCAGGATCTTATTTCTTCCTAAAAGAAAGCATCAAAATCCGATCATGTAGATAAAAGAGGAAACTTCTCATGAATATACTCTACGTGATTAAAACTCCAGCTCCCTATGGTTTAGACCTGGAAGACATTTTAATTATCTATCTAACATCTTGCTATTTCTGGAATTTTGACTGCAAACGTGTCTGACATAGTGTTTCATGGAGTATCCCTTCCTCATATTGCGCTTTTTTTATACTCCAGATGTACAGTAAACAACAAAAGACTGTTTTATCTCTTATCCTTCATCAGATGAAAGTGAAAGATAACTAAAAGGAAAAAAAAAACCTTTTAAAGACTATATTTTAATCATAGACATCCTGTTTATAATCTAAAGTCCCATAACAATCTCAAATATGCTTTACCAAATAGACCCAAACTACACAGAACTGAAAAATTCAAATATTAACACTACTGTAAACAAATTATTAAAAGATCAGCATAGAAAAGCCTTACATTGTCCTCATTTTGCCAGGCAAAAAATATTCAAATTTTTGCACATAATTATTATTTTTAATCAATTTTAGCAAAATCAGTAGCATCCTGTCAAAAACTAGCAGCACACAGGCAAAAAATTACCATGATAATCATAAGCATGTTTTGGTTCTGAATACATAACTAAGAGCAACTTAATCACCAGGGTGATTTTCCAAATGTAATCCAGCCTATGGGATAATACTCTTACTAATAGTATGCGAATGAGAACATAAATGCAGCATATGAAAGGTAGATATCAAGCTTACAGTGGAATGTCTTTAAAGTTCATATTAGAGTGACCACACAAATAGTGCTTAAAATCAGGGAGTTATTATATACACTGAATAAGAAATATGAAGTAACTCAGACAGACTCAGCCTGTGCCCAGTCCCTGAGTGGTTTCTAAAATTGCCTAATAGCTTCTTAAACTAAAGTGTTGGACTAAAGGTTTAATATACCTAAAATCTTGTCAAACATTTTCTCAGGGACTAATCTATTTCCTACATTAGTCCCTGCATTTAATTGATATGAAGCAAATGACTGATATGTCAGGCCAGGTTTTGACCCACAGAAAACGTCTGTGCTGTGAAAGTGAATATGGTGACACGCTGCATGAGCTGGTGACGATCGGAGCTTGCAAAGCAGAACTGTCCTGTGTTGCTTGTCCAAGCAGAGCTTACCTTTGTTGCCCAAGCAGTATTTGCTGCTGCACTTGGCAGCCTCTGGCAGGACGTGGTAGCTGGAGCACAGCAGCGTGCAGACACGGCTGGCATCTGAACCGGGGACTCCACGACAGCTGGCGCCCAGAGCTGCGCCAGCACAGGCTGCGCTCTGGGACACTTCACTGCTGCTGTGGCCATTATCTTCAGTCAGATCAATAATTAATTCAGGATTTGCAAAAAACTTTGTAAAAGAAATCTCTAAACTGGAGGCGGGGGTTTGTAAGATAGGGCTATACATACGACATTTTCACACAGGGGAGGAAAAACCAAGAAGAAATAACTAGTGAATTCATATGTACCTTGTAAAACCAGATTAACCACTCTGATGATAATCTATCCGGTCTTTATGCACATATGTACGTCTACAAATTCATCAACTGATTCCTACATCCATAGTATATCTTTAATAAGCCTACTTTTTTAAAAGCAATCACGTCAAAATCATTTTATATGATGAACCTCATCTGATATCCTGGTGCTTGATAGCAAAAACTTTCAGAAGAAGTTATTAAGTTAAACATTATTAACTGAAAAATAAGCAATGATGTTATTCTATTTGCATTGTCCAAGATGCCTGTTATTAACTAGAAAGGAGATCTGCAGGAAATTTTTCCTTTATCTTTTGGCTGCTGCCTTTTTTCTGTTCACCTCAGGAGAAATGGGCTTTTGGAGGCTGATGTGGCCAGCTTTCAGTCAGCCGAATTTGAGGTATTTGTGCCATGAGTGCAGGGACAGCTCAGGACCACCTGCTCAGGTGCAGCAACAATGACACTGCTCTCAGGAGCAGGCAAGTACAGCTGGTCTCCTGTCACATGAGGCCTGAGCCAATATACCACCTAGATCTATGGTGGCTGTGTATGTGCTCAGCCCCTGGGTTGGCTGGCTGTGTTTCTGTGGAAGGAGGTAGAGGAGAGGTAAGTTACCCCAAAGTAATCCCCAAACCAGTCAGATCAATCTGGGCCTTCAAAGTCTGCTCAGGTTGTCCCCATTGAATGAAACGTGGAAATATTCTTGGTAGCAGCCAGATTTCAGAAGGGCTATTTTGGGCTTTAATATAATAAACTCCATGAAACCAGGTGCTTAGAGCATAATGCAGGTATACCAAA
Source organism: Neopelma chrysocephalum (assembly GCF_003984885.1). NCBI lineage: Eukaryota > Metazoa > Chordata > Aves > Passeriformes > Pipridae > Neopelma > Neopelma chrysocephalum. The sequence continues at coordinate 1,726,690 of NW_020897730.1, forward strand.
TAGCTCTGCAGGAGACAGCTTTGATACAGCAAAACTCTTACTATTTTGGAGGTAATCGGTTAGTCCAATTGAACCAAGCCTGATTTCTCACAGAAGTGCTGTAAGATACATGTGTACTGCGCTGGGTTTGAATTCTATAACACTTCTCTGCTTCTATGAACATTTGCACCAAATGTCACCCTCACTCTCAGAGAGCAAAGAGGTGACTGTGTTTGGAGAGTTGCTGGCACACAAGCACACATTACATGCAACCCATTGTGTGCTGCTGCTGAACTACTCTAACCAACACAATCTGTGGTAGCAGTGCCTCTAAACTGAGTAAAAGTAGAGCATCTGGAGTAGCTTTTGAAAGCAACATGTTCCATGAAAATTTTGATTTACTGCTTCTTACCAAAAACATCATCCAAACTTTGCTCTCCTTGGAGCACAGGAGTGTTTAAAACATGCATCTGGGGCAAGGACAGCTTTCAAAAATGTCTTGCATGCTAAACTCTTATTCTGATCCATAAATTCCCCTACACTTATGCAAATTCTGCTAATTTGTGCAATGTCATAAGAGTTTTCTGAGCAACCGCTTCTGCTCAGCATTCTGCACGTCAGGCCATGTACAAAAACCATTCATGCAAAGTTTTGACTGTTGATGCTCTGATATGGTAACAAGTCACTGGGGTATCAAAACTCACTGCTACCTCTTAGCAAGGCATCCTTATGTTGGTAAAGATAAATGCAGGGTATTGAATTTACAATAGGGTTCTTTCCAAGTATATCTAACTTTTAAACTAATAGATTAATGACAGTCAGCTATGAAAATACCTGAAAAATTCTGGGATAACCCATATCACATTTCATGTTCAGAATGAAACATATTTACTTCTGAACCTGGTTGGAGAAGGTTTTGGGCTGTCACAGTGCCACCCATGAAGGGTTAACAACAGCACTCACCCTGTACAGCTGAGGGGCCAGCCCCACCCGGATGGGGCTATTAAGCTCTGCAGCCGAGGCTTGCCTGACTGGTTGCTGGAGTAAAGTGGGGAGGTAACTCTAGCTATAGGCCAGGAAACAGATGATTTGGAGGCTTTCCTTGTGCTCCTTTGGCTTGGAAACTGGAGATGTTGACTCGAAGTGGTAAGTGATTTACATGGATGTTATGGTCACAAACCCATGGGTAATGGAAAATGTTGCTATTTTAAAGAGGGTTGGCAATAAGGAAGACATGTTTGTGAAGAGGAGAGTTCCCAGTAGCAGGTTAGTCTGTTGAAGTGGTAATTCCTGGAGCTGTCAACTTCTTTCACATAAGGGATTCTGAGGAGCTGTAAGTGGGTTTAATGAGAAGGGCTGTTTGGCAGAGTGGAGAGTATTCATTCATGGTCATCATGAATAAGAATGAGCAAGCATGGACCTCCAAAAGCTTGCTGGCTTATTCCCTGAAAACCACTTTTTCAAAAGTGAGTACTCTTACGTTATTGAAGGACAAACAGCCAGCCAGCCAAGAAAAAACTAATTGCTCTAAAATGTTTTATGTGGAAATTGTAAATGTAGCGGACATATGGAAATGTAAGGCTTACAGTTTGGCTAGGGTAGGAATAGTGAGTAGGACATCAGTTCCTGCGTTTTGACGCAGCTTTAGATGAATGTAGTATAGTGTTTCACATCAAGTGGAGTTACTGTGATGGGAAGCTAATTTTCTGGTGTTGGATGATGGAGCTGGGTTGATTTTCCTCATTCTTTCGTTCAAAAGCACCTTGTGAAGAATGACAAGATAACATCAGGAGAACAAAGTTTGTGAAGTGTGAACAGTAGTGGGTAATGTGTCCAGATACTGTCTGGACACACTGCTGTGTGTTTTCTCTCTGTTCTGAAAGCAGCTTTAGAGCTTGAAAGGCAGTACGGTCTACTTAATCATTGCTAATCCAAGAATTCAAAACACAGAAAACTGTTATTTATGCCATGAAATTGCTCCAAAGGTTAAAATGTCTTATGTGCCAGCACAGCAAGTTTCCCTTGAGGTTCTGTCAAGTCTGAATTCAAATGGCTTTGAGTCCAGGTAATTCCAGGCCCAATTAGGTTCAACCACACTGAACCTGGAAAATTGCCTCTTTCAGGAAGTGGTGAGATTCATGCCTAGAAAGCCCCACTTGTATTCTGCTCCAGGGGCTGGGTATAAATCTTTAGTGTTCTCATTAATCTTTTAAGCTGGGGAACATAAACATCTGGAAGCTTGCACTTTCAGAGTTCTGTAACAACATCTCCAACTGGTTATTTCACTTCTTTTGTCTATAATAATGCCCCATTTTATTCCCCATGTATTATTCATATATACCTTAAATTTAATCACCAACCCACTAAAGTTAAAATCACACTACACCTGAGATATAAACACCATCACACTGGAGTTGAGAATGCATTATGCCTTACCCATAATTACTATCATGCTGGGGTAAGGTTCCCACCTTTTTTTGTGATACCGCCAAAGATTTTCTGGTTAGCAGGGCCTTTTCATACCTGTATAACAAATGCAAAATGTTCTTTTTCTCTTGGGTCCTTTCCTCTCAACACAAGGAAATTTTTTTCATTTCATTCTCAGCTTTCTAGTTAGTTGTTTTCTGCCACGTGTGAAAGTGGTGTTTGCCAATTAGGGATGTGCTGCCTTTGATTGCTGAAAGCACTCGGGGTGTGTCCTTCGTGTTCCCCCCACAGAAGCACCACTGGGGGCTCCTTGTGTTACACAGGGAACATTTCCTTTGCCTGAGCCAGCAGTTTGTCCCCTATGCTCATCTCACCTGGCAGTCCCTGTCTTCACTTTCTCCCTGGACAATTTTGTGATTTCAGTAGTGAACAAAGACACTACTATAGAACTTGGCAGAGTATTTCCACAGACAACTCTTTGGTATTACTGGGACAGAGATTATACCAGTGCTCCTGCTGCACAGCTGGCAGCATGCCTATGCCTGCAGGGCAAAGGGCTTCTGCTACAGCCCTGAACATCCCCACTGTCAGTGGCACCATGGAATAAAGCTGGTCTTGTAAGTTGGGCATTCTGTTTAATTACTGGATCTTACTTAAAAGTCCCTGGACGAGCTGGCCTCTTATCTATTCAGAGTCAGATGTTTCTACAGATATTTGCTGTTGGTTACCTATCTCTTCTGTAGTTTTCCAAGAAGCATAATTTGGGGTTTTTTTTTGTTCTTGGTTCTCTAGTCTCTTCAAGTCACCATTGTGTTACTCAGCTGTCTTGGGTTTTGATGTTGCCTCTTCATAATAAATAAACATACATGAATGTAGATGTGCTGCTTAGGGACATGGTTTAGTGGTGGACTTGGCAGTGCCAGATCAGTGGCTGGACTCGATCTTAGAGGTCTTTTCCAACCTAAATGATCTATGAGTCTATGTATAATACTTATATAATATAATCACAGAATTTCAGAATGACCTGGGTTGGAATGGACCTTAAAGATGATCTAGTCACAGCTCCCCCTGCCATGGGCAGGGACACCTTTCACTAGACCAGGTTGCTCACAGTCCCATCCAACCTGGCCTTGAACACTGCCAGGTAGGGGGCATCCACAGCTTCTCTGGGTAACCTGTGCCAGTGCCTGACCACCCTCACAGTAAAGGAATTCTTCCTGATATCTAATCTAAATCTACCCCCTTGTCCTGTTGTTATCTGCCAGTGTAAAAGTTCTCCCTCTTTTTCATAAGCCCCCTTTAAGTACTGGAAGGCTACAATGATGTATAATAATAAGCAATAGATCCTGGGTGGACAATTATTGCAGGACTGCACTTGTATCTTCTTTTCAACTTGTATTTTTGTGAGGTCACCTAACAAAACCCTGGTTTTGAGGAGGAAAAAAGTGTCGCAAAACTTCGGGCAGGAAGTAATCATATTTAAGTGGCTTAAAGGCTGCATAGGTGCAACAGTTTTCACTCTGTAAGTTTCAAAGTTATTCAAATAAAAAGTGCTGGAAGTTTGTACTTTGAACATTCTGTAGCTTTTTTTTTTATGAACAGCAAAACTAAGTCAAATGCAAAAAAAAAATTGGCTTGTGTCTGTGTTAAACATGAAAATGTTATGCTTTGTTCAGTTTCTTGGTATTTTCATATGCTTTATATGAAGGCAATATATGCACTTGCTGCTTTATACAGAGAGCTGAACTTGTCTCCTGTCTTTTGCAATACCTATGGTCAACAGTGCAGAAATAGAGTGAGAAAATTTTATTTCAGTTTGTTGTCTAGCTATAATTAAATCCACTAAAATTGTTCTAATGCTGCCTTTGTTCCAGAAATCACAGTGGTGAGTGCTACATCTCACCTTATGTTATCTTCAAAAAGCCTTTCATGCTTATGTATTTAATTATCTGGCATTCTTTTAATGTATTTGTCAAGCAATCTGAAATATATTATTGCAATACCATATCTGCAATAGTATCTCCACATAAACAAATGTGCTTCTTAACTACAGCATTGAGAACTCCCTCTGGTAGGATTCCCAAACTGCTCTGCAGGTTGCTGGCTACAGCAGACTACCAAAACAAATCTCTTACCATGATCAAGGTCAGAGCCAGGTCAGTCATTCACAGAATATTACATCTCTTCTTGGAAGCAGGAAGCATTTGATATTTGATTTCCCTATGCACCATTCTTTGATGGATTTTCCTTTTCTTTCCTGCAGAGGGAAGAAACTGTTATGTTAAAACTGTTATATGTATTTACATATAATGACTGATATTTATTTAATATTGATAGTGTCCTGGAAAACCATTAAGGAAATGCATCTTCTGGCTCTGCAAAAGTATGTAGCATGCTATTCTACTGGAGTCTAAGTAATCCTTTGTGAAAAAGTGCGTTCACATGAGGACACTGGTCAGGGTGGTTTACAATCACATCAGTTATTTCAGTAAATGTTTAATCCCCAAGTAGACTTTGGCAATGATTTATGAAGGATTTAGGAGAGGAATACTGCTAGCATTTCAGATGACCAAGTTACCTTGGTAATTGTGCTAGGCTAATTTGCCAGGATAAGACCAAGGTTTCCATTTTCTGTTTATGTATGTCTATACAGCTGTGGAAAACTAGCTGACTGATATTGTGGGTGAAAACTGAGCATTGTGTAGGTATGCTCCAAAATCCTTTGAATCCTACAGTTCTGGTAGCAAAAATACCAAAAGGATTATATAGAGAGAATTCTGATTTTTATTGCGTAGTCTTCTCCCTTTTTAAATTCAGAGTAGATAAAATGTTTACCCTTCCCTGGCTCTTAAATGCTAGGGCTTCCAATGTCTTCTGATATAAAGAATAATGAAAAATCTGGATAGGTTGTGGTCTACCTTTCATCTTTCTTAAGAAAGTGGTCTCTTGTCAGTATGCTGTGAGTGTTATGGCATTGGAATGGAGGAAAAACTTTGGTTTTATGACATCAGAAATTATTAAAAACCCAAAAAACTGAAACTAAATTCCTCTCTGTGACAAGATCAGGCAGGTATGCGTTACAGGAAAGTCCAAGGTGATGTGCTTGATGGCAAAGTGTTCTAATGACTTAGCAGCAATGATAAACACGATTCGCTGGTAGACTGTACTTGTACTGTAGTGTGAGAATCCTCCCTCACACTGTCAGAGTCCTTCATGAAGGACTTTAACACACAACCAGTGACCAAAGAAGACTAAGATCAAAGTGCACTGAGCAAAAGCAACACTCTGGAGAGACCAAAGTGCAATTCTCTCCAAATTCAACCAAGTGAAGCAATGCTTAATTTTACTAGTTAATATGTATGTTTTTTGGACTTATGTGGTGCTCTAAGAGCTTGAATTTGTAGAAAGATGGAATTCACAAGCTATGCTCTGGAGCACATTATTCTTAAAACTGTACAACAAACCCTGGAATACATTAATTTTACAATAGATATGGAAAGTCTTGTGTGCAGCTGATTAAACTAGGAAAAAAGTGTCATTTTTTTCCGTTTAAAGCTAAGGAAACTTGGACAGTGTTACCTAGATTACACTACTGTCAGTAGTAAAAAGGTTGCAAATATGAATAGCAATCTGAGTTTATCCTGATAAGTAGAAAGAAAAATGAGAAGTTGGATGACAACTGAACTAGTGTGAATCATGTCATACTGGATGTATTAGAGAGGAACTAAATACCTCACTGTTGCTGGTCATCCTAATCTTGCTGTGTGGAAATCCTGGGTCATGCAAATAGAAATACCAAAGATTCTTCTCCTAGCTTGACAAAGTGTGTAATCAATGATAAATTGTACTTATTTTGGCATTTTTGTCTTGTTATTCATGAGAGATGAAGACTAAAATGTGAAGTAAATCCTACTACAGAGTGCCTGTGATGGATGGTTGGCTCTGTCTTATTGTTGCTTATAGTTCTTTAACTGCTTGTCATTAAAGACCGAGATTGTAGAAGAGGGAAACTGCCTTGGAAGTTTTTATGGCTCATTACCTTCCTATTTGTTCTCTTACCCTCCAGTGTCCTGGGCAAGATATTAAAAATCTTTGTTGTTCTTGGAAAAAAATCCTAAAAGCAATCTTCGCTAATTTCTTTGCAATCAGTTTTACAGTTTAACTGACCAGGAAGCTCAAGATGAATTCAGGGATGCCAATCACTTTCCATAGTTATTTTTGGATAGAAAGCCTGATATTTGAGGCAGGCACTTCTGCCAGTCTTTGATGAGGATGGTGACATTCACAAAGCTACATATGTAATTTTCATCACTTGCATTAAATCAAAACCTGAAATGTAGCGACTTTCTTCTGTTGAGGAAACCTGTAGTTGCTGGGTTAGTGCAATAAATACAGTGGTCTTTCATCCAAACAGCCTCCCTCACTGAAAGAGAAACACATAGATGCACATAATGTACCTTTTTGGTTTCTTCAATTATGCTAACAAGCTTCATGCTGAGAAAGGATTAGGGCTGATGGACAATCAAAGACAATGCTTCCTTCTTGGTAAAAAGGTGTGAAAAGATATAGGCACTGGAGCTGGAGTTATTAGGCATACCTGCAGGAGGCCATATGACTAAGTTGGGCCATGAGAGACTGAAGTATAGAAATTGCTTAGTCACTATTCTAAGCTCTTCAATGACATCTTTAACACCTTTTGATTCGAAAGGAAAAGCCACAATGCAAACATTCCCCTGGCAGGTTCTGCTCAGTGTTTGTGGCTCAGCAGGGCAGCACAACACCTGGCTGAGTAAAATTCCCAGTGGGAGACCTGTACTCGCCCTGCCAGCAGGGCACATGCACCTGCAGGTGCTCAGAAAGCAAAGCTGGAGATTAAAGAGGCAGGAAGGTCCTATGGAATAAGCCCTCTACCAATTTCATTCTGTATTCCATAGTGGGAGAGGAGTGAATTAAAAGGTAGAATAAAAAGAAATGTTAGGTAAGTCCCTCTCATATTTTTTCATTAACTGTATTGTTGCTTCTTTGGAGCACTTCAAAGCAAGATGGTCAGAGAAAGACAACATTTCTTGTTCAAGTTCATTACCAAGCAATTATGACTTTTTTAAAATAAAATGTCTATGCAATTTCAGTCCCCTTATCTTTTACTTGGGCTTTCCTTTACTTTTAACTTTAATTTCAGTAAGAAAGATTTAAAGACTGAATCAATTTTATCTCTTCTTCGTAGCTGGCTGTTTGTTATCCCTTTTAAATGTATTCCTGACTTTTTGTGTGCAGTTCCTTTGGAACTCCATATTTATCTCTTGCCTGCTCTCTGCCTTTGTGGACTATGGTTACTAACCTGTGAAACCCAGTGGTCTCCAATTGAACTAATCATAAAATACTATGTAAACATCTCCCTGCATCAAGGATATATATTAAGTTACATTCCACACAGACAATGCGAAATAAAAATATTGTAACTGAGAAATGGGTATCTAATACAAATGTTATTAATGTACCTCCCAAAGACTGCTCAGAGGCAAAGGTGACCGCAGGGGCGGAGGTGGATGGTTACAGACTGCCTTCTCTAACATCTGTGTAAATACTGGAGTGGTGGCCCCTCTAAGTTACAAGGGCTGCAGTTTCAAATATTAAACTACAAAAAAGTCTGTCTGTGACTGTACTAAAGAAATTGCCTTTAGTATCTTTTCTTTTTTCTTTTTGGCTGCTAGTATTAAGAAAAATACCAGAAGACCACCGAGGAAGAAAGGGGCAGGAAAAGGACATAGGCATAATGAATGAATGCCAAAATTTAATTGACACACTAGCGGCTCATACTGTCTGTTCTCTTTGTGGAGATGTTACTCTTTGTATGTTGATAACAGTAATCTTCCAAAGAATCATATCAAATGGACTTGTAACCCCTCCAATCATAAAAAAAAAAAGTATCTTCTTTAAATCATATCCTTTTCCCCACAAGTCAAATATCCTGAACATTAAAACAGCTAAGCAGAATGTTTAGAATAACTTTTGATATCAAGGAGACACAGTTAACTGTTGAAAATAGCCTTACAATGATCATTGCCATAGAGGCACCAGTAGTCTAGAGGAAGGTATAGATAGGTAGTTTAAAATGGGAAACTAGGACACTAAAGACCTATGCTTGATTGTATGTTTTCCAGTTTTCCTGGTAGACTTATCTGAAAGACTTTTTAAAATTCACATAAACCTGATTTTTTTCACCCCAAGCTTCAAGTTCAGTTTGCAAACAGGTGCCAAGATACCCATGTAGGAATGCAAACATGTATGTGTGCTACGATTTATAAATTGCTCCAGTGTGTTGTTTTAAGAATGAATGGAAGGAAAATGTGGTTGAATATAGATGCAGCCTGCTCTATAAGTAGGAAAGCATAACAGGCTGGAAATCACCTGTTCTAAATTTCAGCATTTTTATTTTCTCTTCAGTGGAAGGAAATGTTGACACAGGGAGGTCTTGTGACCAGTCCAAATAAACACATATCAGTAATAACAAAAGTAAAGAAATGTTAAAATTTTACACTGCAAGTAGTCACATGAGCTTAATATCAATTACTACTTCTGATTTTACTTAATCTAGGTGAAAACTGCTTTTTATGGCAGAATTCTTGGGTAGAGTATGTATAAGAAAACATTAGATTGGATCAGAACTCTTTTGCTGCATATGGGAAGTACTGTGGCATTACTTTAGAAGTTCCCTTAAATGACGTGGCTCCATTGTGCACGAGGAATTTTTCTTAAAGGAAGTGGTGAGGTCTAGTAATGATTTAGAGAGATTTTCCCTGGACTCTTAATTATCTCTAAGACCTGAGCCCACTGTGATGGACACTGTGATTTATATCCGTAAACACCACTTTGAATATTTCCATCTCCCCCTCTGTATGTTTTTATATTTACCCGAAAAGCATCTATTTCTCAGCACTACAGGTTTAAGTTCCAGTCTAAACTGAAGCTTATATCTTCTGGCTTCTGTTGGAGGAGGGAGGGAAGGCACACAGGAACAGGGGAGGAAGTATGGTACAAAATTGTTAATGTCTCTGTGATAAGGTAATTTACCTGGTTAGCACAGAGGTTAAGTTGGTTTGTAGCAATTGGAGGTCAAAGACAAAAAAAAAAATCAGAAAGTTCACAACCATGCAGATAAAACCATTTTTGCACAACATGTGGGTCTTCTGTATAGAACTCCTGTAAGTTGTATTGATCGTGGTCTTCCCTTTGACTGTGTCAATGGAATAATTTATGTAAAAACCCCAAACAAACAAAACAAAAAATCAACCACAAAACACTAAAAACCCCCAAAACCTCAATTTTTGTGATGCTTGAATTTGTGTTTGTCAAATGAAGACCGGTGAGCTTGACTATTTCATTTTAAAAAATGAAACCAAATACACTTTAATTAAAACAAAAAAAAAATCTCCAACCACATCTCTTTCTGGGGATCCCTGTATGGTACAGTGTGGTCCAGTGATGATGTGCATGATCCAGCTGTGTCAGGCATGCAGGCATCACCTGTGCAGTGATAATGCCAGTGATAATGTCCAGATCCCAAGACAGGTCATCCAACATTGCACCACATAACACTGCCCTCTTATTTCCTCAGAAAAAGACATTTTAATTGTGCCTCATTATTATATTTGAAACAGTTGGGTTCAGAAAAGTACAAAATTAATTATGCAACTGCAATAATGTCAATGCTGCCTATGTCTATGAAGATTTTGATTGCCAAGCTGGCAGAAGCTGTACTAAATTTCAATACAATATCTTTAAGTCAAGATACAATACAGCTATGGATTTAGTGTTGGAGATGAGTCTCATTGCTTATCATGAACATCACAATTCTTTTCCTTCCACTGTTTGTTAGCTCTGATTTTTGTGAAGTAGCTCCTGACTAATCATTATGTTATTCAGATGAAAGTTTTCAGGCAACTCAGCCATAGCCATCCAAGACAGCCAGAGAGTAATATTTGAGATGCATCCCCTTGTATCTAGGAATAAGTTGATCTAGCCACTGGGCTATGCAGAAAAAAGTGTTTGCCTTTTTGCAGGATGCTTCTATTGGAAAGGTAATTGTTCTGACATGTTCTGGGCTCAGCAGTCTGTGCCAGCCTGGTCCAGAACGTGGGATGAGAGGCAGGCAAACTGGAGTGAATGGCACAGAAGTGCTGTGCTGCCATTGGATGCCTTTCCCAATGACTTTCACACATGCAAGAGAATCTCTTCTTCCTTGCTCATGAAATAGCTGCAGAAAACTGATATAGGGTGAACTGCCCGCTTTCAGCTGAAATGAAAGCAATATTTTTACAGCAGTATGCTGCTTTATTGACAAGAACGTGAGCATTTTTTTATTGTATCAGCATTTACCATTTTCCAAATTTTTAATTGGAAGTTAATGATATATGGCTTTTCTAGTAACTAAATGAATATTTGAACCACTGCAAGTTGCTTTAATAATTGTTCAGCTAATCGTTTAAATTGTCTTTACTTGTGCAAAGTCATATAAATGGTAAAAATTAAAAATTAATCAACTTGATTTACGTAACTAAAAGCTGCCATCTAATGGATATTTTTCAATAGAAGACAGCAGTAATTATGCCGAAAAAAAATTCGTTCCTGTAGTTTGAACGATTATAGCAATTTCCACCGGGGGATTTCGCAGTCAGGTTCCAGTTCTGGGCAACAGTGATTAATATAATGGTTATTAATGAGAATTCATTTTTGTACATTGAGGGGTGTTTGGGTGTCAGTGTTCCAAAAGCAATGTGGTTAGCATATTAATTATAAAAGATAGCATTGTACTGGTGACTAAGTAACTATATTGATTTTTTCTCATTTTCTGTGATGTGAAAGGTCAATTAGACTTATAGAAACAATGGAGCCTTCACAGCAGGAACTATCGTTTCACTGTGCTGACATCTTTTTAGCCATGTACAAAGTTCATTAAATGTGCAAAGGTAGTAACGTTAAAAGGAAGAAAGTGATTGGGTCAGAGGTCACCAACCATGGCAAGCTGACAGCCTCTTGTGGATTACACCATGGGAGCTAAGTAATAGTGAGAATTGCCTTTCAGGTTGCCCACTGGGACCGAGGGGAATGAAGTCATAAGCAGCTAATACTATTGGGTTAATTAAAAGGAATATTGACAGCAGCTTTGTTTGTCTTGCACTGAATGGGATGCTGTTAACCAAGTATTTTATTGGGTTACATAACATTAGCGAATTTTTGTCTTAAATAATAGATTGCCAAATTTTAACATCCACAGTGTTCCAGTAAACAGGTATTGAACCAAACATGTCTGACACTTGTACAGTCTTCTATTTCATTGTCTCTGTTTGCGTGTCATGATGTAATCTGTTCAGGTTATTTTCCTTTGCATTGAAGTTGGCTCTGCCAGATGTTAATGTCCAAACATTTTCACAGGAAGGTTACAAGCAGCTAAAGATCTCCCCTTCCTGAAGTATCATGGCTTACTAAATAATACTGTGGTGTCTGTCATTTCGCTCGTTTGCTCAAGAATTTATAAAGCTTTTAACACTTTTAGCTTCAGTGTCATTTAAAACAGTAAGACTCAAAGCATGCAAGGCAAAGCCAAAATCCCTATATGAAGGACAAGAAGTATTGTAATTTAGGACTTGATTTGATTTGTATTATTCTAATGTTTGTGGAACAGCTGAGTAAAACATTCATGACCATCCTGGTGAAATTAATAACTTTAAGAGCACATCTGTGAAGATTTTAAAATTGATTGCCATTTCTACATCAAAATAACAGGTTTTCATACTAAATGTTCAGGAGAATAACCTTACATTTTAATAAGTTTTCAAAGTGTTTTTCTTCACTGCTATGCTGAAAACATTTTTTATATGCTAGATGTGACTAATTTGCTTGTAGTCTTCATCTCAAAACATCAGGGTTTTTACTTTTCCATGCTAAAAAGAAAGAACTTGATGTGAAGTCTCCATGTAGCAATATATGTCTGATTGCTTCGAATTTTGTGTGATCGTTCTTTGATTTGAAAATGAGCTCAGAGCTGGCAGTGCAGAGATGTACAGGTAGACTTCAAAGCTGACTTTCTTCTTCCGTTTTCCGCTCTGACACTACCGTCCCTTTGGTTTGTTTTGCAGAAGCCTACAGTAATACATACTTCATTATCTGACAACGTTTAGCAAAAAAGGGAAGCAGAAATATAATTACTCTCTTTATTAACCGAGATATGAAGGAAAAGTGAAGATGAAATCACTCCTTGCATGTACAAGAGAGGCACATTATCAACAGTATTTATATAAGAAAAATGTAAAAACATGTACTGTCGTGATATAACCAGATTGTTATGAAATAGTAATTTCTACCTTTTGAAAACTGTTCCTATTGCAAATCAGGAGAAGTGCTGGGAATGGTAGGAGACTGAAAAGGAATTGTATATCCAGATTATTAGAGTTTGGTTTTTTATGTTTTAAGGGTTGGATGGCTTAAACTGTGAAAAGGACAAATTTGACACCTGACAGAAGCTAGCCTTCTGATAAACAAAACCTTGCCTTTCTGCATTGCTTCAATAAAATAGGTATACAGCTGTAGTCAGCTCTGTTTTGATAGTTAGACAGTTGTGAGGGTATGCACTCTGCAAATTGAACTCAGGACATTAATAACAGTCACCTCATTATTTCTTGCAGTGCCTCTTCTCCAATCCCTTTTTGTGGCAATGTATGTATTAAACCTTTCACTTCGGGCTGTGATCATTGTCTTGTAAAAATGCATCCAGTCAAAGCATCCAGGAATGCCCTGTAATAAGAATTTTGTGCTGTATGTTATGTTAGGAAGTAAATCCTTTTATCTTGAAGGAATTGTCCAGGCTCTTGAGAGTTGTTAAGGCTCCAAAGCCCTGTGAGATGCAGGAATTTTGCTATCCAGTCCTGCACACAGGGACTTCGGGCAGAGTCTTGCCCAACATGTCCCAGCTGCATAGTGCAACAGGTATCTCAGGGCAGGGCTCTCATGTCCCAGCTCAGTATCCCAACTGTAAATTTATGTGCTCTTTTCTAAGGACTGGGTGCTATTTTGGTTGAGGTAGAGTCCAAGAAGCAATAAAACTCCCTGTTTCTATAAAAGCTGAATAGTAATTGCTCAATGGAAACCTTAGCAGACATCAAGGTGAGATGGAAAAGCAGCTTCTGTTCACAAATACTGAGTCTCTGAGGTAAAGCAATATATGCATGTTCAGTGGATGAGCACTGCGCTCCAGAGAGAGAACTTGACACTTGTATTCACATCTTTCACAGTTCTCATCTGCAAGTGATAACTTTTGACACCACCGCCTGTGTGTGAAGGGCACTGATGGCCAGGGTAATGCACAGTCACTGTCCTCATACTGTAAGGCTGGCACCTGAAACAGGTACAGCCCTTCTAATGAAACAGTTACATGGGTTTGCACTCCAAGCTTACGTGATCTAATTTGAAGGCAAGTAAGTGGGTCATATCTAGTACCTAAGCATGAGCCCTCATCATTAATGTGCCTGTTATCCAGTGTTGTGTAGCATATCTGCAGGGGTGCAATCTTGCCTCTGGGTGTCCCTGATATTTGTGGTTACTGATTAGTTGCTGCCACTGGCTCTTCCTGATAAATTCCACATGTGGAGGCAAAGACTTGAAGTAGCCTGATGTTGTGATGCACTGAAAGTGTGTAATGAGTAGCTTCTTCGGGAGCACTAATTTGTATGTTTTTTCATAGATACTTTTTAAAGTTATGTGTCTGACTTGTTGACCGAGATTTATGTACAAAAGCAGCATTGCCCGAACTCCACCTGCAGCATGGGTTATACTTCAAAGCTGACGCTGCTTACAAAGCATTCTTTTGTCTCCACAGTGGATTTTCACCTGAATATCAAGTTGGCTGAAAAAAGCAATGGGGTGGCAAGGATTTTAAAACTAATCATATTAATTCATGTCCCTTTGTAGTGATCACAAATGAAGTATATTCTCAAAGTGGTAAGTTTTTATTCTGAAGTGATCAAAAGGTTTTGCCCTAATGAATGTTAATTCATTAAAAAAAAATAATAGTTGGACCTGTGAGCTCAGTTGAGCATAGATCACTGCATGCTAGCACCATGCATGTTCCTAATGGATGGGTGTAAGCCAGCTCCAAAATACGAGCTGTCCCAGTGTGCCAGTGCATCACTATTGCTTCCAGACAAACACTGGCTCACACGTTGCCCTCCTGAGCCATGGATATCTCTGTGGTGGTTCTTTGGCAGAGTGCTGAAATAGTTCATGTTCATTTAAGTCTGATAAATGTCTGATGTCTGACAGGGAGACCACTTTGACAACCCATGGCAGCCTGCCTTTCAGACAGTCTGTAGATTTACAGCCTTCAGCAGATATGTTGATTCTGTGAGGGAATGTGGAGCTCTTCTGTGTTGCCCACACTTCACTGTTATGTTTCTGAGCCTCCTTCTGAACAAAATCTTTCACTCTTTTTCTGGACGTTCTCTTGTCTAGGTATCACAGATTTTACACCTCCCACCCCGTTTTAAACAGTATTTTTGGATAAAGTGCTCCTTCTTAAGCAGAAAGCTCTGTAACTAATTACAACTCAGCTGTAAGGTGTAGAAGTTAGACAAAACATTATTCTGCAATTTCAGACATGATTGCTTCTCTATGCACCTTTCTGTTGCCCTTCAGGCTGATGTCACAGTTTCTCCATCTACAAGTAACTGCCTTATTTCAATGTTATATGAGAAATGAAGAAATTATGTAAATTACCTCCTCACTCTATTATGACATCATGAGCTTGAGGAGAAATTAACTCATTTATTTGGGAGGAATAAGCCATCCCAACAGAAGTGCATGTCTGGCTGTTACTTTTCCATGAAAAGATAATGGTGTAAAAAGGGAAAATATAGTAAATATTATTTTCTTTAAATTTCTGTTTCAAGGATGCTGCCTTAGTGCAGAAATGGCATTTCATCACATCCACAAACTTTCTTACTGAATCTGGAGAAACCAATAGGAGTAAAGCATGTGATTTAAGTTGTTCATGTGCCTGATGGTCCCAGGCCTCTTCACCTTCTTTATAAAGCTGTTTGGTGCCAACTCTTCATTTGCTATTGTCATACCTAGTGACTTGTAGTACTCTTGAACCAGATCCTCAGATTTATCTTGGTTTCTAAATTGTTCAACAGAATATGAACCAGTGTGTTAATTTTTTGAAAAGCAAACTCAGTCTAGTTATCATCACAGTCCAGGGGGACAAAAAAGATTGTGTTACTCATGTATGCTATGGCTGTACTCCATTCAATTTAAAAAATAACTGTGATCCTGCTGCAATGGTGAAGCAAAGTCCTGTTCTCTTTGAGAGAAAATTACTTGCTGGGTATCTGTTTTCAAGTTCACTCCACTAATGTCTACCACTGTTTGTGGAAATAGAGTGGTAAAAGTTGCAAACTCCCAAAGTATAAAAGTGTACACAGCAGCAGCAGCCAAAAATCAAAAGAAGCATAGGTCTTCCCCTTCTCTTTATCAAAAGTAATACCAGAAAATAGAGATTTTGAGATTCTGGCATTCTAAAATACCACATTTAAACGCTAAAAATGCTAAAATTTACATTTCTCTTTTTCTTTAAATCTGAAAGTTAAACCACCTTGAATAACTGCCAGATACTTAGATCTACATACAAATGTAAACTACCAGACCATTCCTGACTCAATATTCTGACTCTAATCAAGGCTGGTATTTAAAAGAAATGGCTGAGTTATGGAGTTAACTGTCCACAGGGACAGTTTTTCTCTAACCCTCATTATTTAGATTTAGCTTACATTCCACAGCATGATGTTAAGCAACTAAGATACATCATCAATGGTGGGGACATCTCAGTTCTGAAAAGCAAATTATTTAGGTATATTTTTCAAAACTTATTATAAATCAATCTACATTTCTTAAATGGAAAAACCATGAAATTCTGGAACAAGTTTCTTTCAAATGTATATAGTACTGCAGCATAAAAATTCTATAGGAAACAAACTTACTCTTAGTAAAGTCAGGTTTAATGTAATAGCTTCCACATACTTCAGGGTGGAAAAAAGTTATATACAAATGTCCTCAGTCTTTTGGAAAGGCTGTGACCTGCATGATATTTAAAAGTCCACAGGAGTATGTAGGAATGAACACAGCAGTTGTTCCCTCATAGTATGTTATTACAAAGAGAACTGGGGGTCAAATTGCATGAATGATAAATGGAAGGTGCTTGAAATGAGTTGGTTCTTTTTTGAACATTATACATTGACCTTGGCAGTTTTGACAATTACATCCATCATTTCTAAGAATCCATTCCAGAACACCCGTCTGTTCTCTAATGTGGCCAAGTAAACAGGATTTGTGAATACACGAATCAAAGATTGATCTCCTGTGCCTATACACTGATTAACAGTTGGTTTCTTGGTGCAACTTTTTCATTCTATGAATTATGCGAAGATCATAATTCACCGTGGCACACCTGTAGACAAGCATGTTGGAATGCTTTAATCTTCACTCACAAGGTCTTGGTAGAATCGATAGTTGGCTTCTGAGTTTCATAAGCAAAATGGAATAAAACCATTAAAAAGCACATTGTACACAGCAAAAATGATGTTTCACTGCCTTAGCGTTCCCCCTAGCAACAGAACTTGCTGAAGACAAAGATGGAACAAACCATGATGGAAAAACCTAGCTGCCCTCCAACATCAACATTCTCAGGCACTCGAAAAGTAAAAATAAGCATTTCTGCCTGGAATTTACAGCTTATCCATCTCAGACTGACCATGTAAACAGGTCTTATAATCCAAAAATGGGTAGCAAAGCACGCTTCCAGAAGCAATGTTTAACAGGGGGGTATTCTTGGGTAATACCCTTCTCTTCACCAGAACATCTCTATTCATTTGAAAGGTGCTGAGCTGAATCAGCGTTGGTCTGTAACTCAGCAGTACAGAAACACACATAAAATCACCTGTGTGCCTTCCAGTGTACTTCTACAGTCTTTAACAAGAAACATGGAAAGCAATGTGAGCCTTCACTGTAGGGTGAGGTGACTGAAAACTTGTTCACAGCATGAATGAATGGAGATTGAGTCTGAAATAAGAGAAAAGTGAGACCCAAAGCTCTGTCACCTTGGAAGGGAGTCAGATGGGGACCATCCAAACATAACTGTGTAAATGGCAAAACCTGAGTTTGTGGAATTAATGTAATGGTATCAGTTATGAAGGCAACCCCTAAAGTAGAGCTTTATCCCACTTCTAGTTCTCCTCAGGAGATATGGCAAAAGTGAGACCAATGAGAGCTCCAAGAGGTGGCTGGTGTGATAGGGTGCAGGCCTTGTGGAGATGGGCTTAGGACAAGAGGTAGACACAAGAAAATATGATATTCCATCTCCTTAGCTATGATATAAAGGTTTAGTAACTTCTGCACTCTCACAGGTAATTGTGTAATACTTAATTTTATTTTTTCTTTACAAAATTACTCAGAGTTGGAATATATTAGTAAAGTGAAAGAGAATTTGCACTCTGCAAAACCTCACTAATTCTTAATTTTACCTGCTATTCTTTCATGCTGCCTGCTTACACTTATGTAAAGCTTATTAATGAAGGAACCAGACTTAAAATGCCTGCTAAAAATGGTCTGACTGGAGATACAAACCCTAGAAAGGAAGTATGTGAAGCACTATAATGTCCATAAACTATCTTTTCGCCACTGACCTTCTGTGTTTATCCAGATTATCTGTAGGTTTATGTGACATTTGAAAATGGAAAACTGCTCCTTTCTTTTGTAAGCCAAGCATTTTTTTCAGCCAGTTTTTTTCCTTAACAGAAACATTCCTTTGCCTACAATTCAGATTGGCTAATACAGATAGCGTTTTTTTCTCCTGTTTCTTGGCTCCCATAGAATATTCTTAATGCATATTTCCTTGCAGTATTCTGATACTCTTTCTTTTTCACAATTTTATGATGTGCCTTTAGAAAAACCTGCAAGAAATGCATCCACCATAACTAGATGTGTTATTAATTTTGCTATTAATTTCACACATTACATTACAGGAATTGACAATCTACTACATTGATGTAAAGTTCAGTCTTCCCCTCCTCCTCCTCCTCCACTGAATGAACTATAAAGAGACCAAAATGGTTATGTGACAAAGAATTAAATAGATTGCACCAGGTGGTATCACAGGTGCCTGCTTAATTCCTGTTGACAGAGTCTGTAGCTCAGGGATGGGGAAGGATGGAGATTCCCTGACTGCTGGTCAGAATTAGGGTAGGGAGAGGGGAGTCAGATTAATGGCTCTAGCTCAAGCCTTGAGCCTCTTACAGGAGATTATTATTATAAGTGGAATTAAATTTACTGGAACAGGCCACAGGTCCATCCGGTTGAGGATCTTGTGACTGGAAGAGGTGTGTGCTGACGCTTTAAAAGAGGTGCACTCCTCTTGAAAAAGGCAAAATGGTCAAAACAGTGTTGTCTCTCTCTTGCTGGGACAGACAGATGCATAATTTCAGCAGTGGGCTTACAGTTGCCTAATGAAATCACAAAAAGGTTTGAGTTGCGACAAGCTTAGTGTAGCTGCTGCCTTGGGTCAGGGGGTGAGTTCCTCCCCAACCCACCAGCAGCACTGCTGAGTTTGGACCATAAGGCTCCCTGTTGGGAGCATCGGATGTCGGTGCATGAAGGACATGCATAGAGCCCTCCTACCAGATGGGGTGCTTTGCTAATCAGTTAAATCTGCTTTAGCTGATCTTCTCATGGCATGGATGGAAACCAGATTTTTGAGTTCATTTGAGCGGGAATATCTAGCATCCAAGTACAAAGACTTCCCTTTAGACTGCTCTGCTGAAACAGGAAGTATAGATAGATTAATTTCCCAAATCAAGGCAAAGGTATGCATTTAATGTAAGTGCACCTTTTGGTAAGGATTGTTTTCATTCATATCTATCTAGCTTAGCATTAACCAGTTAAAATTTATTGTGGTCTGGTGTAAACAGCTCTCACCTTTCTATGTTAATGTCTAATAGTGATGGCTTCAAGGAAAATTGATTAGTCTTTGCTGAAAGACTGCAATAACCATCCTAGCAGAGAATACCAAAATCATATGTGACAGAGAAGGTAGCTCCCTTTGTGAATTTTTTAAATGTGCAGGTGATTCTGGCTGAATGGTGAAAGCCTGCTTGTTCTCTGCAGTTACCCCCAGGCACTGGCCTGCCCATTTCTGTGTCCTGCCCTGTGCACCTGCCTGTACAGACAAGCCTGTGCATGGCTGAGCTTGGCTGTGTGAGTCAGGATGAGCTGCAGCAAAGCTCAGCCTCTCCAGGAGGCACAGCTGGGCTCCAGTTTGCTCCTGCAGTTCAGTAACTGCTGCAGGTAATACACAGGGAAACACTGCTCACCTGTGACTAGGGAAAGTCATCCCTGCGTTCTGTGTGCCTGCCCTGTACAGTAGATGTAAAAGGCATGGAGAGAATGCCCAAACCACATATTTAAGGATGTTTTGAGACTGAAATTTAAGTATAATCTGTCCATCTGAATCTCTAGATCTGACTGTGTGTGCCTTGTCACAAAGACTAAGCTTTAGCTAGATCCCAGTTTATGTATCTAATGGAAATGTACTTATGACACATAAGTAGTCTGTTTTAAAGGGATTGCCCTTTATTGAGAGATGAAGTTGTAATCCGTGCAGAAAAAAACCCTTAGTAATAGGTATACACAAAAAATGCACTTTAATCCAAATTATGCCACACATGGCTATGCAAGGAGGCCATTCAGGTAAAAAGCTGAGAAAATATGTTGGTTTTTTTTTATCATGCACTGGATTATAAATGATCCACTTACATTGTTGTATTATTATTTTATAATGAATAAATATACCTGCTTTACTGTTGCAACCAGTAGTCTCACTTCAAAATGTTTTGAATGTTTTCCCTGTGCTTAGTTATTAAGGTCAAATTACTCTGCTTGGTTTTCCTGGTTTGTGCATCGCAAATTGTGAGGAAATGTATGAAGGAGGAAAGGTGAATACTAGTTAAATATTACTTTTATTGTTTTTCTGTGTTGTGATGGAACTTTTTATCTCCTTCAAGAGACTATTTAAGTAGTTATTAATGTGTAGCCATCTTTCTTACTAACTAAAAACGTTTAGTTTGCTCCCTAGTTAACTGGGAGTTGAGTTTGCAGACAAAAGTTGGAAAAGTTTTAATAGGGAATGATCTCACAGGGAAGAAAGTTTTCAGTAGAGCTATCTTGCCTTTATCTAACACTGGTAGTTGAAATCATGTCTATAATGAAGTAATTTTATATACATGACTGATATACTATTAGGTAAATTCCTTAGTGCTGCTAGGTGAGTATCTTTGGTGTTAAGCTCAATATGGATGAACAATTTCAGTATTTGGCATCATAGACTGAGTTTCCTGATGGCCATCACAATCCAGGCAGTGTCAGAACCTGATAACTACAGACCAGCTCAGCCCTGTCTATGTAAGCTGCAGCCACAATAGCCAGGGTGCCCAGAAAACACTAGCTGGTTTTTATGAAAGCACTTGCCTGTGTGTGCTCCAGCCTCAAGCCAGTTGCTGGGCAGATATCTGAATTAATATCTGACTAAATTGTACATAACTTTCCTTAAGACCCTGTGATTTTGTGTAAAAGGCTCAGGCCTGACTTCTTTTTCAATTTATGCATTTACAGTCTGCTCTGTAAGGTCTGTTGTCTTGGTGTGCCTGTATGATAATGGCTCAATACAACATATGGATGGTACTTTTTTCTTGGGTATATGTTACGTTACATATGCATAGGGATGGATTATGCTAAAGCCTATGCATACAAGATCACTTCAGAATTTCACATTTCTTGGTGTAAGA
Organism: Neopelma chrysocephalum; assembly: GCF_003984885.1. Lineage (NCBI taxonomy): Eukaryota > Metazoa > Chordata > Aves > Passeriformes > Pipridae > Neopelma > Neopelma chrysocephalum. The sequence continues at coordinate 1,747,980 of NW_020897730.1, forward strand.
GGCATCAAGAGGAATGTGGAGCATGGTCGTTTGTTTTAAGAGAAATATCTAGAGGCTTAATGCGTGGAGACAATTTGTACAGCTATTGCAAAAAAGATATAAAGATATAAAGAAAATTCTCTACCTAGTAGATAGCACACCTTGCATTAAAAAAGTTATTTTTGTATTTTTATGATGATACCTAGTAACCCAATGTGAAAAAAAGCATAAACCATTTTTTTTTTTCCTACTAACTCATTGTAAGTGTTAGAGTAGCTGCATCCTAAGAATCCACAAGGGGCACCTCCTTGCACAAGGATTTTCTAAAATTTGCAGTGTGAGCTAGATTTTTGTGTATGTGCTACTCTGGATTTGGTAAATGCTGGATGTAGTTTTCTATGTTACCTGAAGCACTGTGACAGTAACAGGGACAGAAACAGTTCTCGATTGAATTGAATTTTAGGTGTAGCATCTGGTGAAAGATGAGTTTAAACCAGCAGTTCCAAGACCATGCAGTGCCATTGGGCAGGGATTAGTATTTTGGTGATGAGTTTAAAGAGTTCCCATGCCAATGTAGCCCTGGTAGTTTCATTCTTATCATCTTTCCCTTTTGAAAATAACAGCTCTTGGTCACTTTATACTTTCTGCACTCACTAGGAAGTGCTGTATGTTTTGTTTTCACTTACCATCTATATATGATTTAACTATTTATTTCCAACTACACAGCATATCTGGAGTCTAAGAATATATTTGAAGCAAAGAAAGCAATGATTGCTAGGCCATAATACTGTTTTTCAAGAAGCTGAAAGATTTAAACTTTAGATGCCAAACTTCAGGTCTAGCTATTGTTGGTAAATAACAGCACGAGATACAAAAATCCATGGAAAGTTACTCTAGATTAGTGGCATATTATTTTATTGTGATACTTGATCCCTTCAGTTTGAAACAGTGACTTGCTTTCAACCTTGTCAGGGGTTCACTCCTCGACTGCTGCAAGTTTGCACAGCTTACCTAAACTCAATGATGACATTAAATTAATAATTTAGTCAGAAACCACCGTTGTAACGGTGCATGCATGACTCTCAAAACCAAATTCCAAGCAGGTTTCCTCTTTCAGTAAAGCAGGCAGTTACCATGGCGATGGGAAGTGTGCAAGAGCTAGAAGAGACAGAACAATGCATGACTTCAAAGTGCTCCCCTTCCCACCAAAAATGTCACTGCTCCCCATTCCCCAGCAATTTCTGTGCATCAAACAGTATATGCCAAAACACCAGAGGAGTTCTAAAAAACCTTTTGCACAAGCAGAAAGAATAGCCCTATTTTCTGTTAAGCCAAGTCTTGCCATCCTCCAAGTGCCTTCTAAACCTTCCAGTGTCTTGGAAAGTCTTCTGACAAAACCAACATCTTTATTCAAAAATCAGAATTAATGTAACCCTCTCTCACTACATTTCAATTTTAAATTACTCAGAACAATGGAATAATTAATAAAAAGACAACAAAGCATATATTGAAAGGAAACAACTAGTTTTTGTTTTGGAACTTGATCCTTCCTGCTCTGAATTTAAACATTAGTCGAGGCATAGTGGTAATGATAAAACTATGAAGAAATAATACTTGATCTCAAAGGAATGTATTTTTAGTGTAAGATTTAAGACTAACTTTTTTCCTGACTCTCACCTACCATGACGTCAAAGAGGAAGCAATATGATGAGAGCCAGGGTAGAGACTGCCCTGAGAGAGAAGCTTTGAACAAAGAGAGGAGGCCTGGAGCTTTGCAACAAAGAAAGAAATGCCTGTGAATAAATGTGGAACCCTGTAGGCAGTGGTAGGCATGGAATTCCATTACAATGTGGAAAACAAGCAGTGAGCTCTTGGGAAGGTGGTGTGAGTGTGCAGTTGTTGTGTTCTCTTCCACTTTGATTTCTACCAGCAGTGGGAACAGATGGTGGATTACACCTCCTCCCCAAAATGAACCATCGTCTGTGCTCCCACCCACCAATCCCAGCGCTGCAAAGGAGGCAGGGACCTTGGACCAGCGCTCCCTCATGCTGATTCTGTGTTGGTTTATTTCCGCTGAAATGATTTGCATAACACTAATGTAACAGGGCTAGAAAATGATCATGTTGTCTTTAGGAGAGGGAAGAAAGACTCTCGAGGGAAGTATGGGAGGGCATATTGAACATGCATCCAATTTTTGAAGCTGAGCTAGTCAAGAAGCTTAACTTCAAAACTGTCGTAAAGTCTTGCTGCAGTAGATATCACCAAATAAGCTACCTAGGGGAAAATAAGTCTTTAAAAAGCAATTTCTCTTGAGGATGCTGTGTTTTAAGATGTGTACCAGAAGACCAAAGAAGTCAAAACCATTCACCCAACCCCTCCATATAAAAGTATCTCTCAGACTTTAACAGAATTATTGCATTAAATAGGCGTACAGTCCTGTCAGTCTCATGAAATTATCCTGGCCACAATCACATTGGCTAGGCTAGAAGTGAACTGAATCAATGCCCTTTAAAATTAATGTGAATATATTGAAACTTTGGTTTAACTGTAAGTGAACATCTAGGCAGAATTTTTCACTTCAAATGCCTTTATTGCCCAGAACCTTTCTTTAGGGAGACTTCAAGATTATCAAGCTCTTGCCTTTTGCATGGTTATATTGGTGTTTTCTGGTCAACTTGTTCTCCACATCTGTGTTCTGGTGTGTGTTTCCGTGATACCAGGTCACCAGAAATGCAATAGCAAATGGTTAATAGAGAAATATTATACACAATGCCCAAGAAGTCACTAGCAAGTTGTTAGTTTTGGTTTTCCCTTTTTTTTTTTTACTTTTTACAGCTGCAAGGCGGAAATAAACATCAGAGAAGCACAGATTAGCAACTGGCTACTTATCAAGGGGAAAGCAAACTAATCATCCTCTTGCTTTTATATTGTTTTGTTTTGCAAAGCTGGCTTAGCTGGATGTAATGGATACCTGTGTTGCACTGCACAGTTTTGGGTTGTACAATGGGTGTAGAGCACCCTCTGCTTTCTTTTGATCAAATAACACTCCTGGGCTTGAAGAGAAGGGTGTGTAGGGGGAACATCGAGGCTGTTTTCCTGTAGATTTTTGTACTGAAATCAGAAGAAAGAATTTGTCTATAGGGTTCATTAACTGTTGGCCTCTGCTGGCAGTAACCCATGTTATATAGGCCACCATTGTGCCATCCTCAAAAGAACTCCCTGAAGGAGGCAAAGTCTAGAAGGAGAATATCTACTCTGAAGTTTCCCACCTTCCCTGAACTGTATCTGCAGAGCCACCCCAGGAGGGGAGAATGTGGCTTTGAAAAATAACACCTTTGTTATTCCAAGTGTTAGAGATGAAGCAGAGTTTTCAGATGGCCCCAAGGTTTTTGCACCCTTCACCAAACACAGATGGAAACTGGACTCTTTGAACTGCTTTGAAAATCTGTTACCCTGCATTGCTGTGGGGCCTGTGAAGCAGCCATTGCTAACTTCTGTCTGCCTGCAATTTTTATGACCATGTGATGACAAGGGATTAAATAGCTTCATTTTAGAAGCAGACAGCCTTTAAATGTAAAAATGAAAACCAAAATAAAACAAAAAGCCCAATAATTCCTTGCTCAAGGCAAAACCTTAATAGATGCTGAGGTAACATTTCAATGAATGAGGTGAATTCTGAAGTAAAAATGTGAGCAGCTTAGAATTTAAAATTGTATCTTAGGCAATAGTTGCAAAACCTTTATAACGTTATGATCTTAGTAGATTGGAATCCAGAAAATATAGATAATGCTTTGTTCCCCAATTTAGGAGCTGTTGGAATTATGGTGTATGATACCATCACTGTTCCTTGTAGTGTTTTCTATTTAGTGCCTGTAATTTACATGGAATTATTATAGAGGTGGTGAAAAAATTTTCAATTTATTCATATAATGAAAACTTCTTTGACTTCTCTGAACTGTGTAGTTGATGGCAAATAGTGTAGAGCTTTCTATAGAAAACCACATTCTTTAAAATTTTTATTGCATCTTATTTGTTCTTTCAGATTATCAGAAGTATGTGTGCTTATTACAGTTGCTCTTGGTCTATTAAAAAAGTGATAGCCTTGATGCCAACCTAATTTTATATACTGAGTTTAACTAGCAATAGATTGTTTTTTCATATTTTTCTTTATTCTAGAAGCATTTAGTCTATCTATTAGGAAATAAGGTTTTTTATAGAGACAAAGTGATCATTCAGATTTTGTTTTTCTAGTTCATTCAGTAGGACTGGTTTCAGATGCATGAACTAGATGTGACATGCTACAAATTTCATCCAGTTTTCATGAGCATGACTGCTTTGGGCCAATTCAACAGCACGCTAAACAGCTGAATTATATGGGCCAACACAGACCTCTGACAGCCTGTGCTGCACTCTGGTGTATCCTCATCCATCCAGGATATAAATCTGATGCGTGTGGAGGGTCTGGGTGGAATGGTGGGCACAGGAGTCCCCAGACTCTGCTGCTGCATCGTTTGGGCTGGAGCTTCTCTGAAGTCTCTTGACTCCAGATCCTTGCCTTTTCATCTCAATTAAGTATGAAGATTGGCTTTTCCCTCAGCTGAGATCCTCTTCAGAAGTTGATTTGATGACCTGATTTTCTCCCCAGATGGTGAAAATTTGGACAGTCTGTGTTGGCAGAGTGTTTTGTTATAAGAGCTGTGAGATGTGTTTGTGCTTGGAGGTGGAGCAGCTGATTGTACTCTGATGCGAGCAAAAATAATATGTTTTTATACCATGTAAATGTCTTTTATAATGATTAGTTTTTCTTGAAGCACTCAGTGGTTTGGTGCACAGGAATATACTAGCAGTTTGAGAAATCCTTGTCTAAAAGTTCTGGAAGTTTGAATTAGATTTGCTGAGGAAACTGCTTCTCCTCATGTCACTTCAGCAGTTCTGGCCCTGTCAAATGTTAATTTTTAGTTCAAAGTGCCTTACTGCATAAAATATGATATATGCAACTGCAGACTATAAATTAGTTAAAACTATAAATAAATATTTTAGTCTGTCATCTGTTAGGAGCTGTTGTGGTGGCTTCAGAGGAGGTAGAGGAGTCACCTAGAACACGAACTGCCCAAGAGAGGAAGGGAATACTGCAAGTTCTCTGCACATTCCTCATCCCAAAGATGACAAGATGACTTCTCTTCACCGAAGGTTTCCTTTCCCCAGGAACCAGTGCTAAGAATTACCAGTGTGAGAAGCCAGTTTGGGTCTACTGCCTTTCTGGATGGCATCATTTATTTTGAAATGAGGTGGTAATAAGGGCAAGTGCTGGAAGGAATATGGGAATATAATGCAGCCTCCAAGAGCCGAGGTTGGAGTGTTAGTCCTGTGGGTGATTTTCAGCTCACTGCTGAAGTGGCAGAATTAACCTATCTGTTACCACAGTGAGGCTGTGAAGTTCACCACAGTTTTCCTCTGTGTTCAGTGCAACTTAAGCATGTACATGTTTAGTATAAAAGAAGTGTGTACTGTGTTGAATTGCATCACGTGAAATGTCAGTAATGACAGGAAATTTTATTGCAACTCAAAGAACCTCATTGTCATAGTTGCAGCTTACATGGAAAACTTAGCTTACAACAGATGTGTCATATGTAATAGAATCTTCCCTCTGGAAGTAATTTTTCTGCCTTATTTTAAGTGTTACTATGCAAACAACAATTAAGGCATATACAGGGTCTTGTACCTTATCCTTTTCATGTTAACATGAGTGCAAAAAGTGTGCATGTGTGTATAGACTACCATAATTACTAAAGAAAATAACAACAGAAAATTTTTTACCATGCCAGAGTGTCCTTTTTCACTTGCTAATAAAGGCAGAGGCAGTATAAGATGCAAGCTGGATAGTCAGTAACACGAGGTGTGGAGACACAGGGACAATGCGAGCAGTGATAAGCTGATAACAAATCCTTAGTACTTGCTTGCCATTAATCTTGCTGGTATTTCTTTATACTCTAATTGAAATATTTCTTCTAATTCAGTGAGGTTTGAACTTTACCACAACTCATTTTAAATTTGAGGACAGGTCAAGAATATTTTCATGTTTGATCACAAATTTAAGCTAATACTAGAAACATAAGGGTTTAAATTTTCTTTAGTAGAGGTCCTCCTGTAATTGGAAGGGATACACTTTCTCTACAAATTTTAATCACTAAGTTTAAAAGCTCTGTTGAGATACATGAATCTTCAAGGGCAATTTTCTAGATCATTATTAATTTGGTTTTTATCTCCTTAGGGTCACTCTAAGTCATATGTCACTAAAATCAGTAAAATTGCATAACAACATCTGGAACAAGAACAAATATGCAGGCAGTGACATAAACCCATTTTTCTGTAGGTTAAGTAATTTTCCTACATTTTAAATCATAAGGGAAGTGTTTTTAAGAGCTTATTTTGCAAGCGTGAAATGTTGAAGGTGGAGCTTTTACTCACTTCTTTTGCTTGGCAAAAATAGTAAAATTGTTCTTTCAGATACTGTCTTTTCTCCAATGCCTTCCCAATTTCTCTAGGTATTTGTATTATCCTTGTTTACTTTTCTTATGGATCAGTTCCATGCATACACATTTTGGTGGGGAGTGGTGGTGAGATAAATGACCACACTCTCTGGTTTCATGTTCTCTTCTTTTCTTCACAATTTCAAAATAGAGGAAGGTGGGAACTTGCCCCTGACCCATCTAATCTCTCAGTTAACCAGAACTACTGTTCTCCGGACCTGGATTTTTTTGTTTTTTGAAAAATTATTCTAGAGATGAACATACAGGCAGTCAACTATGTTGAGTAGTCAGAAGTCATTGCTTCTGTCTCTTTCAGGATCCCCTTTAGTTTAAATTTTTCAGTCTGACTGGAAAAAGAAGGAAGGAAAAGTTACTGTGCAAGAAAAATGAAAGAAACAAGAAGAAAACCCTTGAAGTATTTTATTTTGCACATTATTCTTTTACCCAGTGTGGGAAGCTTCCAAGAAATATTTTGTTTCTGTCGTTCTTTAGGATATTTACACTTTTTCATAGAAACACATCACTACTAGGACTGCAAGAATTTACCATTTTCAAAAAAGACCCTGATCTCTGACAGATCCTAAAGATGTTTTACAGCTCAGACTTACTGTTGGACTGGTGGGTCAAGCACTCTGGTGCAGGAGGGATTAGCCTCAGTTTGTTGCTCCTGCAGGGGAGTGCCCTGATGAGGTAGTGAATAATGATTACAGATTCCTAATTTTGATCAGAAATTGCACTTCCCAGAGAAAGCCTAACAATAAAAAACCCAACTCAATTAACACATACCTTTATAGTATTATCTAAGTTCTTAGATGCCTTTACTTTGGTAAAGATTCGAAGGTTCCAGGCCAGTGGAAAGCTGAATCTTGGCAGTGAGGGGGAAATGGAGAACAGAGAGGAAATGTAAGCACAGTTATTGCTCTCACTGACAAGCTAAGTGAAGTTCTCATATGCTTCAAATAAAATCCTTCTGGGTGTAGTGAGGACGTGGGAAAAGGCGAATAGGATAGCATCCTGCACGAGGATGTCCTGGCTTATACAAGAACAAGTAGTCTGTTCCTTCATTCTCACAGCCTTGCTGTGGGCTGGGAAAGGTAAAATCCCCCACTGGTGATTAGAGCCCTCGGTTTGTTCGGGGAGACCTGAGTCAGTGCTCAGTTACCCCCTGTAGCTGTAAGTCCTGCTACAGGTGTAGATCTGCTGCTAATACAGTCAAATTCTCTGCTGAGGGATAGAGAAATACCATACTGCAGATATTCAGTTCACATTGGCCAAAGCATTTTGTAACATTCAAAGATCAGTTCAAAAGTTTTTTCCCTCTATGAACTTCATGCACATGTATCCCTTCTGCCTTTGCTGTAAAACTACATGCATCACAACTAAATACTAGATCAATTGGTCTTTTAACAGATTGTGCTCCTATCCCTCAAGGAGGAAAAGTGATCTGGTGTTTTGCAGCTTGGATCTGTAAACATTGTGTTTTCTAAACATGTCACATGCTCTGGGGAAGTGGAGGATCTGCCTTTCTCCTTGTTCAGCTCTGCTTAGCAGCCTATGTCTTTTTCTCATAGCACTGTTTATGATACTTTGAAAGAGATTTTAAATGAAAAAAAGGTCATATTAAGGCAGCTCAGTTGGTATTAAGTGCAAGAGCCGGATGGCTTGACTACAAAGGGACAATTGGGGGAGGCTTAGTTTAATAAGACACTTGTAGCTTATTAGTGCACAATACTACAATCCCTTCTCCCTTGTGAATATCCCACTCAGAGTAAATTGATCTTGGTTACTGTAGCTTTGTTCTTCTCTTAGGCCCCAACACAGAAATTGGTTCTTGCACAGTGCAATATATTTTAGACTCTGCATTGACCCTCAGTTGACTCATGAACTTTGAGTGCCTTTCTGTAGCTGGGTCCCACGCTGCCTGCCTCGAGCCATTCTGTCGTGCAGAAGCCCAGTGCCCTCTGCCTCCTCCTTCATCCTGGGAGCAGGGACAGATTCTTCCCTTTGTGTTCTTAGGAAAGTGATCCCAGTTCTTGGTGGTGTCAAGAAGGCCAAAACTAGCACTGTGTTATGTCTTTATCGGGCTTGAACTGTCAGCTTCTGGGTAAGAGAAGGCACCTTCAATCATCTCTCTAGAACAGCTGAAGCATTTGGTGTGATGCACTCATTGCTGCTGATTGCACCAGATAAATGCTACTGATGTAATGTATTACTGGCCTGTAGGTAAGTAATATGCTTATGTAAATATGGAATATGTCACAAAACTTGGATACATCCTAAATATATGCCTAAAGAGAGAGAAAATGACTGAGGAGCAGCAGATGATATTTTTGAGGATCTCAGTTTTAAATGTAGGAAGGGAATAGACGTGAGCATCTTTGCAGCCAGCACAGACATATTAATCCTCTAAACAATAATGGTATTTTTGCCACTATACTGTGAACAAGAGTTGTCTAATCTACAGATACAGAAACCTCCAGTGAAACAGTGTTGATTCAGCCCTGACTCTTCACAATCAGACACACTTTCATAAGTCTTGGAAGAGATTTTATATCTAGGCCAGAATGAAATGCTTAATTTTTGGAGACAGTGTGTAATCAGAATCACTCTTCCTGATGTTACACTATACCTACCAGTTCCAACACCCTTTTAAATAAAATGAGATTGAGCTAGGCAAGTCTTTCCTACTGTTCACATTTCAAATTGACTAGTCCTAAGACTGTGAATGCCATTTTCTCTAAGGAAGTGATGAAATGTGTTCTATATTGTTAGAATCCCGGAGAAACATTCATTTTTCATCAATAGCTAATGAATGCTGACACCTGCATCTTGGAGGTTACCAGACATGCAAGAGACAGTAAAAATGGTCACTGTGATCCAACTAGTGGGAAGCCATTATTTTTACAATTTTTTTTAACACTCTTTCTAATGAATCTGCAATATTCACTGCTGTAAATGACAAGCAATGTAACATCTCAGGTAAAACTCCCTGGTGTGTGGCTCTGCAAGATTTAGACATAGTCAAGCAATGCTTTTCAGTATACGAATGACAACTCTACATTTTGTTTTTTCACCTTATGCTGAGCAAGTCACAGTAATTTGCATGTAAAACACTTTCTGTACTGGCAGGTGTCTTTGCTTTGGCCTCTCACCAGTGAGTTAATCCAGACTTTTAAATTGTTAATAACTGAATAAGTCTTAGATCCTGATGCCTTTTATAATCAGTCACATAAATATAAATTATGTGGAAATTTGTACTCTCTGGGGATGAGAAGGACACGAGAGCCTTGGCAACTATGAAGTAATTCACTGGCACCTTTCTAATGTCTTGTACAATGTATAGAAAATACAGAAGCAAGTGAAAATAGTATTTGTTGGATATTATTTAAGAGAATGCAATGTATTTTAAATTTCTAAAGTATTCTTAAAGGAAGTATTTTTGAAACAAGTTTCAAAAATTAACTTTTTGGTACTCAGGAAAAATATGCTAAACTATTAAGCAATTTGATTTTAGTAAACAAAAAAGAAACAATTTAGACTAATTAAATGTAGTCAGCACTTCTATAAAGAGGTCATCAGGAAAGAGGAGTAAGACAGTTCTTGGGAGCAGCTGTAATCAATCTGAACACTTCAGTCTGAATGTGTGTGTGTAAAACTATTCAAAAATTACTTATATGGAAGAAGTTAAGATTTAATTCACATTTCTTAAAATGAAGAAAATCTGCCTGCTCTTAGGGGTTTCTGATGAGGAACGCTGGGTGTACAGAAGCTGAACCTGTTGCGTATCTTTTCATGGCCTTACAATCTTTATTTTCTTTTTTTTTTCCTATATTTTGGCATAGTGCAACTGTAGTTCAATGTCTCATTTTTCACATTTTTTTAATATTAAATACTTAGTTATTCCTTTGAGGCACTTTTCTCTTGAAGCATTTGGAGTGCTAAATTCTCAGCTGGCTGAAATTTCTGAACTTGCTGTTGTTTCAATATATTCAGGTTTATTTATTCACATGAGTTTAGAATCAGGGCTTGGAGTAATTGAGGTTTGTTTTTTTTTTAATGTGAACTTAATATGTAAATGTTCTGGCATCTCTTAATGCTAAAGGTCACCTGGCTGATTTTATTCTTTCTTTGGATTGCAGCAACCCTTGAAGAGTGTTAATTGATTGTAATTGTTTTAGTTAATCAGTTTCAGAGGATCAGGAACCTATTTTACATGCAGGAGTTGTTTGCTTCCAGGCAGTTCACAGAATTGGTGAAAACTACCTTAGGTTAATTGTTCCTTTATTTTAGGAGATTAAGGGGTTTGTATGTAGTGGCTGACGCTGGGTTCGGAATACAGAAGAGCTGTGCTATGAGGAAAGTATGGCTCCTTCATTTACAAGTTGGAGAAAAATATCTAAAACCTGTTTATCCCCCACCTTTTTCTGTTTGTTTGTTTTTATTAAATTGAAGATCAATAAAAGTGCAAAAGAGAGGAACCCTCTCTAGGCTTGAAGCTACTAGCAGCAATCAAGGCTGCTTCATTGATAAGGACATCAGTGTCTTCCCGACTTTGAATGATCAGTCCTGTTCTTTGAATGACAGCTTGAGGTTTTCAAAATGCTGGGAAATATGTTCCAGAGTGCCAAGACTTCCTTAGAGGTAGGGTGAAATCTAAGGATTTCTGTGCAGGAACTCTCATTTATCTGCATCGGGTTGTTTGTTTAGGACAGTACGTCAAAGTGTTTGTGGGAAGAGTTTATGAACTGTGGCCATGTAATAAACTCTAAGGGCAGCTATCGGAGTTCTTGATAAGCAGACTTTAACTACTCAAAAAATTTTGGGATAGAGGAAAAGTCTGTCCTCTCCTACTTCTCTTCCATTGCAATTTCATTTTCCCTATCTGCCAGTCAAGTAAGGTACATTGTCTGAAAACAGGCTAATTAATGCATTGAATGTATCTTGTTGTGCATGGAATGAAAGCAAAAGTTCCCTATAATTGGAACATAATATGGTTTTTAGAAATCTTTGGCAAGTAAACGTTTAAATCTACCAAAGTGACCTTTCCCATTAAATAAAAAGGAGGAACTTCTGGTTTCATCACTGAGTTCCTGACACAGCCCACAGTACAATTTCATGGTCTGCATGTCTTAAGCCGGGACTATGCACGTTAGAGCATAAAGTGGGTTATTTTCTTCTTAAATATGAAGCTGGCTTTTGTATCATAAACTTCAAATAAGCTGCAAGGCTACCTTTTTTCTCTCCCGAATGTGTATTTTTCTGGATTTCAGGAACTTGCCATTCTTTTTTCCCATGACTCTTGCTATCTATGAGGTAATATTCAAAATTAGCAGATGTTCAGATGAATTAAAGAGCAAAATTCTGAGAGGGAAAAGGCTTCTGACCCAGAAGTATAGATGGCTCACTGAGGGGAATGCTATTAGCAGAAAATGGCAAGGAAGGTAGTTAATGTGAATCCCAGATTTCTGCTTGGAAGAGAAAAACAGAACTGTCAATGAAATGAAATTACCTAAATGAAGAAATCTGCATTTTTGGGCTAAATAGTACAAATATCATGCAGGAGCAACTGCAGCAAGGGTGCATTTTTCCTGGACTCTTGTATTTCTTCCTTCTGCCCTTGCTGTCCCTCTCAGAGCCCTGTCTATGACTTGACCTGTGTCTGCTCACAGGTACCATGCACAAGGGTTTCCTCCTACGCTCTTGGGACCACTGGGAATGAATGATGTTGCTGTTGGACCCACAAAGCTGGGCAGAAATCAAGCGTGGATACCCGTTCTGCCTACGTGCTTTAAGGTGTGGATGATGGTTTGACATCAAATTGAAAATCACCTAAATTTAGGAGTCCTAAAGTCCAACAGTGAAAATCTTTCTACTCAAGTAAATAAAATCTAATGGAGATGGAAAATATTGCTAGAGAGAAGCAAAACAGCAGCAATTAGGGTGGTAGGTGAAGATCTTTGTGTCAAGCCCTAAATGTTGTCCTTTACTGTGTGTATTTTGAAGGGGAGTAGGACTATTCCTGGGACACATTCTGATCCCTTTCCTCTTGGGTAAAGTACCACTGCAATCCCCAGGTCTGTTACGGTATATACATGGAGCAGAATTTTCAGGAGAGTAAGAAACAACAAATGCACTTTAAAAAAAATAAATTAAAATTTATTTGTGGAAAAAATATTAGACTTGTTCCAGCCTGCTAACTTCCAGAAATAAATGGGAGTTAAACTGTGCACATTCCTTGTGATTTCGTCTGCCTCAAAAAAAAAATCACAGATGCCTGACTCATTTTATATACCTTTCTGTTGTTAAGACAGGCAGGAAATTCGAGAACAATATAATTGTCAGTATGATAAATGAGAAGGCAAAATACTGTTGAACAGTAGAGGACACCGGGTGTTATTATGGCCCATTGTTGCTATGAATAGAACCACCCAGACACCAATTAACATCTCATTGCTATGATTACTTGCTACAGTATCTGTTCCACTAATCAAACTTGCACCTTTTTAGTCCATATTTTGATTTCAAAAAGTTATACCAAGAAGAGATTACATTTATCTCAAATGCAAATAAATGTGAAGCTTAAGAAGCTAATTAAGTTTATAACCACTGAGAATAACATTAAAAAGAAAATTAAATTGCTTGGTTTGGAGGAAAACCTTTCAGGAAACATTTGTTGAATAAACATAAAAGAAATTCTCCTAATGTACTCTTATGCAAATAGTGTTCTGTTTATATTTTCCATATGCCAATCATATATATAACTCTTATGATTTTTCCTTCACTAAACATTCTTCTTCGTAGGAATATTTACTGTCAAGCACACAACATGTACTAAGTACAACAGCTACATAAGAGCAGCATGATATAGCTTCTCAAACTTTTTGAGAACAGAATTTGTTTTATAAAAATGACAATGCTGTTACAAATATTTAGTAAATAATTGCTTTTGGCAAGGAGATGGAAATGAAGGATTAACCCTATAAGATATTACTTCCTGCATTTTCCTTTTTTTTTTTTTTTTAGTAGTCATAACAGGTACCATATTGAAAGCTCTGAAGAAAGGAAATTTCTGCTTATGTGTCAAGCAGCAGTACTGCAGAATTTCTTGGGCTGGGTTCCATCTTCCAAAGCACTGTGGTGTTGTCCCTGGTCTAATAGACTGCTAAGACATACTCACTATCTGCAGTCAATGAGAAAACAAGGGTAGCTAAGCAGACCCTTAAGTGTTTTGCTGGATCACGTTGCTCAGCTCCTTGGCAGGCTGAGCGTGTACCCCAGCAGCATCTCAGCTAAAGGGCTGCCCATGCTGCCTTCTGTTGGGAGCAGTCCTGGCTGGCACGAGTTTTGCAGCAGCTTGCTTCCCAGCCCAGAGCTTCTCTCTCATCCCAAATGGATTAGCTGTGCTAGTGAAAGATAAGATTTCTAGCTACAAATGAAGCTCTGCTTCATTTAAGGAAAAACAACTCTTGAAGGAGAAATGGGAATTCATAGTCCTCAAGACAAAAGTGGGGGTGACATGACTTCTCCTTGAAGAGTCCTGTGAATGGCCTTGACTTATCTTCTGCTGCTCCTGGTCTTTCTGTCCCACTCTTCTCTCTGTGGAGCACAGGCTCTGAGCTCAGCCTGCACCACCTTTCCTTGCAGCCAGCTCTGGCTCTGCCAGGTGTGGAGGAGCAAAGCACAGTCTCCCTGACCTCCAGGTGCAGGTAAATCTGGAGAGGGGCGTGGGTCATACTTTCATTCTTGATTCCCCTGTACTGTGTTTAAGATTTGACAGTAGCAAAGTAACTCACCACGTCAATAAATCCTGGTTTGACTTGCCCTAGAGGGCAGGGATGTCTTGGTTGGGCTGAGTGGTGGTTCTACCCTCTGCTGGCAACAGCATTCATGTGAGCTGGACAAAATGAATGTAAGGAGGAAATTGTTCTGATGGAAATGGTGGATATGATGTAATTTCCGAGGCCTTAAAATTGTTATTGTTGTTAATCTTTAATACATGCCTTTATCTTGCTTGTGCTCAGAGAGCATCACTTTCCCTGCAAGGGTTTCAATTACAACTGGAATATTTTGAAATGTGCCCCTGATGATCCATCACAATTTTTTTAAAAAGCTTTGGACATGGAAGAGCAGTGTTGAACTTGGAGCTTGAATTCAGATATAATTTTTTTATAAAGCAGCTGACAGGTTTGCTGGATTAGTGTTTATAATACTTATTGACATCCCTTGATACCTTTCCATAGCTGAGCAGAGTTTAGATTGACTCTGGAGTATTGGTACTTGATGAAGGTAATCTGTTTTCTTGGCTGAAGCTCACAAACAAAGCAGTTAAATCCCCATTACAAATGGCTAAACAGGGACCCATTAAACTTCTTATAGGCCTGTCTCATTTCTATAGCCCTGAAACATTTATAAAGGGCACTGTTAAAAATTTACAGAACCTTGAGACAGTGTCTTAAGCAAAACTACTCTATGTACACCACCTGAAATACTCAGTCTTCCTTTAAAAAGTAAAATAAAAGTAGAAAAACTCACTTTTTATATGCTTTGGCCTACAGTAATTGTTTTGGCTTTTCATGATTTATTTTCAAAGTTGTATAGAAAAATAAATGTTACAGGTAGGAAAAAAACCAATGCATGCTTAAGCTACCACATGAAGGTGCCAGCTTTGGTTATTAATAATCAAACTGTCTTTGTTAATGTCTGTTTCAATTAGTAGTTCTCCAATCACCCTTTTTATATGTGAAGTCACTCTGGAAATTGTTGGCACCAAATTTGAGATGAATATGGTAATAGTGGATGTATCATGTTAATGAGAATTCTCATATTAAGAAATATAAGACACATTATTTTAATGATTCTACTGGCATCAAACCATGGAAGCCACAAAGTTATTTTTTAATGAAGCAATCCCCCCAGGCCTAAAGTAATTGTGTAAAAACTGTTGGGCCTTTTTTTTTATTCCAGTAAAAGAACAGCCCCAAACTGAATTTATACTTTTCACTGTTTTAGCTGATGTTTTGCAGTATTTTGTAAACCTCAAAAGAAAGAGAATGTTTAGAAAAGCACTGGAGTGGGGAGATTGAATCAGGCCTCTCAATGCATGTCAATAAAGATGTGATAATTAGAGAGAGAAAAAGCAAAGCCTTCATTAGGCCACAGATTATTTGAGTTTTACGGGCAAACCGTCAAATTGGGCTCACCAGGGATGACAGTATCTTGTGAGACAGCCTGTACCTTCGTGCATGTGGATGGTGGCATTTGTTTGTGTAACAGGGACAGGGTACTGGAAGAGGGAGGGGATGGCCAAGAATAGGAAAGCACTATTGTCTGGTTTGGTTCATTATATTCTTCTTCTAGTCATCTTCTCTAAGAGTTTAATCTTCTGCTCAAGTATTTTAAAAATAAATAAATGAGCAGTTCTGTCTTTCTAAATATGGGAGGTGATGTGGGAATGTGGGGAGTAATGAAACCACACTGTGTATATATTTTCTAGTTCCTGTGAACTTTGATAATTTCCAGATGGTCACTTCTAAATGTATTCATCAAACGTGAAGAATGATTTTAGAGTCTGCAATATATATTCTAGGACACCCCTAAAATGTCTAGAAAATTTGAATCTTTAAGTATTGTTTTTCTTCTTCAACAACCACTGATACCACAAGGAGTAATAACAAAGAAGTTCATATGATAATATGCTTTTTATTTTCATGGATCCTGAAAATACATGCTAAGCCATCTACACCATCTGCTCCACTAAGGTCAAAGTCCCAGCTGTACAAGCTCAGGAGTAAGTGCTGAAGAGCTAATATTTTATATGGGCTAAAGTTGGTGTTTTAAGTACTTTCAAGCAAGCCTTTCACAAATTTCAGGGATGCAACTGGCACTTGTAAGCATACACCTTCTGAGTTTTAACTGTTTACAAGTACCTTAAGCAAGGTACAAAACTTTATCTCTCAGCTGGGATGAAAGAAGCAGAAAGTGACCTTTTCCCTCTGTGGTAGTTAGGAAGGAAACTACTGGTCAAAGAGCTGATGAAATGCCCAGCATAATTTAGCTGGGCAGTCTTTCATTTTAACAGTTTCTACCTGCCCAGTTCCAAAATACAGTCCAGCTGCGAAAATGCCTCCCCATGTTGGTTTCCTTTCTCTTCCTTTTTGTGCTGCTCTTTGTCAGTTATACAAGCACAAGACACTAAGGAATCATACAAATCCTCATGGTGCTTGTTCGTGGTCCAGATACTAGTTTTAGACCTGTGTCCTGTTCAAGTGGGGAAGTGGATCATTAAACACAGGACAAGAAGTGGAGGAAATCAGCAGCAGTCTCCTTACCTTAGGATGATCAAATATCCTAGAATATCCTAGTAGGATAGTCCTTGTTGCTAAGTAGCTTGTGTTATCTCTACTCTTTTGAACCTTTTCAGATAAATATAGCAGAAGGAAAGGATTGCAGAGCTTCACACCAGAGTTTGGTCTTCACTTCTTCTGCCTTAGTTGGCTTTCTTTCTAGAAAATCCCATTCCCTTGTTACACTTGCTTTTGCAACCTTAGCAATCTAAAATACTTTTTTTATTAGCTGGGTGAAGCACTTTTAAATATAAAAGTATTTCCAGCTCTGTGCATCTTAGCCATACAGTCCATCTATAATAATTTAAAAATAAGAAAGTATGTCTGTGGAATATGACTGAGTTGAGCCTAAAATTACAAGGGATAACCTAATGCTTTGACACAGCCTCTGTAGCCTCTCATTGTATTCTTCTCAAACATTAGTTCTCAATTCCAGAATCTGAAAGCAAGCCAGGAACTCCCACCCATTTTGCCCATCTCCTTAAGTGGGCATTCCTAGATATCAAGTATTTCAGTGGTTACATCTGGCAGCCTGTGCTTGAAGGCAGTGATGAAAACAGAACTGAAAATACAAATATAATATTTAGAAATATTTCTGAGGGAGAGGAGGAAAAAAGAATCCGCACG
This sequence comes from Neopelma chrysocephalum, assembly GCF_003984885.1. NCBI lineage: Eukaryota > Metazoa > Chordata > Aves > Passeriformes > Pipridae > Neopelma > Neopelma chrysocephalum. Next base: position 1,765,459 of record NW_020897730.1, read on the forward strand.
TACCACATTTCTGCTGCTCTGTTGTTTAGCAGTTATGCCAGTATGACACACCAGAATGTTTCAATCATCAAATTATTGTTATTTGTTATTACCAAATAGAGAATTTTAAACCCATGACTTGATTCACTTCTTTAAATGCAATCTTACGCACATCTGATGAACTGCTGTTTGCTTGATACTTGCAGGATCACGCAAAACCTCCTGAGACCTGAGGTTGCCCATTGGAGTGTTATTTTGATACCACCAGTAGTTTGAAATAAGCCACTTTAGGAGTCCTCTGTGCGTTCTTCTGCAAATCGAATTATCTACTCGCTAGCTGGGAGAGCAATAAGATGCAAAAGACAATTTGCATGAAGAAAGGAAGGCACAGAGTTGGGAAGTAATAACTCTAGTTACTTCACTTGATATATCCCTGCAAGAAAGGGATGTAAATCTTGACTCTGTCCACAAACACTGGCCCAAGTGCAGTGGTACAGGTCTGTCTTGCTCTGTTCCTCTTTGCTGAAAGTCTCTCTATGTAGTTGGGCTCCAGAGCAACCTTGCTATAAGTTATTTGAGGGCCATTGAGAAGGCCTGCTGTAAGGCCCCTCAATTACTGGGACTTGATTTTATTTTTTCCTCTGAAAAAGGTGTGCCTTTTTCTACTTTGGTGCCAGCACTGGGTACTGAAGTCAGAGGGGTGAATTTAGGCAGTAAAGTCTGACGATGTTCTGTGGAGTCTGCATTGCTCTTTCTGGATAAGCTTTTAGTGACTATGTGATCCCAATTCATCAAAGTGTTTAGATTAGGAAACTAGTTTTCTACCCCTTGGTGCTTTTGTGCCAATAGAAATTCTTAATTTGTGGTATTTTGGCCAAATTTAGCTACAAAAACCAGACTACTTTTCGTATGAGCTTTAACTATGCATGTGACATCAGGAGGAGGCTGCCACTTTGTTCTTCCACTCAGATCAATCTTTATAGGGACACAAATTGCTTTGGTAGGAAGAATTCATATTGAGGAATAGTCTCCCTGTTAGAATTAAGGTGATCATGAGAAACTTTTTCAGTTTCTGTTTTATGTGTAAGACAGTTCTGTTTCAGAATTTTTGATCCTGCTTTTAAATTTCATGCCACAGGTAACTTTTCAAACATCAAGTATTCGTAGGAATATGGTATAGTTGCACCAATGCTTTTTGGAAAACCTTTGTACCTCTAGGATAGAATTTAATGAGACTTGACAATGCTCTCCCAAAAGGTCACCACCCAGGTGGTTGTGTCATCCTGCTCAGGAGAACTCAGCAGCTCAAATTCTGCTCTTCCTATTTGGGTTGGACATTAGATTGAGAGTTTTTATTGTCTCTCCTGTTGCACCCTCTGAGCTTTCAGAAATGGCTGTAGCCACATTCTCTCCCCTAGGATACTGAACTCCTTGGCCTAATTCAGATTAGGAATAGATCTGGGCTGTCACAGTCTTGGATATGACCATGGGAGGGTAGGGGTTCTTCCTCTGCCTCATTGGAAAAAGGGTTTGGTTCTTACCTCCTTACAAGGCAAGAAGATTACTTCCTATCTGTTCTGGTTTCTTTGACATTGTTATTTTTCAACAGGAGATAATGTATTCACAAATGAGCTTCTACAAAATAGTTCTTCCTGGGCTGCTTCTCTACATGTGTAGGGGAAAAAAAGGGAATAGAGTGAACACCTTGTTTAACTTGCTATTAAAAGATGCTTAAAGGTAGCATTGTAGGAGCACTTACATGAAGTGTTGTGTAGGTATGTTACTCTGCATTTCCTGGGCACATTTGCAGCCCACCAGAATATATCCCAAGTCTCCCAGGCTGTGAATGTGCACTTCTCTACCTCAGTGCACACTGTTATCACAGAAGTTTTGTCTGGGCTGTGGATTAATCTTCCTGTGAATTCAGAGAAGCCACACTGAGCCAGGGCTGGGTGCTGAGTGTGCCAAGCTGGCTCGTTCTCTCTCTACTAGCCCCCAGAGAGCACAGAGGGCAGGTGCCAGGTGTTTTAGGGGTTCAAGGGTGAGTGCTGAGGACCAGCACAGCTGAGCAAGGGCTAATGTGCCAAGTCTGGAGTGTCTGGCTGTGATGCTCTGATGTTACCCAAGATTTTTGGTTAGTCAGAGTAACCCCTGCTTACTCCAAGCGGTTTGTTTTTGTGGATACAACCAACATTATCTATAATTCTGTGGAGTTCTGTAGATGTTTTAGAATCTCTTAGAAGTAGAGACAGTCTTTCTTGTACAAATCATGACTGCAGGTGCTGTGAAGTAGTAGTGGCTCTTTCAGATTGTAAGACATTTATTTGTATGAGGAATGTGTATCTTTGTCAGACTGCTAAATATTACTGCTTAAATCCATTACAAGGAAGCACAATTTTCTGTAACTTAATTTCCTAAGCCTAATGAACCCAGTAAATTTCCTCTGATGTCTTCCCAAGTTAATATATTAAATCTAATTTATTTGGCAAAAAATTGGACAAATTTCCTCTTAATTCAATTAACCTAGAAGAAAAAAATGTATTGTTATGGAAATCTGTGACTAATAATTCACAGATGCGAAAGTTCTGTTTGGTTTGGTTCCATTCATTTACTAGTTTACAATTGCTATTTTTGTTTGCTATAATTTAACTCAAAAGACCTAATTGTACCATATATATATTTGAAAAGTTTGATAAATGATACTGAATTAATTTCTTGTCATTTAATGTTGCAGAAGATTTTTCTGATTATTTGCATAATTATTGAATATTATATTTGCCAGTTGATTTTCTTGATACGTTACTGATATTTTGTGGGCATTGCTAATTTTCATCAGCAGAAATATGTCCATAGCAATTTTGCTAGAACTCAAAGCGGTACAAAAGAGTTCTCATTGTTTATGTCTTAATGTTGGGAAAACCAAAGCACTATGTCTCCACAAAAGCAAAAGAAAAACTGTGACAGGGAGTGGGTCCTGAACGTAGTTCATCAGCAACATGCAAACATGAGCTCGTCTATGCATGCTCCTTTGATTTTATATGAACAGGGTATAGATAAGAGGGATAGAGTTGCATATACTCCTGGAACGTAATTCATATTCTTCATGCCAACAGCTACAGTCCTGCTTTCCTGCCACTTAAGATATGTGGAGAGGTCTAATGCAAACAATGGAGCCAAACCTCTGACAAATAAATTACAAGGGCCACTAATGAGTGCAAATCCATGTATGACCTTTAGAGCATTCGTGCAGCTGTCTCCATGCTCTGATGTGAGTTGTGCTGGAAGAAACCTACAGATACCTGGCATTTCAAAAGGACTGTGTGTATCGACATAATAGAGTTGGTTTCTTTCTGTTCGTACACTTCGACCAATTTCAGAGAGCTCAGGAGAGAATTTGGCTTCAGCACTGTAAACCAAAGATCTTTAAGGTTCCTGCTTTTAAAGTGACTTAGTGATACCCAAGATTATTTTACAAATGGTCCAGGAGTTTTCCTGCTATAAATTTTTATCCAGGCATTTATATATTTTCCAGTACAATAGCAATTGCATGAAAAATAGTCAATAAGCTGCAATACTGAGGTCAACAGTTTTAGTATTAAAATCAGTTTACAGTATGTTTGCTTGAAGTGCACATAAATTCAAAGAGGCAAGAAGTATAAACAGAATAGCTGGTTTCTTGGATGCACTCCAACATAATTATAGCTATTCACCCTTGTGACTATTTGTGTGTGTAGCTTAAAGCTATTTGCCTGCCCTAAGGTACAGTAGCAGTATTTTTATACATCTTTGTATCTGATTGAAATGCAAAACTCAGTAAACCTGGAAAGGATGCTAACAAGCTTAAAGAAATGTATGAGTAAAATTAACCAGCAGATTGAATGTGCATTTTGACATTTGTTAGCAGCACCACCCCATTCCTGGTACAGGTATCTCTCATTCTTTTCAGTTTTGAAACTGAGATATCCCTTAAGGATTTGTTACCAAAATAGTGTATTTCTAATAGGCAATTATGAAAAAAAAATCATCATCAATCACATTTATTGCAAACATCTCATAAAACAGTAAAACATTTATGTGGCTATGGAAGGCAAGTATGTTGCCATGTAATATACTCAGATTTGCATATAAAGAACAGCAGGCAGCAAACAAGTCTCTTTCCCTTTCTTATGCCATTTATACAAATGCCTTTGATGCAATGTATCTATTTAATTTACATCAAAATGTTATTGCTGCAACACCTGAGTGATATTGGCTGTCATTAGGTCTCGGAAGCACACACTGGGAAGGGAGCGGGTGATGCTGCGTCCTCCAGGTAGGGTCCGTCAGCCGTGTCACACCTTGTCACAACCTATCTGTCACCCAGGAGGCAGGGTTTGCCTCAAGCTGATGTGCACCTGTCACTGAGATTATATATATATATATATATATATACACACACATACATATATATTGTTTTTTAAAGAAAAAATTTTCCTCCTCCCAATATCAGTTTTTCACCAGGATCATTCATGTCAGGATTTAGCTTTCAGACAAATTACAGGGATATTGAGACTCTATATTGTTTCAGTGTGAATAAGAATAAAATGCAGTTGCTTGGAAAGAAACACAGCTCTTTTTATGGGGGGCATGTCAACTGACTATCAATACCAACATCTGCTAATCTTCTCTGTAATCATCTGTACCTTGTGCTCGGAAAACACTCAGAAGTCATTTTCTTGAAACTTTTTTTAATAGCTCAGAGTGCATCTACCATGGGGCTACAGGATATAAAATGACTAATAAAATGTAAGGTTATTTGTGTGTCAGAGTTGGTAACAACTGTCTTTATCTGGATTTTTCCACAAGCCTCAAGGTAAAATGAAGCAGGCAGCATTGCAGAGAAGAGAAAAATGAATGATAACACATTGTACAAATCTGTGGGATTTTTTGACACTTGACTTTGTACTATCATTTTAAAAAATTCTCCCTTCTATTTACTTGTCAGAACTGGATTTAATTCTTATATGCTGCAAGGAATTTGCCATGTTAAGATATTGATATAACAAATTGCCAAATGTTTTAGAGATTGATTCTTGCTGACCAAAATGGGCTTTCAGATTGGAAGTCTTTTTTTCCAGAAAACACCTGCTGAGATAGAAGTCTGACAGCTACACAAAGGAAATATACAGTTTGTTTAGTCTGCTCCTATCTAGCAATTGGCAGATGCTATCAAAAATTGCATCTTAAAAATGAAAATTACCTGAGGATTTGGCAAAGGACCTTGGTTAAAATGGACTGAGTGGCCACTGTCAGGTGAGTATTACCCAACTGACTGGTTGTTACTTCTGTCAGTCTTTATTCAAAAGTATGACAGGCCACACAGCAGGGAGCAAATTATCATTAATACTTCATCCCCTGGGACACAATAAACTTCTCTTCACTTGCATACAAATAAAATATATAAAGCTTGTCAGACAAGATGACAGAAAAAGGTGATTTTTCAAAATGATTTTATACTACAGTGGGATGTGATCAGTTAAGATGTTTCTGTATTGTGTGGTGCATGGTCTTGGCAGCAGCATCTTTGAATTCATTCCGGTTATAAATATATTTTAATACTTTTTATTTTATTATTATTTTATTTCATTAAAAGAACATAAGATTTTGAACATTTCTCAACTATACAGTGAAAAATTAAAAATAGATTTTGCAGGAAAATACTCCTCTTGAGCCAGCGCTGTTTATGCCATCTATACCCAACACCAAAATAATCCAGGCTCAGGTGAACACAGGCCCAGGTCAAAAGATGGCCATTGGAACAAGGATTCCCAAGTTAAAAGAAAAGCTGTTCTAGACTTGAATAAGCCATTTTCACATCATTTTTATAAGCAAAAAGTCTAAAAAAAAAATAGTTGTTCTGTTGTATTATACTTTTGGTAAGGTCAGAAAGAGGCTGGAATGTGAGTTATTTGCTTAGTCACTGCTTCCAGTAATCCTTTTCTGTTCTGGGAAGTGCACTGAAAAAGATAATTACTGATTTATGAGGAGATTTTGCATATTCTGCCTATAGGGGTGTTTTGTTTGGGGTTTGTTTGTTTGTTTGTTTGTTTGACACATCTATCAATGAATTATTAGGTGGTTACTGCACTGAAAGTTTTGTGTAGGCCAGGCACATAGGGTTGCTTAACCAGTCAGTGTGGAGCCTCATAATCTCACTGTATTTACAATGAATTCCTTTGATATTTACTGGAAAAACAAATTTTCTGACATGGTCTTTATGTTTACCCCCTTTCCTCCTTTAATTTTTCCTATGGAAATTTATGGGATGCACTGTATTTAATTTTGTGCAAGCATTTGCTTGAAATATTTCAATTTCATTAAAACTAGACTTTTTTAGGAAGCAGAACATGTTTTATCAAATATTTTTACTGTTTTGTGCAACTACAGCAGTTTCTATCATACGGACAGATCTCACCTACAGAACTTCGAGTTCATACTTCATTGCTTATTTCACTTCCAAGGCAGGTGCAGAAATTTGCATTTTCCTTTGCCAAAACTGATTCCAAATTAGTGTTTTCACAGTTTCGTTCTGCTTGGCTTTTTCCTTCTTCCGTCCTGATGGCAAAGAGAAAACTTACTAATGAATGCTGTCTCTTGACTGAGGTAAAGAAGTACTGGAAGTTTCACAGGAAAGGTTGGTAGGTCTGCCTGTATTCTCCTCTTGGGTTTCTGGCCCTTTTATGCCCCAGTGTCACTGTTGGTATGTAATGTCACCTGCTTTAGAGACCAAATCTCCGGCAAACCAAACCACCTGTCAATGACAATGTCATTTAGTACCTGGCACTCGAGCACACACACCGATTGTAAAGTTTTGGTGATGAATCTGCCAGTATTGTGTAAGAAGAAAAAGTTACACTTCAGTAAACCCACAGCATCACTGTGAGAAGGGAAATAAAAATGCTAATAGAAAATACTTCTTATATCACTCCTGCCACATCTTTAATTTCTGTTCTTCCTTTGTACACTGAATTACCCTGATTCTAGACACAATTTGAGAATGGAGACACAAAACTAAATAGCACTCCGGAAAAACAGGAGGAAACTGTGATGCAATGTGATTTATCCCCTTTTATACACATGCATTAAACCAGTTGTGGGTTATTGTTTTTCTGCCATTGAAGAAATGGAAAAACACCTGCTGATTTCAGGCCTAAACAGAAAAATAAATAGTATCTTCAATAAATAAATTTTCTTTTGGCAGAAGTTTAATGTAAAGATGGACTTTTTAATAGAATTTTGAGATAGACCTTTTATATTAAAGTCTATCTTTATATCAAAGGAACACTCCATAGGGTAAACCTGGAGACTGAGAGCAGACTGGTTAAGATAATGACTGCCTTGAATTCAGTGTGAAATGTTGTTAAGTATCATGGCTCACATTTCTTGGGGATTGTGAAGTTCAGTGATGAAACCAGGTTGGGGTTTTTTTGCATAGTAATTTTGCTTCACCTTCCATAAGTCCCATTCCTTCTGCTTTGTGCATGCAGAAGCATGAAAGCTAGGACTGATTAGGTGGCATTGGCATTGCAAAATCCCAAGAAGAATACTACTGTTAATGAGAATTGTATGTATAACCCCCTGCTTACTGCAATGACAATTCACTTCTATGATTCTGTCAAACACTGCAAAAAACAAATAAACCTGATAGCTCAATAATAAATAACTGCTCAAGATGCTGCTGCCTTTTTTTTTTTTTTAAACTTTAAAATGCAATAGCCTAAATCCTCAGCTAGATTGAATTCACCTCTCTCCACTGAGTTCAGTGCAGATAAACTGATTTACAGTGTCTGGGGAATTTGGCAGTTGTGAGTCAAGCTGCAAAGTATGCAAAAGTTTTGTCAAATCTGTTTGGAACATGAATGGAAACGAATACGGGGGTTTCAAATGTTAAAAAGCAGCATCAGTTAAAAAAAACCCCAACAACTTAAACCGCTGCTGGCAAATCCTAAACTACCACTGCATATGTTCCAGTAATTTGCTCAGCCATGCAGTATGTTGTATTCATCGAATGAAGAAAACTTCTCGTGAGAATGTTTAAAATGTCACTGAGGTTCAGTCTGGCTCAGGGTGCAGGTGGCTCTACAAAGGCTTTGCTGGGAGGATGTGTTTATACAGTTGCTGCTGACGGATGGTATTGATTGGCCAGGCAACTCATAAAACAAGCGACCTCACTTTCATCTTTGTGCTTTCTGTTCCTTCAGTAGGTAGAAAAGTGGTTTTAATTATTCACATCATCCATTTTAATATCTTTTTTTTTTTTTACTCTTTTCCACCCACTCTCTTACAACAAAGTAATATTCTCATCTTCTCATTATTGTGCAAAACTTGCAAAGGGGGCAAGAGTGGGCAGATAGATAAGAAATTTCTGAGAATAAAAAGTTGAAGCTGCTTCAATGGTAAGGTTAGCAGGAGTCAAGATATGCTGAAATCTCCACCCTACAAGACTGCTTGAGTCACCTTTAGGATTACAGAGCAACTGAGATTTAGGTATTGCCACAGTGTCTCTGGTGTTTTGCTTGTATTTATTTTTGACAAATATTTTTAGAGTATCATGGCATCTACATGTAAAAAACAAATACTTGCAGCTGTTGTAAACCCTTTCCCTCCCTCTTCACTAGATTATTACAGAAACCTACAGCTGTTTGGAAAGAGAACAGTAAACACATTTAATCTAACACTTGGATTTTCAGGCAAAAAGTGTACCAAAAATAAATAGTGGGAAAATAAGACTTAAAGACCATGATGCTTAAAAGGGACCTCTAATTCTACTGATAATAACCAAGTCTAACTATGCTTCTGGTTGTAGTATGACAGAGCTGCTTCTGGGTTTTGCAGTTTGTTCATCCTTAGAATAGAGAGATGTGATCTGTAACATAATGGGAATTTTGATGCTTTTAATTGCCCATTTTTAAAATGTATTATTAGGTAATGAGGAGAAAGTGATATAGCATGAGTATGTGCAAATCAGAAAACAATAATTAAGTTGACAAAACTAGAAAGAATTTTCTTGGTTTGGGGAAAAAAATGTTCTTTGGCTAATTTATATTTGTCAGCTTTAGCTAACGTGAGCTAGTTAGTAGATGCATGTTGTCATCATGACCTATATGTTCTACTTATCATCTTCACAGGCAAACTTATCAAAAAGTACTGCATGGGCATGATGGCTACAGCTGCTTGCTAATTCTGTCACACAGTGGGCTTGAGTCAGGCTTTCTGATGAAAGTGACCTTGAAATTATCTGAGAGTTTTGTACTTTGTACATGCTTCCCTGGAACTGCTCTTTCAAAAAATTTGCTCTTGGAGCTGTGAGCTACTACGCAGTTGTATGTTCTAAATGCCTGTATTTAATAAGTGTATATAGAAATTATGAAAGCTGCAAGATCTTTGCTATTTTCTGGCCTCATACAAAATGAAAAATGGATGAATTAAAGAAATATGGGCTCTGATAAAGCAGAAGAGTTTCTAGGTGGACTGGTTGACAAGGAAAAGCAGTAGGTAGAGAAAGAGCATTGCTTCTGTCCCTGGAATGGCCTTACAGAGCTCTAAAGCAATAGCAGTCTCAGCTTTGTTACATAAAAATGCATAGGCATGTTCTTGTTCAGAATTAGTTTCATATATATGGCACAGCAAATAAAAGGAAATCGGAAAGTTCCTTAGTCAACTAGTGGAAGAGATGGTTCTGACAGAAATGTAGGGAGAGTGACTTTTCAGTGTTTTGTTTTCTTTTTGAGATGCTCCATTTTCCTTCAAGTTAATTTTAACTCTAAACCAGCTGTGATTATTTTCTTTTTAAATCCAGTTGAGCTTTAAAGGGAAGGGAGGCAGGGAAACAAGAACCAAAAGCTGCAAGGTAGGTTCCCCCCCTACTGCATGGGGTCTGCTGGAGAGCACAGTTCTAGAGGAGAGTCCTGGTGAATGGTAGGAAAAGCTGCCTCACTCTCCCCATAACAAATAAATAAGTAAAAGGAT
>NW_020897730.1:1775455-2018069 GCF_003984885.1 Neopelma chrysocephalum
ATAGGCATGGCTGCAACTGGCTTTTGTTACTTCTGGAAGCTCTGGCAGTACACCCAGCATTGTAAGACCAAGGCAATAAGGTGATATCATTGCTCAACAGGTGATTAAAATACACTAGGGAAAACATGAAAACATATAGTCTTAAATGGAAATAAAAATAAAGCAAATATCACTGTAAGCATATGGTATGTGGATACCACTAAGAGAAGGCTGTAAGATAGCACACCATCCTGCTCAAAAGAAGTATAGGATTAAAGCTTTGTTCTGTTTTGAGCTCACTGCTTATTAATAAAGAGTGGATGGTAACTGAGGAGATGAAGAGATTGTATTGTGAGACACCACAGAGCACGGCATGTGTGATGTTCCTTCTGAAGCCATAATAACCATTTGATTTCTGACCCTGAGGTGAATTTTGTATACTCATATGCATGAAGGAGGTGAAAGGATATGCACTGAGCTATGCCCTTCTTTCCAAACTGTGTTTTTAGAAGCGATATAATTGAGGTATAAATAAAATAACAAAGAAGGCTTTTGTAGATATGTATTATTATTCAAACTACCAACAGTTGTCTTTGCACTTGCTGGTATTTTAGATTCCTGAATTTTAAATGGCACAACTCTCCTTTACCATCTCCTGTAAAAAAACTCTCAATAGAGAATACATCTTAAGGGAAAATTCCAGAAACCAGGTCTGTATAACCAAAAGTCCTAGGAACTTTACTTGACTTCCCTGCCCATCTCCAATTTGTCCTGTGACATCTCTGAAAATAAAAAATACAGCCCTAAAACTGGCACTTAACAATAGGCAGGTCCATATCCTTTTCCCAAAATTAAAATGGGGGCCTAGTGCATGGTAGTTGCTTAAAGTGTCTGCCATTATGTGGGATGCCAAGAGGCCACCCCCTGCCGCTTTCCATCCAGATGAATGGGAAACCTATGGATAAATTACCACCTGCAGCGTGTGATCTCGGACATTGTAAGCAGCTGTCACTGTTGCTCTGTAATTATGCAAGTATTCTTCTAATATTATGCAATTAGATGGCCCCATCTCCCTTTCTTTCTCTTGATAATGTTTTTGTAGGTGTCAAGAGCACTGAACTCTCCCCTTGGTTCGATCACTTACGTCTTCATGCAGTACAACCAGCACTTTGCTGATGCTCCTGAGGCTGGCACTCTTCCCGTAGTGGAAGTTGTCTTCTGCTGCTTTTATTCAGTACTGTATTTGTGTTTTGTATTGTGAGATAGCAAAACCCATGGGGATTCCTTTCAGTAAGCGCTCACACCTTATTTCTGTCAGAGATATCAGTCACTGTTTGCTGTTAGAAGGATGCAGCTGGCTTTATTCTCTTTGGCAGAAGCTTTTTACCAGCACTGAGTGGCTGAAGTGTGATGTGAGACCAAGAAGTATCAATACATCCTTTTGGCATCTGAGGGATCTCTGTACTGAAAGGAATGTGAGAGAAACTGGATGGTATGAAGTAACATCAATTTTTTCAAAATTAAACACAGACTGCAGTTTTCAGGTGGGAGAACCATCTTAGTAGCAAATTGTTAGTTTGTTCCTTGAAGTGGTTCAGAAAAACATATTTTACCACAAAATGTTTCTGCCTTTCTCATTATAGTCTCCTTTTCCTCTTCTCAGGATGACAGTAATAAGCAGTGAGTTTATGAATGCTAAAAGCTTGACATTTCCTAAGAATTCTTAATAAAGATGGCTGATACTTCATTTTTTTTCTCTTGCAAAACCCAAGTCTCAGTTGCCATTTTACAATCTAATACTTTAAATTTTGTCTATTTCTCCTGTATTTTGTTCTGGCAAGTCTTTATTTGAGCGAGGAACTAGGGAGGTGTCTTGATGCCATAGAGAGTGTCAAATCTCACCCTCAGAAGTTAGCATTTATTCTGAAGTGGTCTAAATATTTGTTATTAAAGTAGGCTACAAAATCTGCCCCCCTTTTTTTTTTCTTAACCAAGGGAAACTTAAGATGAGGATCTGTTCTTCAATCAGCCTTTTCCTGTTAGACTAAAGTTTAAAGTAAGTTTAGATTCACCAAGGCTGCTAATTCATGCCTGCTTTTTTTAACCTAAATTTGGGCTAAATCACAGTGACTTTTATGTTTGAAAGGCTTCCTTCTTGCTGCCTTAAAGATAATTCCCATAAGCAAAAATTGTGAGCCAATTTTGAAATTGCCTTTAAATTCTGCTGTTTACCCTCAAACCCTCTTTCTGCACAAAGCATGCAAAGATTATTAAACTGGACTTTGGGAGTACCTGTAGGCATTAGCACATTAATCCTCCCTGCATGGCCACCAGGCACTGGGAGCTGTACAAGTAAACTGGAGCACAGACTGGGAAAGGTTTATGGAAGCGTCTGTTTTACAGACCTGTGCTCGTGTTTGCAGTTACACAGCCATATGAGAGGTGAGTGGGGATAGCAGAGCTTTAAATCACTGTGGTTGTAGAAACAAACGTGTGACTGTCCAGAGGCTCCCGAGTGATGGCACCCAGAGCACAACCCCTGCCGCCAGTCCCCGGGCCTTTGCTGGCTGTGTGGGGGGTGTTTACAGGACACATCACAGGGGCCCAAGAGACTGGCTGAGACCTGGTGGCAGAGCCAAAGCAATTTGGGCGGATATTCCAGATTACAGGTTCTCCTGCAGGTGCCTGATGTGCTGTGTGAAGGCACAGGTGGACCAGAGCTGGACCAGAGCCATCTTGCCCTCTCCCATCACACCTGCAGTTGCATTTCTTTTCAAGTAAACAGTAAGGAAATACTCTTATGCTATGGAGAGCCCGGGACTCTAAAATTGTATGGTTTTTCTCATCTCTTCCAGAAGGTTAGTCCCCTGCTTTCTTTGTACATTCACTCAGCAACAGATTTTTGACACTTTACAGATTAATCTGCACGTTTCAGAGCATGTAAATGGATCTAAATGCAGGTAATAAGAAAGGGGGCCTATCTCACGTTTTGAATGTCCTGAAAAGGACTTTTGAAACAGCAGAATGTATATAACATAGTTTTCTGTCTTTATTTCTTGCATTGGTGCAAAGACAGGGATTTTGAGAGCCTGATGAATATGACAATAGCAGAGCATCATTTTAAACTGATAAATGAGAAGAACAAACCATGGTAACATAATGCCCCCTATGGTTTGTAAGCAAGTATGTGCAACAGCTTTAAGGGCAATGCTTCCCTACCTACCTCCTCTCTAGAATTAGAATTTTATGTTATGCTCCTGCTAGGGAGGAAAAATATGTCTGGCTGGATTTTACTAAAAAATAAGTCAGACGCTACTAATTTAGATGCTTTAAATCTCCTCCTTCTTTTTGGAGATTCAAAGCAATTGGGATTAAAAGTGGTTTTGAGTAATGTAGTAGCAGCTCAGTTATTACATGTACACACCAGACAGCTCGGAGTAGGAAGTCATCGCAGGGGCAGAGGCAGGCAGCCTGCCCCGCAGGGGAGGCTCTCTGTAATTGAGGGAACGGCCACTTGATGGCAACATTTTACCGCACATAGGTAAACCCAGCAGAATTTGACAGTGGAAACTATAAACCTGGAAACATGCACGTTTCCTCAGGACACGACATTGCTTTTCAAGAACTTCTGGACTCTCAGCCAATGTACCTTGTGTATATCTCAACTGAACGTCCATTTAGAAATTCTCTTGTTAGAGGATTTCATTTAGCGTGTTGGTGGTTCCTTCAGTAAGTCAGCCCTTTCGAGCCCCAGTGGGCAGAACGTGATGGCAGGTTTGCCATCAGGGGCGTCGCCTCAGTAGGAACTTACACAGAAGATGATGCGTAAATAATTACAGTTGATTTTGCTGGTCCATCAGTGCTCGTTTTTTATCCTGCTGCCCCATTTCCAGTTTAAAGGCAAGCCTTCTTCTCATGGTCTCAGTCCTTTTATGGTGCCAGTGAGGGCAGAAGCACGACCTTAGCCCCGAGTGCAGGAACAAACCTGCCCATTTACCAAATACTGTGGGATGAGGGCTGTGCCCAGCCGGGCTGCCCTGGTCTGCCCATGCATAGGAACCTTGCAGGTGCCACCCATGGCTGCTCAGGGCAGTGCAGTGAAGGGATCCATCACCTAAACTGGTTTAAATTAATTATGACCACTTTGAGCTGTGAATTGGGAAATACTCCAGGGCTGGTTCTCTTTCAGTTGCCACAGAGCCCAAAAATCCACTTTTAAACCTTCCCAGTGAAAAAAGAAACCGCTGATCCTTATATGGTGGTGAACTTGCAGCAATCAGGGGAGACCCACAAGTGCCTATCAGTGCACATACAAAGTAAGAAAAAAGTCTATATAGGTTGTTGCAGGTCTCCAAGGAGCCCAAGAGCAAATGTGTACAAGTCAAGCAAGTTTGATTTGTGAAATGTGATGGAGGGGGTGTCTCCCAGGCCCAATGTTTTAGGATTGTGTCTTGGATCATTTTGTGTTTTGAGATTTATTAATCTCGATTACTCATTTCTTCCATTTCAGTAACTACTGAAATAATTATGGTTTTCATATATTTATGTTTTTGCAACCTGGGGGTGGGGTGTGTGTGGGAAAATACAGGAACAAAGTGGCAATGACTCACTGGGAATAACTATTGCATGTTGTTAGAACATAATGAAAATTATTTTGATCTTGTGCTTTTAAACTGGCATTCTGCTAGGAAACTGTAGGCAGACTGATTGAGCAGTAAGTACAATTAGAACTCTGAAAAAACCCAGAGATTTCATTGCACTGACACTTTATGATAGTGACCCTCTCGCTACCTCTCAGGCATAGCCAGTGCATATCTGGATCAGGGAGTGCCTCTTCTTTGCTTCTTCTGCAGCAGTTATTTATGTATTGGACTCAGATTGAAAACACAATTCACTGCTGAATTTGGCACAGCTAAGGTTGAACAACTGGTTATTTGTTATTTCAGCTACTGGTCCATGGGCATATATACAGTTAATATTTAAAATCCATGAAAAGATATAATCACAAGGTTTGTGAAAAACGAGGCAGTTTCCTTTCCCTTAATGGCAGGGATCTCAAATGAGTTGTGTTGTCAATGGGAGAGCAAGAGGTTATATAGTTTTCCATAATCTATAAAGCTTCTTCAGAATCATGTCATTAGCTTTCCTGTGGTAGAGCACAGCAGAGCTAATAATGCAATTATGGTTCATGTAGTTAAACTATGCTATTGATATTTTTTTTCCCAGGAGGCCTTCATTTCTGGTAATTCTAATCATCTTCATTGTACAGCTGTATGGATTCCATGTTTCACTATGAGGGAAATAAAATTGCAAATAAATACCATCTTTCCTAATGTCTCTGTAAATGCCAGATTTAGTAACCATTAACCAACTGCTGCAGTCTATAAAATGTATAGTTCTTTGGACAAATATATATATATATATATGTATATATACATACACACACACGTATAAAAGAGGACACATTCACATGAACTATTATGCTGGAGTAAATGAGAGCAGAATTTCATTCAATATGTGATTATTCTCATTTCTTCCTGCTATAATTAATTACATGTTCTGGTTTTGGTACACTAAGTCTTTCCCTGTCTGTCTACTGTATTCAAACTGTAAGTATGAGAGAAAAATAGTATAATTGCCACATGAAAATGGTGTGTGTATTTAGCAGGGTGGGGATTCTTCTTCTCATTCTTTTGAATAAATCTGGAACTTGAAGTTCTTTATTTTTACCTGATACACAATGAGTATGAGAGCTGGAAATCTAATTAAGATGTTATTATTTAAGTCTATTATTAAACATTAATTTAGTATTCCCACTAAGGAAAAATAGCTTTTCTTTTTTTAAATCAATGGTTCTATATGTGCCAATCCCCCCTACAGCAGAAATATCAATCCTGAGATGTTGAAACACTAATTAAGAAACATAAAGTATGAAATAAGAATGCTCACTGCTTCCATGGTCTCAGTCTTCCATGATTAAGGTTCTTCTCAGAAGATAAATTATTGGAGCAATGAATCTGTGAAAGATCCACCCTATTTTCTTGAGGGGGGAGGGAGGGGAAGTTTCTTTGAACTTCTGTATTTCTTCTGAGTAAACTACCAAACACATTAAAAAACCTAAAGATACATGATAAAAGCGATAGCATGTTAATAATTTTGCTGAGAAACATCCTTCTTTAACATGCCTGGGACATAAATGGTTAGAAATAAACACAGAGAATGATTGCTATTAGGTGTCTGAGGATAAAACAAAGATATGAGAGGGACATGTTAATTAGGCTTCCTTCATGGACCACATGGAGATGAAAAGGAAATGAAATAAATAAAAAAAATAAAGCAAACAGATGAATATTTAGATATTCTTGCAAGAAGTTGTTGTCTATGATAATGAACTGTCCATGCTCTCAGTATCCTTACAGAGAATACCCGTCATTTTCCTGCATACATCAGAGGCAATGTAGCACCAGGGTGTCACTTAGGGATCCCATGGGATATACAACAGTGCTGATCAAACCTGAGGGAGCTGAGATGAGGAGACAGCAGGACCAACTTAAACTATAAGAGCATCTTGTTATGGGTATAGAGCAGTTCCTGCCACTGCAGTCTCCGTGATTGAGTGATGGAACTGGCAGACATTTTCCATTACAACCCATGTTTTTAAATTGTTCATCTCTTTCTACAAATTCGATTAATGCTGATTGTTTTTCTGTAACATAGTAACTGTTTTGGCTTTTGTTCTTCAGTAAAGCATTGAAAGCATTCAACCTGGTAATTTGAAATAAATAAGCAAAATGCTGTCAAGGGATACTAATTAGAAAAATTGTGCACATGCAACCTCCTAGTGTTCACTTTTGCTCTCATTTGTTTTACAGATGGTGCTAGGTCAAAGAAGCAACCTGTCTTTACAGGACAAACAGTTCTGAAGTTATGAGCATTTATCCATTTTCATCTATGCAGAAATTTTCCCCTTAGCTTTTTTTGCTAACCTAAGCTGTTGGTGATTTGCTGAGGTTTTCTTCTCTTCTTTTACTTTGTATAACAGGAAATCCTGTGAAGTGCTTTGCTGGAATCTAAGGTACAAAGTTGTTGCTTTTGGAATCAAAAACAAATGGAAAAATTTGCTGTGATTTTTTTGCCAGTAAGTGACCTGCGATACAGGAAGACAGGAACATAAAACAAACTGGGGAAAAAAAGAATCAGGTTTCCAAATCTGCTCTGAGCAGACTAATGCATTAATATGTCCATAAAAATGTGAGATTGGACCAGTAGTATAGTGGCCACTCTGCAACCACTGAATGGTCCTGGGAAACTGAGGCACAAAGCACCTGTGTCCCAGATAAGTTCCTAGAATTTTATTTGACCCAGTTGAGATGCTGATGGATAACTGTTATTGTATGGGGTTTTTTTGAAAATCAGCAGTAGATAAGTATTTAAAAAAATTCCATATGTTATTCCTATTGGTTATCAGTAGAAAATAATATGAAAAATAAAATTACCCGGAATCCTGCAAAAATTACTTTTCTTAGTGGGCCACTGCCACCCCTTCAATAGGTAGAATGTCTTAAATACAATGAGTGCAAGACCAAAATATTTTCAAATTAGAAGAAATGACTAATAGTTGTGCTGTACTATTGGGTAGAATTTCAAAACATTGGTACTAAATATAGACAACAAATTGGATTGAGATTCTTAATTCCTTTTATTATTTTTTTAGGGGATGAAAAGCTTTATTAGAACTAAGCTCATCTAAAACTTATTATTCTTTCAGTATGCTAATTAATAGAGCAGGATCATGGATTTGTTAATTAAAATAAGATACCTCAGGGAAACTGAAATTAATTTTCATGTCCTAATAGAGTTACCATTATGTCATTAAATCTTCTGGATGTCTTATCCACTTCTCTTTTTTTCCTTCCCTCAAAAAGTGAAAAATGTTTTATTTAGTTTGAATTTAGAATTGGAATATTGAATGGTGGCTTACTGAAAATGTGGAGAAGATCAACTAATAATCTTGGAATAGCTGCAGCTGTCATGGTAGTGTCAGGACTCATCACCTCATGTGCTCTGAATGAGCACAAAACTGTTCACCTCTGGATCACTGGGTCTGTACTACTCAGTATTACCTTGTAAACAGACACTCCAGTAGCCTCCTAGAGTAACCTGGTAACATTGACTTGTATTTATTTTACAGATATGGAACTAGCAAAGCTCAAGCATTGGACAGACATCATAATGATTGCCAAAAATGTATTGCACCTTAAATGAAATGTCTTTAATGGATGGAAGGTGTTATCTGACAGCAAATACTGTGGTCAGCTTGGTATGTCCATGTTGGTCATTTAGTTTGTACAGAGTATTTTAAGGGAATCTCCTGGTCATCTTGACTTGCTGTACTTGAGTGTAGATTTGAATCAGTTTTTCTGGAGTGTGCAGACTGATTCCTGCTGGGTGGGACCAAGTTGGAGGATGTGCTCCAGTCACACACCAAAACCTGCCAGTGGTGGTCGACTGAACAGCCACACAAGAGCCAAGGCAAAAGAACCACTGAGCATGGTGAGTCCTTGGTGCCTGTCTTCTCTTTCTGCAGGTCTGCTGCTGTTGTGCCGTGCTGCTGGCTAACGTGGACAGGGCTAGGGCTGTCCAGATCTTACCTGGAGCCTTGACAGGAGATCACACTGTTGATGTGACAGTTGATGCAAATGCTGATTTCAAAGTAAGTCACTTCTACCCAAGAAAAAACACCTAAAATATCCTCAGTGTTTTCTGATACTCTGATTTGCCAGTACGCTTTCTTCCAATTTATATGTTTATGTTTCATTGTAGAGAAGGGGAAAAGGAGAGGTATGAGAGACGTACTAGTTTTCCTTCCACAGCAAAGCACTGTTCTAATTTTACTTGATGAATTTTCAAAGCCAGCAAAGAAGTTCTGCATCATCACCAAGAGTGTTAATTGCAATTTGTGTCCAAGACTTCTGTCATTCAGTGTACCAGAAGACAGAAATAATCTTATTAATTAATATACCAGTGTATATTGAGTACTTTATCCCGTTTTATCACAGGCTTAAATTGATAAAATTTAATTAGAGACAAGCACTAAATCTAGTTGTTAGGGGCTGCTGGGCAGTTGCAGTTTGGTTAGTCTTGTGGATGCTTATGACATCCCAGGAAGAATGCCTCTTGTTTATTTTCAGCCTGCATAGTGTTCAGAGGGATTTGGTTCCACATAAGGAAAGGCAAGATGCAGTTTTGTTACTGTTGAGTCTGTGTTTAATCAGCAAACAGAAGTTCAGATGGTTTGTGAATTTCAGTTGAAGTTGGCAGATGGTTTCAAGCAAAAATAAAAATAATAAGTTCATTTCAGCTTCTGCAAATAGATTAATCTCAGTTTACTAAAGTAAGCAGAAAAGAAGCATAAAATCTCTTTGCTTCCAATACACAGTTAAATCAAGTAAACTTTGTATCTCCAGTGTGCTCTTGCTGGAGAGCTATAACGTTATTCTTTATGACACTCAGACATAATTACTACTAAAGGATTTTTATCTGGAGCAAAACAGATCTTCAGGATAGATTCATCTTCAGGATAGATGTAAAAAGATTTCCTCAGAGTGTTCATGAGTTAGGGCAAATTCACTCAGAGGTGAAAGACCAGTTGCAAAATTTCCTTGTGACCAGCAAGGAGTTTTTGGTACAGGTTTTGATGCAAGATACATTCAGGTCTTCTATGCTGCTCCTTTCTGGCCTTACTTTTTGCTTAAATCGCATGATCTGCTTACGTAAATCAGCCTCTTGATGACCACACTTCCTCTGCTTTTAACCTAAAACATGCTTAATATGATTCAAATTGAAATATTTGGGTCTGGGGTTGAACTCAGTGTTCTGGACTAATTGCTTCGTGCAGCTGTTTCAGAACTGCTGGGAAACCAGGATATGCCCGAGCTCAGTAACAGTGCCCACAGCCCCTTGAAGGCTGTATTTTCATAAGAACAAGATTTTACAGGTGATTTTAAAACCCCCAAACAAAAAAACCTCAATGAAACAGAAATCCAGTGCCCTCCCTCCCCCCCAAAAAACCTGACAAAACCAAACACCTGCTCCACAAAAAACCACCAACCAGACAGATAATCAGTCCCTGATCCCCCCAAAACCTTGTCCAACTCCTGTGTCAAAATTTGGCGTGGAAGCTGTTTTATGAATTTCCAGTTGATTGCTTTATGTTGCTGACATCTATACTCAGTTTCTCATCCTTATCAATACTTTCTGGGGGGGTAGCATTAAAATTTCTGATACATATTCAGTACCATGTACCATCTCTAAACATAAATGCTTGAAAGGTTTCTTCCTTGATTTTTCCTTACACAGTCACTTCAAGATTGCTATTTTAATCCCATTTCTCCCAGTTCAGTTACACGCAAAATAAAGATCAGATTGGTGAAGAGTTGTTACTTTAAAGATTGTATTTTTTCTGTTAATCCGTGCACAACAGACACCTCATGGAACAGCTACCTAATGGCAGTGCCTGATAAACCCAGCACCGACAGGCAGGCAGGGAACGCAGTTCCGCAGCGTGTTCGCTCCGTGCGCTGCCAGCGGGCACTGGCTGCGATCCAGCCCCTCAGCGCTGCCGTGCCGGGGACCCGGCTGCGGAATTCCAACATGATTGC
Source organism: Neopelma chrysocephalum (assembly GCF_003984885.1). Lineage (NCBI taxonomy): Eukaryota > Metazoa > Chordata > Aves > Passeriformes > Pipridae > Neopelma > Neopelma chrysocephalum. The sequence goes on from NW_020897730.1 coordinate 1,786,096, forward strand.
AGACGTCCTTGGAGGGGAGGAGCTCTTGCAGCCACTAGCTGAAGCAAGACGCCTCACAAACCAAAGTTCAAGGTGAGAACCGTACTAGATGGTAGCTGATTTAAGAAAATTTCCCCCCCCTCCCCTTCCTCCGGTGCAGAATGCGATACTGGGTAAAAATATGTAACTTGGGGCTTGGTATTGCACAGGGTCACAGTCTGATACTTATGCTCACGCTCAGCATGTCTCCCTGTACTAGAGGTAAGACTAGAAAAGGGAAGAAAAAGGGTATATAATTTCCTATTAAAAAATTGACAGTAACAGTGCGTTTTAATGCTGGTCACTGATATTTTGAGGAAGGGAAATTTAAAATGGAAGCAGTGATTAGCAATGACCCCTCTTAGCAGAAGGGAAGCTCAGGCATTGCTTGGTGAGGTTGGGGTGCATTTCATGATGCCTGTGTGCTGCTCTGACCCTGCTCTTAACACTGGATGGCACAGAGTTAAGTGCTCTTAACACTTGCCTGCTTGGAGCTCAGTAAGGGCAGGTGGGGAGGAGCTGAGTTCTTACCTGAACTTGTCGGGACAAGGGCAGAGGCAGTTTCTGCTTACCTGGGGGAGATGATGGTGATAGAGTGGGGGAAGGGGAGTGTTGTCTTTTCCCTGCTGAGTACAAGGGCAAATGTCTTGCACCAGGCTCATGGAACAGTTTTCTGAGCAGCAGGGAGCAGGACGAGAAATCAAACAGCTTTTCCTAATACTTTGAAATTTGTTGCTGTCTCTTGTTTTTCTCTTGTGAAGGTGTATTTTGTGAAACCATTGCCACACACTGGCTGTGATGCCTGAAAAAATAGAAGAGTGAGTAGTCTCCAGAGAAACAGCACCTATGCTGAGCCATATGGCATTTTTGCTCTCTTGATCCACCTGGTTGACTTTCTGGAGGAAAGTCTGCGTTTTAGTTCTGTGTTAGGGACAATGATGTCTTAGTCCATGGATAGGTGTCCTATAGGCTGCAGTATTTTATGTAATTGCCATTAACTGCAGTGGTGTTTGTACACCAGCTCAGCAGGGATGGATCTCTGAGCTTTTGTAGAAGTGGTAGTTATAGAAAAGATAAAATGTAATTTTTCTTTAAGGAAAAAAGGAAGGTTCTAGATGTATAAACTCCTCCAGCCAAGCCCTGCCTGCCCTGATCCGAACAGTCTCATTGATTTTAGTGGATCCATGCTAGCTTGCACCTTCTAAGGATCTGCCCATCAATTTGTATCAGCTTTACAGCATAGGATGGAGCGAGAACATTTTACAGGTAGAGGGAATACATGTATGTACACTCAGTTTCTTTTCTTTTTTTTTTTTTTCCGCTAATACCTGTGAATGTGTTTCAGATATCCAGCACATTAACAGAGAGGAAGGCAACATACTCTGTTTTAGTGCTCAGACTCCAAATGATAGAGGCAATGATATCCTTCCCCAGAGTCTTCTTCAAGGGGCAGGGGCAGCAAGCTCAGTGTCTTGGTGAAATTCTCCTTTGCATGCTGCTGCTCTGCTTCCTGAAGTCCTTAAGATTTGGTTAAAAATAGCACTACACAAATCTTGAAATGTTTGTCCTCATTTCTTGTTTCTCTTGTGCATGTGTAAATAGCACCAAAGTATGACTGCCTTTGTGCCTGGATAAAGTCTTTTGATAAAGTCTTCTGTTCCCCATGTTGTGGTGAGACTGATTTTAATCTTTTCTGGAGCAAATTTTGACCAGTATGTACATATTGATTAAAAAAAAAGGCACAAAAAATTCTGATTAAATAAATATTATTAATAAATTAATAATTAAATAAACATGAAGTTTTACTACTAAGGACCTATGCCAATGCAAGACTATTGTTTGCAAATCCTACAGAAATCTACTGATATAATCTACTAAAATTATTGCTTCAGAATAAAGCAGTAGGAAGAGGCTAAGAGGGGACATTGTAAAAAGTATGGAAATTTGTGAAAGAAATGAAAAAAATATAAAATATACTTAAAGCCAAGTTTTATATCTTTCTTTTACCTACTTACTGCAATTTTGTAAATAATGCCAGAAAATTAGTTCTTTGGGGCAGAACTATTTCGGGGAAATGTTTATTTCACGAGTGGCAGGATAATGAAACCTGGCTCCCGCAGGCGGGGGAACCTGCCTGTGCTACCACGGTAACTCTTGCCTAGAGCCTGTGCCAGGGCTCCAGCAGCTCCCCACACATCCAGGCTGGCCTGTCCCACAGCCCACCAATGCTGCAGGAGAGACCGGGGCTGATCCCCTGTTACAGGCACCAGTACAGCACAGTCTGTGTCTGTATGTTCCTCCAGGTCAGCAAATGAACTGCTTGGGCTTCTCAAAACATGTTTTTTAAATTTTTGCAACATCTTCTTTCAGCATATATGTTTTTGGTGTGTTTTGTCTATTTGAGGCACCTTTCTTAATGTACTACAGTGGTTTTATGCATTGACAGAATTAGTTGGCCATTTTGTTTCCTTTAATTTTCTGTCTTTATTCAATTTTAAAGGTAAATGAGTGCCATCTCATCTGAGTTTTCATCTGTCATTTTCAAAGTTAAGTTTACTATTTTCCAGAGCTTTCCCTCTCCTCTTTCTTCTTTGTTTAGGCTGTGTGCCTGCTCTTCAGGTTAAAGCCTCTGCTTCAAAGAAGCACATCTTTGGCAGGGAGAAAGGAAGCAAAAACTTTAGGTCATTCTTATTTTTTATTTCCAGTGATGTCAAACTTCCTCCTAATCCAGAAGGATTTGTTTAGTGCCCACTTTTCAGTCACTAAAGTTTTTGCCTGTAGACTGCCTTTTCTGGGTGTTTCCAAGGGTGAGGACAGCAGAGTGTGGCTGCTGGGCTGGCCCGAACTTGGCTCTGCACCCAGAGGCTTCTCAAGCAGGCAATGATAAACTCCTGGGAAACTTCACATAGCCAAATCCATAAGTAGACCCAAGGCTCTTGCATTTGGTAATATAGTCTATAAAAATCAGCTTCCATATAATTTGGGGATTTTTGGGGATGGATTTTCTGTATTCTTCCTGCAGGGAATCAGCATCTTCCTGAACTGTAGACTCTGGAATTTAATTTGCTCAACCTTGCTCCTGGCAGACCATTTCAAACCAGTAGAACTTGCAATAGCAGAAAGAATAGAAAATGATCCCCAACACCTCACTCTGCTCTGCTGGGCTCTGTGCTTAGGCTGTGCCATTTTTGCAGCCATGCATCACCTCCGTGTGCAGATCTCGTGATGATCTCCATGGAGACTTGGGCACTCAAGGCAGAAATATGAGCAGGTAAGTCAAGGTTACTCTTCCTTCTCCTCCATGTAATTACATGTACTATGTTTTTGTATGGATAGTGCAAGCACCGACAGACTGTTTTAATTCTCCAAAGCCAGTTTGAACACCCCACAAAGATAAGCAGAACCCTGTGTGGATATCTGGATGTGAGGGGGAGGGCATGGGGGAATGTACGGGTAATTTTCTGGGTCTGGGTTTAGACATTACATCCGTTGGAGGACATCCCTTGGCTGATGCTATGGATGGAACACAGTGAGAAATCCAGGGCAGCTTTTCCTCCTTTGTGCGTGGAGAATGTTTACTGGGGTCAGCAATAGGGAATTTATAGAATCACAGAATGACCTGGGTTGGAAGGGACCTCAAAGATCATCTATTCCAAACCCTCTGCCACGTACAGGGACACTTTTCAGTAGACCAGGTGGCTCAGAGCTCCATCCAGCCTGGCTTTAAACACGTCTAGGGATGGGTCATTTACAAGTTCATTAACTCCTTTGTCTTTACTGGATAGTTTGAAGAAATGGAAACATAAATATTGAATTACAAAGACGCATTTTCTGTAGTCTTAGAATTAGCACATACACGATAAAGAAGAATTTTAGGTCTGCTATGTTCAACCCATAGCCAGTGGGTACATTAAAGTTTTGCCTCTTTGTGCTCACAAAGCACTTTTCCCTCTTTCTGCTGGTGCAAATGCCTTGAAATGGATCAATGTTCCCCTGGTTCGTTGGCAGCATCTCCCCCTGTTGTCCAGCTCAGACAATGCAGCACTCTGCACCATGAGGAAGGCGACACATCTCCCGTTCTTTGTGAGCTGATATCAAGTAGACAGACACCTTCTGAAGTTTTGTGCATGCTGTGCGCTTTTTTTCTTTGCTGCAACAAGAAAAGCCTTTTCTTTTAACCTGGCTTCCTTTGAAGAAGTAACTCAGGAAGCTTCATGGCCTCTCAAGGTAAGTGCATCTATAGTCTGTATTTTTAGATCATGTTTACAGAAAACTACAGTCTTGTACGTTTCCAGCAATCAGCAGTCTGATGAAATGAGTGTTTCAGGCTAAAACCACATCAGTCAAAGCACAGTTGTTTTGCCTTCCTTTAATTTTTCAGCATCCAAGAGGCTCCTAAGGAGACTAAAATCTATACTAGGATGTTATTTCAATAAAATACGTTATAAAATGTTAGCATCTGCATTCAATTATAAAATTTAGTGTTTGTATCTTTGTGCTTAAACCTGTCAGTACAGAATGCATGGGAGGGGTAGGTACTGAGCCAAGGGTACCCCTGTTTTTGCACACTTCTTCCCTATTCCACTTTGAAAATACTACATCAGCAAATGTTTTTCACATTCAAAACTGGCCAGAATCCTGCTAACCATGTATGGAAAATAATATCTGAAGAGTAACTGAATTTAACCAGATTACTCCTGTCTGGGTTTGTCTTTGTCACGTATTGACTTTTAGTAGCAGCTGGTTGGGTACTCAGGTGTGCAGAGGCAGATATTGGCCTAGAGAGTTTCAGCAATGTCTATCTATGTTTGTCAAATTTTTACCCCTCTTTTTTGCTCCAAAAATACTCAAGACATTCTGCATTTAGAGCATTAAAGGTACACAGCAGCAAGCAGTTTTTACAGCATTGTTGTACGCTAGCCATATAGGTGGTTTTTTTATTTTGCTTCACTTTAGCTATATAAGAGAGATCTGGTTTTGCATATTTTTGATGTGTATCAGTTAGTAGAAGCAGTGAAATAGTAATGGTGTGAAATATAGTGTTTAGAATGAATAAATTTGATAATATAACATGTAACTCTATAAATTATGTTTGTACAGAGTACTTGCTGTATCATACAGTAACTTTTAAGTTTTTCTATATTAGAAATGAAATGGGAATCATCCATAAAAATAGTCAAAGTGTCAGAGTAGCTCGGATTGTCATTAATATTTAACGTATTTACTGTTTGATTTTTGTATAGCTTAAAATTTGACAGGTAGAACTGCAATTTGTTGTCTTTTTTTCTCTTTATTATTCAAGAATAACACTAACACTGGGCCACTTCGTGGCATTTCATGTAACAACAAGAGTTACGGCAGTAACAGAACCCTGTGAGGTAAAATGATGCAGAAGAACATATAAAATATTTATTACCCAGTTATACATTTTTAAAAGCCAGCTACAAATTCAAAGGGGTTACTTCTTCCTGTGGTCTCAGACTTTGAAAGAAAGCAGTGGCTGCAAAGACAAATTAAGATCAAAATATTATTAAATGATGAATCTTTCACAGTGAGTTCAAATAATACTAAAGGATCTCATTTAAACCCACAACAGCAAAAGAGAGATTCAGACTTGGAGCTAAAATTCCTTCTGGACCTCAAACCTCATCGTGCCCAAGTGTTGTCACACATGAGATAAAAATTATCAGTTTGGGGGCTGCTTTACTGCAGAATCACAGGGGCTCAGCTAAATACAAGGATTTGCCATTTATATGGGGAGAGCCTCACAGAATCTACTAGGTTGGAAAAGACCTCTGAGATCAACTCCAACTGAACACCACCTTGTCAACTAGACCATGGCACCTAGTGCCACATCCGGTCTGTTCCTAAACACCCCCAGGGACAGTGACTCCACCACCTCCCTGGGCAGCCCATTCCAATGCCCAATCACTCTTTCTGTGAAGAAATTCTTCCTAATATCCAACCTAAACCTTCCCTGATGCAGCTTGAGACTGTGTCCTCTTGTCTTGTCGCTGGTTGCTTGGGAGAAGAGACTGATACCCACCTGACTATAACCTCCTTTCATGCAGTTGTAGAGAGTGATGAGGTCTCTCCTGAGCCCTCCCCAGGCTAAAACCCCCAGCTCCCTCAGCTGCTCCTCCTAGGACTTGTGCTCCAGACCCTTCACCAGCATCGTTGCCCTTCTTTGGACATGCTCCAGCACCTCAATGTCCTTCCTAAATTGAGGGGCCCAGAACTGGACACAGGACTCAGGGTGTGGCTTAACCATTGCCAAGTACAGGGGAAGAATCACTTCCCTGGTCCTGCTGGTCACACTGTTCCTGATACAGGCCAGGATGCCATTGGCCTTCTTGGCCACTTGGATCCACTGCTGGCTCAAGTTCAGCTTCCTGTCAATCAGAACCCCCAGGTCCTTTTCTGCCTGGTCTCTGTCCAACCACTCTGTCCCCAGAGTGTTGGGGCCAAAGTGCAGGACCCGGCACGTGGCTTTGTTGAACCCCATACTCTTGGATTCAGCCCATCTATCCATCCTGTCCAGGTCCCTCTGCAGAGCCCTCTTACCCTCCAGCAGATCTACACTCTGCCCCAACTTCATGTCATCTGCAAATTTGCTAATGGTAGATTCAGCTTGCTTTTTCTTGTTCTGGTAGAGCCAATGTTGTTGAAGGCTGAGGAAAGATGTGCCTAGTAAAACTAGTAGGAGTTTGTTGGCAGTCAGATGACTAAGGTGATCACAGTGCTGTGGGAGATGGTGCCTGAGCATATGAAGGGGTGCGGGCAGACAAGTGCCTGTCACAGTAAATGCCCTTGTTAGCTTCACAGGACTGGCCAAGGTAACCATCACTATGTCCTAAAGGTGTTTGTGATAGCAAACCAGAAAACACAACATAACCATATCTGATCTTTTCATTAAGATAGTAATGAGTAATACACTGTAAGAGGCTGTTTAGATTTTGATACCAGCATTGTAACATCCCACTTGGGGAATCTGAGATCCCTGTCTCTAATTAAGAGAAAATATGTGTGCCCTCAAAATGCTAGAGAGCATTTTGGTGGGGGCCAGCCCTCAGCAGCTCAGTGTACACTGGCACACAGGGGAGCTCACAGGGAGCAGTGCTGGGTGGCCTGTGCCGAGGAGCTTGTGGCCACCCTGTGTGTGAGTCCAGACCAGCTCCAACCTTGTCACACAGGCTCTGTGCTCACCAGCTGTCTGAGCAGATCAGGTGCTCTCCAAGACCACATCTCCTGGTTTAGCTTCATCTGCAGTGATTCCACTTTGCATATTCTAAGGCTGCTTTATGAAGTGAATCAGAGCACTTGAAATGTGGGACCATCAGGAAATTTGTTTTGGGTCCTGATTCCTGATCTGAACTAAAGTATGGATACAGTCAAATGCAAAATGTGATGCTATTGTTCCAGCTTTGATACAAGAAGCTATCTGCTCTTTGGCCCTGTCAATTTCTAATTTTTTTTTCCTTTTTTTTTCATGTAGAATCTCCAGGACAAACCAACCCCATCTTTAAGGATTACCTCCCTGGTTCTTCTGACATTCCTGAACAGAATAAGCCCGTTGAACCAACAAGTCTCTGGAGGCAAACATCACACACTCATAACTTGCCACCTGGTCTAGAGTACCTGAACCAGGTCCTGAATCTTCCCAAATGTTAGAATTTTTATGTTTTCCTTGTATGCTGCTTTGATACCTTGGGGGATGAGGTGGTTTGGGTTTTTTCCTTGGGGGAGGGGTAGGTGGAGATGTAGAGGCTTTTTCTTTGTTTGATATTACTGTGAAATAAGGAGCGTAGGAATAACAAGCTCTTTCTTGGTTGCTGTCATTCATTTTTGTAGAAATTAATTTGTTATGCATGCAGCTCTCCTTGCACCAAAACCATTGTTTTCTTCCTTCTAGGACATTTTCTAGGTCATAGTATTACGAGTCTCATTGTTCCCCCAGTTTCCTTCCAGCTCCTTAGGAGCTCACCCTCAGGGAAATGGCTGTTAAACTCCAGCTGGTCTCAAAAAGTCTAAAACAGGCAGTGTGTGAAGGAACTGTCACCTCCTTATATCTCATTCTTTGAGGAACATCAGGGTCTTCTGAGTAAGTTCTTTCTGCCTCTGCAGGTTAGGGGCTTGCTCTCCTGAGGAGGCCAGCTCCCAAGGAGACGGGTTAGTTGAGTGTAAGCCTGGGTGGCTACAAACCTGCACCCACTCTCTGTGGGGTGGAGGGGGAGGAAAGTGCTAATGCCTGAGAGAGGGAAATGCTTGGAAATGGGAGCAGACAAGTAGGCTACAAGGAGGGAAGGAGAGGGAATGCTTAAGTGTTCTCCATCCTACTGCTAAATGTGTGGCTGTTCCTCTCTGTGAAACCTCTCAGGTCTGGGAGCTCACAGCTGTGATGATCTGCAGCTCCGGTGCAGAAGTTTCATATCTTCCTGAAATTTTTTACCAGGAAGGTCGCTCCCTGGTGTCACTTTGACACTGACTCCAGTCTGCATTTCACATGTGGCTGGATTCTGCCACTCTCATATATGCTGTATAAGGCATCATACTCCCTGCCTGGTATGGGCGGGGACAGAATCAGGCCCCCAGTGTAGTCAGGTCATAATTCTGATACCCATATCTCTGCTGTGGTTGCATTTTGGTGATGATGGGAAATGTTTACTTCACTCAAGGTCTGTATTTTAGGCACACATTTCTGGTAGTTTTGTATAGAAGCAGAAATTGAATCTATTTTATATTTGGAGTTAAGTTACCTAGCTAGCTAATGAAACTGGAGACCCTTCAAAAACAGTCTTTCATGTGGAGTTATGACTTTCATTTCAAGGTGCCCAAGCACAAAATGATATGTGTTGTCAATTACACAAACATTTGCTTACAGACTGTGGAAGCTACATTTTTTAGTCTAAAAGTGATTTTGATAGTAAATACTTGGCAGGTTACATATCCAGGCTCCTGTACAAACATGAATTACACCTCAGATTTACCTAGACAATGTGGGCAAGCAAATACTATCGCTCCATTTTATAGAAACTTTACATCTGATATAAAGACAAAAAAGCAAGTTGCTTTTAGAACTGTAACTGGAACTTAAGACCTCTCATTCATGCTTGCTCTTGGCCCCATAACCATATGCCTGTGCTGCTAAGTATTCTTAATTTTCTCTGCAGTCTGAAAAGTGGGAAGCATGTGTGCCATGCTCATTGTCAGCATATACCCACAGCTCGAGTTTCTGTGCATCACAGAACATTTTGGTGTGTGATGCTGAAGTCATACTGTCTGTGTGACTAATGAAACAGGCTCATATAGGATAGATTGGAGCATAAAGGAGATCCCACCAGCAGGGAGAGGGCTGCCTGCAGAATGAATGTGGGATTCACAGCTGCCAGCATAATCACTTGGGATTTATCCTGATGGACTCAGAGATTTTCAAGTAATAAAATTCTCCAATGAAGATGTTTCTAGCAGAATTGGGAATTTTTTTGTGCCACTAGAAGACTGTGTATCCTTCTGGTGCTGTGTGTATTGGGGAAAGGTGGGTCCAAACTGAAACAGGCACAGACAGGTGCTACTGGAAGGGCATGGGGAATAGAGAACCTGTTTTAAAACAAGACTCCAGTTGTTTCATCTTTTAGACTAAAAAAACACTACCAGAGAGGGAACCGTGACTGAGTACCTAGAAGAGTAAACAACTTGTGGGAAAGAGACACATTTAATTTATAGAATTATATTACTGGAAGAAATATTATATAGAAAGTGGCTGTGAATAAATATAGGATATCAAATAGAAAGGACATTCTGGGATTATCTCAAGCCTGAGTGGGGAAGATAGCTGGATAGATTTGAAAAAGCTGAATATATTTCTTAATAAGAGCATGATATGTTTGACTCTGAAACAAGGATGCAGATTTAGTGAATCTCAGAGGGATCCCTACAATCTTATTCTAAATAGCAACTCAAGGACACAGCATACAGTATTGGATGAGAGGAAAGGAAAATATCTGTCCTATACTTTAAGGCCTGACAGCAATATTTCACTCTGCAGATATGGAGTTCAGGTGAAGGAGCAATTCAATCAGCTTTTTAAGGTGCACCAGAGAAGGACAAAAAACTGCTTCTGTCTCAGCAAACAGATACCATGCTTTCTATAACTATCACAGAAGCGACAGTATTTAAATAATTTCCAAGCAAAAAAGTTACCCAAACCTCATTATCATCTTCCAGATCACAGCCGTAACTTGAAGAATTGTTCAGTGTCCATCATAAAAATCAAGGGAACCTTTTCCCACAGCAGGAATAGACAAGAGAGACCTTGGAGAAAAATTTTCTGACTAGCTCAGCCTCATGTTGTGCCACCATTCAGGCTTAACCAATTTTGTAAAAAACTTAGTTTAGGCTTGGTTAGACTGATCAGATGTAAATGTAATGCCCACAGAACTGAGTACTGAGAATTAGCTGTGTATAAGCAATTGTAACATATCTGAGCTCGAGAGGGCCAGACCCTTGTAAACCAAAGGGCTTTGGATGCTTTCAAATGCAAGTGCAGAATTCCCTTAATCCACAAGTGCCTCAATAAAAATGCATCAGAATAGCTGTCTTGCAGAAACCAGTGAAAGGGAAAACAAGGCTAACAAGTGGTACTGCTGTGTTGTCTCAACATTGTTTATACATTGTGCACAATAAACCAATACACAGACCAAAATCACTCAAAGCTTTTAACAGTTCAGGCTCATTAATTTTCTTTTCCCTGTGAAAGTCTACGTGGGGCAAAGAAATCCATATTAAAATCAATACTAAAATATTAAAATAGCCCTAATATCTTTAACTTGTTTATTCTGTTTTCATCAGCGGAGCCCTTCCTGTGAGCTCCAAGAGTTCACATCTCTCATGAAACCTAAACAAACAGCAAAGATTCTTGGGAGAATATTTTTAAGTCTAAATATTTTTTATTATTTCAATTACTGGCATGCACATTTCAGAGATTAATGAAAGGGATAAAGAAGTTCCTCTTTTTACAGCTTTTCTTTGCAGCCTGAACTAGCTGCAGGAGATGACTAGAAGTGACAAATGGCTGCAACAGTTTGAATACGTACTAGGCAAGATTTATCAATTGTAAAATATACAGGCACTGGAGAGCTGTGACATGTTGGTCTCAGAAGGTCGCTGTGTGCTTTCTGTCTGCAGCTGTGAGTAATGGCAAGACCCTGTGCCAAGCGTTTGCCCATCAGGAATTTACAGAAAAGACTGGTAAAGCCTAAATATACTATCACATAAAACAGGCATTAAAGTCACATAAAACTGAAAGGTAGACTGAAATTAAGTCTTGCTGGTTTTATAATACCAACAACTGTTCTCTAAAGAAGAATAATGTCAGAGGGATGATAAGCACAGCAAAGCTGGGTATCATGGCAAGCAGTTTTTCTCCTGCATTTGTAACCAGCTCATGGGGTAAGAAAATTTCAGCCAGCTAAGGTTTCTTTGTGGAGCTCCTCTTTTGCTCATTCTGGCACCCTGGCATGACCATTTGCCAGATTTGGGATGCAGAGCTCCTGTGCCTGAGATTAGAGCACTAAAGCTCTTGTGTGCCATTGTTGGCATCCCCTGATTGCCCTGCTGGGCTGCTCCAGCAGGGCCCTTTGGGATGTGGTCGCATCACGTTTTAAGTTTGAATTCAGACTTGTTCCTTCCTGCACTGCTGTGGTGCCCAGCACCAAGCTTAGCTTTGGGGTAAGGGGCTTCCCCTCTGCCAAGGAGGAGGAACAGGAGCAAGAAGTGGATCCTGCTCCTCACACACAGCTTTTTATTGCTGTTGCCTTCCTTATTCCCCCAGGAAGATTATTTTTCTTCAAATGTGTGGGTGAACTACATGGCCACAGCACCCCATGTCACATTCTTCAGCCGTCATTTCAGAGAGAATTCTAAAGTGTGGTTGAGACAGCCCTCAGGCACCCAGCCTGTGCACCTCTGGAAGGAAAGAAATCCTAGTAACAGGGAGAGGAACTATGAAAATAGACAGGTGACCACTGCAGCCCCAGACCTATCCAAGACCCACTGTCTTGTTTACTTTTTTTAAACAGCTGGACCGGATAATTATTCATCAGCAAGTGGAGCTTCTGGAAGGTATAGTGCAATCCTTGTCACTCTTTAACAATGCTGCTATACAGGTGTCTCCAAAAGGCTTCCAAGTCTTGCCCCTCCTCACTGAAGTCACTGTGAAGCCTCTCAGGGCCCTTGTGTCAGGCTGTAATGTGGCCATAGTGTGGGAAAGACTCACTTTATTGTATGCCTGTTCTGCAGCAAACCACTGAGAAGGATTACAGGGAGTAGTCTGTACAACAGTCCTAAATTCTCTCCCTCAGATGCTTCCTTCTCAGTGTTATTAAAGTTTGACTATCATTTCAATCCATGGAAAAATTATTGTCTTTAACAATAATTAATGTGCTATGAGGAACAAAGCAAATAGAGGAATGAAGATCAGAAGACACAAAGTGAAGCATAAGAGTTTCTAATTACATGGTTTCTCAGAATTTCAAAGTACTGAACAAGTATTAAATTCTGCAAGTAAAACACTCTAAAATGTATTTCTCCCATTCAAAATGGTTTTGATCTGATTCTTGAATGACTCACTGGGTGAAAGCTTAGTCACTGAGGTGGGACAGCTTCACAGTATTACTTTTCACAGATGATAAAGTAAGAAAAAGCCTAAACCAAAACTCAGGATATAAATTCTGTTTTATGATATGTACTTTAGTGTACGGCAAATCAAAATCTTAGAACTAATTTCTTCAAAATACGGACCTGGCATTATTATTTCTTTATAATTGTATGTTTTCTTCGTGTCATTATTTCAAAACACTTTTTTAACGATCTGTTTAAAAATCTATATCTTTAGAATATATACCCGTATATTTATAGACTAACATTATACTAAGGTAATGACTAACATTATACTAAGTTAATGTTCTACTTGTTTCACTTTATTAGCCATACTTGGCACAGAGACCTCCAGCAAATATGAGATAAAAAACCATTTGGGACAAAGAGTTTACTTTGCAGTAGAAGAAAATGATTGCTTTGACCGTAACCTGTGTTCGCCTATAAGGTCATTCACCATAAGGATCGCAGATAACATGGGCCGAGAAGTGATTAGAGTGATCAGACCCTTGAGATGCAACAGCTGCTGGTTCCCCTGCTTCCTGCAGGAGGTGAGGGAATCCTAGATGCTTTTTGTTCCAGCGCCCTGCTCTATGTGCACAGCATTAATGAAACCTCCTGCAGTTCTGCGAGGGTGGCAGGAAGGAATTCACAGCCACTTCTCATCCTGGGGGATTGGAGGCCTTCCTTTAGAAGTACTGTTGATAAACGAGGCCCTTCTATGAGCTACATTCCCAGTGCACCTCCTCCCTTTCATGGAACCTTGCTTTCCTTGCATCCCACGTAAAGCTTCTGTGTCTGATGATACAGATGTCTCTCCATGCACATAACACCCCAAAATACTGCTTGCCCTGACACAGACGGAGATCACCCACTGTGGTCCAGGAGGGTGACGGATGGAAAATCCCTGGAGGCCATGGGGGTGTGTGGGTGTGACTGGGAAGCAGCTCTCTTAGGAGGCTGATGCTTTGGTCTGTGGCTCTGACTCTTCAAGGCCACATATCTCTGGGAAATTGCAGAAGATGGAAGTGAGCTGCTTGGAGTGAAAAATGGAGATCCCATAGAGTATCAGATATTTTCTCCATATTTTTGACTTCTTTCTTGTTTTATGAAAGTGTTCTACATTACACTTACCTTCTCAGCCCTTCATCAGGATTTTTAAAAAAAGATCCCTTGGTAGCACAGCTACTTAAAAAAAGCTTATAGGATACTTGCTGATTACAATAACAAAATCTTTTCATAGTGTATGGCTTTTATGAAGTCTTATATATAAGATGTTCAGTCACTTCTGGTGGAGCTTTTGAGCTTCATATTTTCCACCATTAGACTGTTTTGCAATATCCAATTCACTGTTTGGTAAATTTATATATCGCTATATGCAATAAATAAGTGTTTTGGCATTATATAAACCGTACACTATCATGGAAAAATATACTAATATAAAATTAGTTTGAAACATTTTGCTGTTTTTTTTTTCTTTTGTTTGCTAGTTAGAAGTTCAGTCCCCACCAGGTACAACAGCTGGGTATGTTGTACAGAACTGGGACCCTTTTCTGCCAAAGTTTACTATACAGAACCAAAGTAAAGAAGATGTACTAAAAATAATTGGCCCATATGCAACCTGTGGCTGTTTTGAAGATGTTGACTTTGAGGTACGTTTCTTATGAGTGTTAAGAATTTAAAAGTTTTACTGTTTTGATTAAATTTCTCAGCTGAGAGGGAGAATGGGAGATGCTTGAAGAAACCTTGAATGGAGTTTTCTGATGTGAACAAAGTTCTTTGCCTTAGTTGAGAACCATAAAGGAACTTTTGGGTTTATCAACTCATTATCCAAATCAGAAGACTCCAGTGGGTACTGTCTGAAATTTCAGTATCCTGTGAGAGGTATGCAGATGGCTACGTAATTGAGAACAGATCTGTCCCCTGAGGGGACAGGGGTCCACGACAATGTGATGAGGAGCATATCGGGAACATGAGACAGGGAAAAGCCAACACTGTGAAAGAGGAACAAAAGTGTAAACTTTCACAATTGCTTTCCTCCACTTTTCTGTCAGTTCTAAAGATGCTGATTTCCAAACTTGAGACCCTTTCTTGTGTGCCACTCCTAAAGGCAAATTTGACACTAATAGAACATCTCGGCAATAAGAATAAAAGAAGAACCTGACAACTATAGCATACTCTGCATGTCAGGGCACATTCATTAATTCTGTGGAGATGTCATCAGTGTGCACTTGATTTATTTACATTTGTGTCTGTTCCTATTTTTTTATTTGTGCAGGTAAAAGCTCTCAATGAGATGACAACTATTGGCAAAATTTCCAAGTACTGGTCTGGATTTGTAAACAACGTCTTTACCAACACTGCCAACTTTGGGATCCAGGTCCCTGTAGATCTTGATGTGAGAATGAAGGCAGTAATGATTGGTGCTTGTTTTCTCATTGTAAGTATGCACTGTGAAAAGGTAGACCTATAGAGGTGTGCAGACTGGGGCCCAAGGGCCCATTGGTATCAGCTGTGATCCTACAAAGGTGTAAATGCAGTGGAAAGCCAAACGCAATACCTAAAAGATAAATTAATTGAAAACATTTTAATTTTTATGTCTGCTTTTGTTTTTTAGGTTTCTTAATTTTTTGTTTCTTAAACAGTTTAAATAGTATTACACATGCAGTTCAATATTTTATATGGCAGGATCAGATCTCAACATGTCAAACCTACAAAACTCCCTCAAGCCCCTTACTGTTTTTGAACAAGTGTATGAACCAAAAAAAAGTTATGTTGTTTCTAATGGTAATTTCAAACCAATTCAATAGTTCTGTTGAATGTTGCATGTAAGACCTTTGGGTCATATAAAAATTCCTACAAAAATTCCCTTGTGAAGATAATTGTAAGATAAGAATTTTGAGAAGAATATGAGAAGAATACTCAGTGTTAGGGGTAAAGATGAAGTTAAGATGCCCGTTTTCTAGAATTATAAATTGGTATTTGTTGTGTACCTCTTCTGCCAACACAATTGTGTCAACATTAACATGCAGTGGTTTCACAATCATCTGTGATACTTACAGAAAATATAAAACAAAATAAAAACCTATTTAAATTATTCGCTGAAAAGTGTTTGCTTTAAAATTGCTACAATTCAGAAATTTTGCTTTTGTTAGGATAGAACTGACAGTTAGGGTTATTGAATTGTCCCCTTCAAAACTCCTGTTGCTCAGTGGCAGTGATAGAAAGTGATTGCCTAATCTAATTACTTTGTGTAACAAATGCCTACAAGTAAGACTTTTGATATTAATTGTTCATTTTTATGCCTTCCGTCTCTAATTCACAGTTTGTTTATTTGTAGGACTTAATGTTCTTTGAAAACTCTTTGGATGGATTATAACAAGATGACAGACACAATGAAATATGCAGAATGTGTTTCAGTAGGTAAAAATGAACATAAATTGATCGTCTTGCTTTGAAGACTTATACATTAGATACTTTCTAATTCTTTTTCATTTTCTTCCAGAAATCACTTGAGCTTTGGACATGATTTTGAACTGCAAAAATCCTTGTTCCTTATAGGAAAAGATAGGGAGCTAATGATGATATTTATTAAAATATCTCTCATGTAAATAATAATTTGTCACTTACACTTTATGTTTGTTGTAGCTAAACACATACTTTTCACACAGAGCACTGTTGCTTTGGAACAGTGCTATTCTCTTCTTTCTCTTTTGATGTTCCTGCATGGAAAATCATGAAAGGTTAGATGAAGGCTTGCAGCATCATTGATGAAAGTCTGTGTTTAGAGAAGCCTTTGATGTTTTGCAAGTGCTGGTACCAGTTACTAACCAGGATGTGTTCTGGGGGTGTTGCTTCTTCATAATTTTAGAAGTAATTTTCTGATATTTTATTTAGTTAATAGTAGCAAACTGATATTGAAAGTAACAAATATAAGGACATCATGCAAGGGGAAGTTCAAGATGTTACCTGTTCCAGTGTGTTGAAAGGAGGGAAGTTATGTTGGCAAGTAAATTAGTTTTATGACAAAGATTGTTTTAATGAGTGGCAGCCAGAAATTAGGCTTCCAGCACTAGACTTGGGAATGTTAGCTCTATTCAGAAAATCTGGACTTCCTCTATTTCCACTGAAGGCAGGCCATATATAAGATTTGAGAGATGGTCCTCTGTGTGCCAGAGGCACACAAAGCACTTCACTTTGAACTATCCAGTGTTAAGGATTCTTGCTGCCATCCACTCAAGGTTTTCCTTAAAAGGTTTGTTCTTCTTTATAATATCTGGTGGTTGATAATTTTTCATTCAGACTTGCCTGAGGCCATCCTAGAACAGAATTATTCTTTTCCTTTGGCAAGCTCAGGTATTTTCTATGACAGGGCTGTGCAAAAGGAGCTTTTTGTAGTTCAGCGGTTGTACGTAGCTGTTCATCCCTGCAGTAACACTTCATACTGTTCCCAAACATTCCCACTAACAGGTTTTTACTAATACAAATTCGATTGTTGAAACATCCATGATATATATGGAAGACATAAACAGAAACTTTTTTTTTTGTTGCAAAATATTTGCTGTATGAACTTGCTTATGCCTCCCAAAAACTCCAGTGGGTCCTTCAAGAAGCAAGCCAGTACCCTACAATATTGGTGGTAAACCCAGCAAAGTCACTAGTCAAGTTTCTAAGGGGAACATTTTACAAATCACTGGAAATGCTGAATTTCTTTTTTTTCAGTGTGAACCAGTAATTCAATTCTTGCAAACAACCAACACATCAACGGAAAGAGAGGAGATAATGAATAATTCATAAAAATGAAAAAGAGCTAAATTTATCAGGTGATTAATTCTCAACAAATATTTAGACTAATTTTAAATTAATGTTCATGGATATGAATTCAAACACAGTGAAGTCAGGAAGTTGCAACTAACGTTCCCATAGTGAAATTAACTCAGGAATGCTTATAGATTTAAACAGTATGTTTTAGATTATATACCACACTTAGGTATTTATACAGATTTACATATGTCTTGAAAATAATTGTGGTTAACAAGCTCTGACAATCATCATTATCTGTTAACCATTTCATTACTGGCTCTCGCTGTAACTCTCAGCAGTGCAATCAGGCTGCACAAGTTATGAGCTCACAGGGAACCATTGCTGCCGCCTTTCCCAGGAGGAACACCCTTTGAGCTTCGTGGGCAAGAAGCTCCCTCGTGTGGAAATTTATGGTTTTGCAGAGGAATAAAGGAGGCTTTTTGCTATTCTCGCTAATTTCACACTCTTAAATTCGGCCCTTTCACTCCTGACTTACTCTAATGTAGACTGAGAAAAAGAACCAGATCTTTATATTATTTTTTTTCTTTAAATCCCTTTTCCATTTTAGACAGAAGTGAGAATTGCTGTAGCCCATAATCTTGGGTCTCGTGCAAAACCATGTTCATGCACTGTTGTTGAGCTGTGTGTGTCTGAACTCTGAGCTGGATACAGAGCCTAGTAAGATCAGCAGGATCCCTGTCTATCTCTCACTTTTCCTCTGCAATTTCATTCTTCTTATGACCCTTAATAAGCCAAAGACATCTCTGAAGCAAATCTGTCCTACCTCTTTTGAAGTCAACACAAAATAGGGTTTATTTACCTGCAGGTCTGAGTTTGGCTATGAATGTCCACGTAAATACCTTGTAGGTAAGCAATACATGAAAATATTTTTTTATGAATTGCAACCAGATGATAATACTGGATTTCTTGCACTTAGTGACTTTATTGCTGTTTTGTGTGTTAATACAACTTTTTTTGCTGTTAATGTGTATCTATATGAATATGTTTGAATACCTCTGGTTACACTTAGAGGCAGCTTCTGGGACTTACAGAAAGAGGCTCAGCCCCTGAATAAAACAAGCACTGGGACTGGGATAGCTCTTTCTGGTTAGAACTCCTTCAGCAGCCTGCTTGACCTTTGTCCCACCCATCAGCATTCTGGTAGAAATTCAGTGCCAATGCCAGTTCTTTTTCAACTGGAAGGTTGTTCATCCAAACCACAGCTGCCACACAAAGGCAAGTATTCATCCTCAGCAAAGATGATGGAGTTCTGAGTGATATTACTAAACAAGAGTTAATGTGTACTGAGATTTTAATAACCTGCAGCTCTAAATAATAACTCTTAATGATAGCAATGTGTTTCACATTATGGGAGCTATGCATGCTCACCTTTCCCAGTTCTCCCACAGGCTAGGCCTGGCTCTCCAAAGGAGAATTCAGTATCTCCCAAAGGGTCACAGGTATTCTCTAAATCAAATTCATGTTCAGTTATTGTCTAGAAAGAAACATGATAGTTCTAATGAAACAGAAATTTTACTTAATCCAGCCAAGCATATATTTTCACACTTAATCATGAGCCAAACTGTAAATCTATGTAGCACACACTCCTTGTGTTCAGTAGATGGCAGCAACAGCTCATTATGACAATATTTACCTTTTCACACATCATAAGCTGTACCCAGGATGCTGATTAAAGTTCAACATACCTTTGACCTCTAATTGAATTCTGCTCTTTATTTTCTGTGTCTGATATTAAACCTTTGTCACACGATGCTGGGTTATCTTTGTTGTCTGTAAATTACAGCTGAATTGTTGGTTATTTTATGAGATGTGGTTGAGTCATGGGCATAATACAGTTACCACAAAGTGAGCTCTTCTGGTCAGCACTAAACCTATTTTTTGCACCAGCTTCCATGGCTGGACAAAGGAGAAGCACCAGCCCCAGGGCACTCCCCACCTTCTGCAGAAACAGAAAGTGCTACATCTAAAAGAAATTGCTTTGTAGTGGTGTCCCTAGAAATGCAGACGTTTTCTGTGGGTAAAATGTCATGTCATGCCATGTCATGATAGTCTGTCACTATGTGCTGTACTGAGACAGAGGGATGGAAACCCCCTGTAGTGCCACAAACCCAGATGATGCCAATACCTAGGGAGGAGCTGGTTTGTCCCTGGGAAGATCGTAAGAGAGTAGAGACCCATTATCTCTGTAAGTTCTGAGATTTTTTTGTTGTCTAATAATTTGCTGGCTGCAAAAGTGTACTTCTCTTCATAGACTTTGATGTGTATATTGAAAAAGTCATTTTGTGTCAATTGGGTTATTTGTTTTAGGATTAGACAAACCTGGAAATGATCCAAAATACACATTTTCTAATAGAGTTGACTAAGTGGAGCTCTTTGGAAAAAAAAAATATGAAATTTCCTCCTACTGACCCTCCTCTTAGTTGTATTGATTTCTTTTCAATTAGAATGGTATGTTCCATGTTAGAATGATAAATACTAGTTTAATTCAAAGATCAACTTTAGGTTTTAAAATGTGCTTTTTCTTCCCTAAAACTGGATCCCTTAGAGGGCGAAACCCACTTTAGCTCCTTAGGGAAAATTACCTCTCTACTGTGAAAGGAGATTTTTTTTTCTGGAATTCTGGATGTTTTTCTAAACTTGATCACTCTTAGGAATGGCTTCCTTAATGCCAAATCATTACTGAAGTACTCTAGTAGCACCTGCCACAAGACAACATCTTATTCATGACTTGTCAGCATTTTATTACTTCAGTCATCTGAAATGTAGTTAACAATTTTAAACATAATAGTAATTACTTTTTGGAGAGAGACAGCCCAGGACAGATACAACTTTCCACTTTCTTATGTATTTGTTAGTATTATGCTTACAAAAGCACATGAATGTTTACAAAAGAAAGGTTAGGAGGACAGAGACTGATGGATGCCCAGTGGCTGTGCCCCCAAAGTATGTTCATTCCTTTATCCCAAGCGACAGTGAACTCCTGCCACCATGAAAAGGAGACCTGCAGGTGACCTTACATTGTTATGCATCTCCTAAATTGATGCTGAAAATTCATCTCAATTCACAACCAGGTCTTATTCTCCAGCCTCTCTTTGCAAAAGCAATACAGAGACTTCTCACCCCTATTCTCACTTTAATTTTCTTCTGGGAAAGAAGTATAAACATAGTTATTACAGTATTCCTGTAGGAATCAAAGTCCAGACCTCATCTGCTCATATCCATCAGACCTATTTGGAAGTTGCAGATTTCATACAAACCTGTATGAATGTACACAGGAGTACATAATCCAACCACCCTCAGGTCTCACTGACCTTGGAGAGATATAGTGAGGTTCATGTTGGTGGACTGTGTTTCCAGTGTGGAGTTCCTGGGGTTGGCTACAAAACAGTGCAGCACTGATACTCACAAAGCTGATTTGTCAGTCTTGATTTTGGAATAACTGTATGACATGGATTAAATCTATCCTCTTCATTTAATATCCTCCTTCATGAGGAATAAATAAGTGATGCAATCTTGTATAGACCCAAGTTCAATGCTTTCACAGGCTACAGGTTCAGTTCTGTGTATTTCTTATTATGTGGGATCCGGCATGGAAAATGTCCCAGAATCTGAATATTGCTGACCAGATAAGCATGGAGATTACTCAAATGCTTAAAGCTCAGTGAGCACTTTGTGGGCTCTTGTTTTGAAAGAGCCCAGCTCCTCGCAGGTTTAATCCTCAAATAACTGTGTAATAAAAGATGCTGATGAGACACGTGTTCTCGCATAAAATTTCAATTGGGAGGAAAGTCCCCACTTACTTGTGCAACCTTAACGCTTCTACTGCTTGTTTATGTAAAGTAAAAGTAAAGGTTGACAGATTAGGCTTGCAATAAAAATAGTGCTATGAAAAACTGTAGAATAGTCCTCTTCCCCATCCCCTACAGGGGAAGTTGCACTTAGGGTACTAAGGCTGGAAAACACAGAAGCGCACACCACACGTTTTCCATCATTAAGTTTCTATAGGCCAGTCATCCTATAATAATGCTTTTATTCTGGCAGCTGGGTGAGTATTGAAGGAAAAATCCACCTGCAAGTCATTTCATCAGGACTCATTAACTTGCTGTGCTTTTCCACTTTAAGATACTCATTTGAAGGACATCTTTTTCTCTGGGCCAGCCACATTAGGTAAGTGCTCTATTTACATTGCTGATGTTTTGTATTAGAAAAGCTGATACACAACAACAACAAAATCACAAAAAAACCACAAGCTTCTGTTGCAGACATTGCTCTGTTGAGAAATACCTGTTTCTATCTAGAACTGACCCCGGGCATTTTCTCTTTCTGCCCCTTCCCTTTTCCCCCAGATCATACAATCACAGAATGGTTTGGGTTGAAAGGGACCTTAAAGATCACCAAGTTCCTACGCCCTTGCCACGTGCAGGGACACCTTCCACTAGACCACGCTGCTCAAAGCCCTAAAGAAAATGTCACAGTGTATGTATCAAGGTGCAGTGTTGCTTTGTATGTCTTTTCTTAGTCATTTAGGGATTGCTTGCAGAAGCTTGGGGAAAATTTTGAGAAGGCTAATGATTGCATTAGTTTCTATCTGTATGTTTTTTCTAGACCCTTGAAAAATTATATTTTACCACCAGGAATCGTTTCGGGCACCTGTTATGATAATGACCTAAATACCAATCAGGACTGAGAAAAGAAATCGTAGAATCATAAAATCAACTGGGTTGGAAAAGACCTCAGAGATCATCAAATCCAACCCTTGATCCACTACCACTGTGGTTACCAGCCTGTGGCACTGATGCCACATCCAGTCTCATCTTAAAAACCTCCAGGGACGGTGAATCCACCACTTACCCTCTCTGTAAAGAAATTCTTTCTAATATCCAACCCCCACCTGGCTACAACCTCCTTTCAGGCAGTTGTAGTGGGTGATGAGGTCTCCCCTGAAATGCAGCCTGTGATCAAAATAAGGATCACTACTAGAAATATCTTGTGTGTTTCACACTTTTCCAGCATTCAAAGTTTTGAGCATTCCTTTTGGGTTTCATGAGGAAACCCAAGTATCCTAATTAAAAATTAAAAATTCTCTTTACAAATTCAGGGGAGATATTTTGGCTATTATATAGGATAGCCTGCTGGGTGTATAGGATAGGAGTAAAAAATTATTTTTTAAAATTAGTGATACTTATTAATAATCCAGAGGGCTAGACCACCTTTTCTATGATGACAGGCTGAGAGAGTGGGGTTGTTCAGCCTGCAGAAGAGAAGGGCCTAGGGAGACCTTATAGCACCTTCCAGTACTTCAAGGAGCTACAAGAAAGCTGGAAAGAAACTTTTGACAAGGATATGTACTGACAGGACAAGGAGAAATGGCTTTAAACTGAAAGAGAGTAGGTTTAGATTATATATAAGCAAGAAATCCTTTACTGTGAGGGTGGTGATACACTGGCACAGGTTGCCCAGACAAGCTGTGAATAACCCATCCCTGGAAGTGTTCAAGCCCAAGGCTGGATAGGGCTTTGAGCAACCTGGTCTAGTGAAAGGTGTCCCTGCCCATGGCAGGGGGTTGGAACTAGATAATCTCCAAGATCCCTTCCAACCCAAACTATTGAGGAATTTACTTATTTAATCTTCTCTCCTATCTCTAGTTCCATATTGTTTTAGATTAAGGATCAGAACACCTGGGTAAAGTAAGACCCACATGAGATGCATTTCTAGCCTTTGGCATTGCACAGGACCGGGTCCGCAACACTGCACCTGGAAACCATACCATTCCCTTGAAAATAAGATTAGTTTTCAAATGTTTTAGTTTGAAATTCAAAGGAATTTTTTAAAATGTCAGTATTTAAACCAAGAACTATATGTGCATTTCAAACACCTTCGAGTTTGGAACAGTTTAAATTTGATAAACATTTTATTCTGAAATGTTTTCACTGAAGTGAGCCTACCATACAAGAGTAGCATCACTTCAGTGCTCTGAAAATGCAACAGCTCAGATAAAAACAAGTTCAGCAGAACGCAGGACAAATGGGTTATTACTAAAAGTAAAAATGTAATAAATTAATTACATGATTCTCTCTCAGGAACAGTTTTATCTTGGGTTTTACTGCTTTCAGACTCTCAAGGGCCTGATATAAAACAGCATCATCTACTATAAACTCACAGAAAAGTGAAACCCCACCAAGAATTAGTGCTGTACAGTGTATTTCATCCTTCTGGAATCAGTGGCTATTGTCCTGGCAAAATCACTACAGTCCCACAGTTTGATCACTTTACGTTCCTAATTGAGCCTAATAGAAAATGAAAGATATTTTTTCCTTTTGATGATCTGCAAGATGGGTCATTATTGATGTCTTTCATCTGCCTGGATGCTCATAGGGTATTCATCATTGTGAGACCAGACTAGTACTTGCATTGTTAAAAAAACACACACAATGGGTGGGGATTCTGTACTTGCCACTGAGGAGAAAGGTTGAACAGGTGCATTTGCTTTGTTAAATAACTGCAAACAGTGCATGGGCATATGATGTGAAAGCTTCATGTAATAAATTAAGGACAAGAGACACTAAATCTAGGCACGACTGTAGAGAGAAGCATTTGTGTAAACAGAGAGGGTGTGCCTTTGGGAAAGACTTTGTTCAATAAGAGCAGAAAAACACCAACTGATACGCCAACATCAAATGTGCCAGCAGGTGGGACACCTAAATAAAGCGTGTGCATGTGATCCACAAAAACTTCTGTCAGATGAAACTGTTTGCTTTTAGCTGCAGTGGTTGGAACCAGTGGGACCTGGTGTTTTGCCCTGATTTGTGTTTTTTCAACAGATGAACTTATCTCCGCCAATGGGTATATGCTTTTGAACTTCCATACACATACCTGCTGTTGTCACAGGGAGGTGTGGTTATATGGCTGGGGCATTAAAAGGGCATATGCATGGCCTGACTAACCCGCTCACTCAAAATAGTCCCATAAAATGGTTTATCTCAGTTCTTGCGGTCTTTGGTACAGTTCTCTCTTGCCTGTACTATGTTTGATAATGTTTTAGTTGAGCTGTCACTTCCCTGGGTGAGACCCTTCACCCTCTTGACTGGGAAAGGGTAAGTGATTGTGGAGCTTGGAAAGAAGAAGAGTCTGACCGAGGCAAATCCTTGCAAAACCACAGGGTAACTTGAGCTAAGGAAGGAGCGAGGGTATGGGAACAAAGTTAGCAGGGGGTATAGGAGGACACAAGGAGAATAAAACATTTTTATCAAGTGTAAATGAATGCTTTCAACCAGCTGTGAAGTCTAATATGTTCTTTATAAATATGTACTCAGTGGATCTTTGCTACAAAATAAGCATCTGCTTGGTGGAGTCATGGTTATCCACTGCACTGCTGATCTCTTCAAGCTATAATGTTCTCTTATCTTGTACTTCTGGAGTATCACTGATAAGAAATGATTAATGGAGAAAAATGTTTAAGAAAATCTGCAGAGATGCAAAATGCCTCATGCAGCAATGATGTGCTTGGCACAATATATATATTTATTTATTACTACAACTATGTGTTAGCTTTCTTGGTGAACTTTTTAATCTAAATCACTTAATTATAAAAAGCAGTAAGAGAAGCCTTTCCTGAAGGAAATATATCACTGCAGAAGTAGTAAAAAACTCCAACAAACTGTAAAAAAAGGGCTCAGACTCCTCTCTTCTCCCATGCTCTCCTAGAAATTAGATTTTTAAATAGTTTTGTTCAGTCTGTCGCTTATAAAGCAATGTCATCTTAACTGCAGTCTGGGTAGACATAGAAGGGTTTAGAGTTCCAAGACCACAGTGAAGCATTAAAATCACAAGGCTTTATTCAATCCCGATAAAATAATTTTAGCTCTTGGATCAGGTCATTAAGGTCTTTTGTCAGATGAGTCCAGAGTAACTGTAGGCAGCTCTACCAGCAAGCATTTTATATTATTAATTCAGAGAAAATAACTAGTAAATGGTGTAAAACATTTGTTCTATAGCCATAGAAAATGCTGATTAATGCTAATATAGATCTAGTTAGGCAGAAGTCATATGCCTTGAAATTCTGAGAAGGGTCACTGAAAGAGAACCATATCGAATAATTGTAAATACCAGTGTGAAAAAGGCTTCAATTTTGAAGACCTGCCTCAGAAGCACATTGGTTCCAGAAACCTGCAGAGCCTACTTGTATAGACTTTGTAGGCCACCTTATCCCATCCAACTTGCAGAAGCTGCAAGTGCAGGGGACTGGACCGGATCAAGGGGACTACCCTCCTCCTGCAGTAATGTAGCAGCATTGTGCATCTCGGCAGGGCTGGCTCCTGTTGGTACGGTGTCCTCCAGCTGCAAACCTGTCCCATCTGGAAGGGAAACTGCAGTCTGGCCAGAAGGGTGGAAGAATCCTGCTGGTACCTTGCCAGCAGAGACATGGTTAAGGGGATAGGAGAAGAGAGGAGAGGGCATCTGCTTGATCAGTAACAACCAGCAGCTCAATTATACTAAAAAATTGAATCAAAGATTGGATGGCAAATACAGTTTATAATACCACATGATACAGCAACCAGGGAGAAAAATCTCCTTGTCTGTGCATAACAAATCTGGCAAACTTGATATAAGAAATAATAGGACTAAATGTGAATCTCCTGAAAGCTGTGCTCAGGATTTCTGAGAAGTGGTCCTGGCCTGAGCATGAGGTCACTGCTGTGATTAGCAATTTCTTCATGTGTGATTACTCCACATCCCAGGTAATCGGTATAAGGTTAGAGTTTACAGTACCTGACATTGGTGACTAGGTCTTAAAAGTGAACAGGGTTTATGTCTGATGTAAATATTTTCCATTTTCCTTTCCCTGTATTTTCTTCTTTCCAGCTTCCAAACCTCCCTAAATCCCCTTGCTGTCTGTGTGAGAAGCAGTGTCGGATGCCGGGTTTCCTCAGTTTTCATTCTTAATTGAGCTGTAAATTCACCTCATAAACTCTTGCAGATCTAGTGTTTCTTCTACATTTACAACTCCTTAATTGTCTTCTTAATTAATGAAAGCTTCAATATCCCCAGTACATTTTTATCAGATGAGTCTTATGAAACACATTATCTTGGACTTCACTGGTTTTAATAACATCCTCTCCTCAGCCTGGTTCTGTGTTTAGGTATTGGTCTATTTGTCCTCATGCTGATAAAAGAAGTGCCAGCGCATATCACAGCACAATCAAACCCAGCCTCACTTACAGCTGCTTCTTTATCAACAGCTCCTGGACAAGCCAAGAGTGCCTAATCAAGAACAGTAAAGTTTAAAGGCATTATTTTTTCATAACATTGAATTCAAATGCAATGTTAGTGACCAAAAGACTAAAATACTATAAATGAAAGCAGATGTGGGCCTAGGTGCTGCATGATATTCTTTGCTGTTTTCAAACAGAGATGCAGCTGGGGAGTGGGGGATCTGGAAGATGGGCAAAGGGAGCAGAGGAGACTCCTTCCCTCAAGCCAGAGGTACCCTGTGCCCTATGGCAATGGGCTGCTGCTTACAGGCTTCCCTATTTTATGTACATTTTAAAAGGGAACATGTCAATTCAAGGGCCTGGGGTGTCCTATCATAACTCCTTTATACAATTCCAGTTCTATAGCAGCATAGCAACATCAGTTCTAGAGGAATTTGACCAGTGAATCCCACCCGTGCATGGAATGTGCTTGTGAGGAAATGTACTGGAGAGAGGGAGTGTTCAAGGACATACTAACAGGTCACTGCTGCTGTATGATCTAGTGCAGCCTGCAACAGTACTTAAGTGAAAGAACTTGGCTTTGCAAAAAACTTAAAAAACCCAAACAAACCCAACCCCAAATGCAGATAACTTTAAGCAGCCTGGGAATTCAGAGTGCCAGCTTCAACACACAGGAGCTGGACATATGTCCAGGATGGGGCATGTGGAATTGTCCTGATTTGACTTTTTTGACCTGTTGTATTAATTATGCTGGAATTAATTATGCTTTTTAGGAAAAAAAGAATCATGCCTAGGAAAATGTTCCCTGTAAATATCTATTTGCAGTACCAATATCCCTTTAGCAGAAAACAGGATTTAAACAAGCTGCATTTTAAACTCTTGGTATCACAGTTAATCCTAAATGCTGTAAACTGTAATGGCCTATTTCTTTATGTTGAGTTGTTCTTTTTCTCCCTATATCCTGTTTTCTGACTGCAAAGCAGCTTATGCTGGTTCATCTGCAGTGCTGACATTCAAAAACTTGCATGACTGGCAGCAGTAAAACTTTATTTAACCTCCTTCTCAGTCGAAGAAAGAAATTGCTTTGGCACAAAAACATTTAGTAGCAAAACCAAATGTGTTGTATTTTTTCTATTGTTATTTAATTGTTGTTTTCCCCTTGTGTTCAAATGTCTTGAGGAAAGGCTGATGATGATGGCTGACAGCTCACTGCAGGAACTGCTTTTCCTCTGTAAGTGATTATCACGATTGTTATTGACAGCCCGAGGGGATGTACTGCTGGTCAGTGTACGTAAAAATATAAGGACTGCTGTTTTGTATGGTTTGGAACTCATAACTGTCCAATCATGCTATCTGGATGCTGAATTAACAAAGATAATGCAGTACTAAAACCATTTTCACTCAGTTTTCCTCTCAAAGGAAAACCCAACCCTCATTTGTTAGACTGCAGGCTTGATGACTGACTTGACATTGTTAAATGAAATCAAATACACGAACAGTCCTGTTACCACAGCTACAAATCTTTAATACAGAGATGATGTGTTAGCTGCTCTTCTGGCTTCATGAATACATATTTTATTATCATAGTGAAGGTCTAATTACCAAAACAAAAAAGAGAGCTACACTGAGATTTGGGGGATGTCAGGTGCCTGTCAACTGTTAGCAGGATGGAATCCATTTGCCCCAGTTCCACATCAAAGAAATAATAATAATAGCAATTTATCCACTTTTAAAAATGTTTGGATTTAAACTGCCTTTTACTGCCTGTACATCACGTCTGTCACACTGGTGGTGGTCTGATATTAGACTCATCATGTTTTATTAAAATGCAGATTCTGCCTATTGCAACATTTTATTATTTGCCTATCTGCTTTCAAAACCACTACTAGTTTGGGTATAACAAATAGTATAAATGGAAAAAGGAAAAAAAAAAAGATTCTGGATAAGATTCCTTTAATGTAAATATTTGGGGTTGCAGTCAGTCTTTTAAAATCAAAACTCTCCCAGCAAGTTCTAAGTATTGTGAAAATTGTATCAGGTAATTGTCACTTTAGTCAGATTTGGAAAGTGCATTTTTGTGTGAGTGTAAATTGTGTAGTTTTCACCAGCAAAACCTGTACAGTGCAGAGCAGCCAATATTGCCATCTCTGGTACAGTCAGGATCTACCATTCCTCCTGTATTCACCAGTTTCCATTTAATGGTGGAAGTATTTTACAATACTTTACAGAAACTGAAGGTCCTAGACTTGGTCAGTACCTTTTCCATGCCTCTGTGTACACGGTTTGAGTGTCAGCAGCCTTTCAGAGTGTGCACAGCGAGGGATGGGAAATAGCAGAAAAAAATGTCCCTCATGGCTGGGGCTCCCCTCAATGCAGTTCAGGAGCCTTTCCTGGCCTAGACAGGGAGGAGGAAATCTTTTCCTTTGTTCCTTCTTTCTTTTTCCTTTGTTCCTTCTTTCATTTATTTCCTGGCAGCACCTTCAATTTTGCGCCTCAAACCTCACATCCTCTGTCTCTTCTATATTTAAGACAACAACAGCTACTCACAGCTTATCTTTCTCTG
This sequence comes from Neopelma chrysocephalum, assembly GCF_003984885.1. NCBI lineage: Eukaryota > Metazoa > Chordata > Aves > Passeriformes > Pipridae > Neopelma > Neopelma chrysocephalum. The sequence goes on from NW_020897730.1 coordinate 1,815,367, forward strand.
CATCTCCCATGGCTGCTTGCTGTTCCAGGTTTGCTTTCCAGATCACAAATGCTGGAGAAGTGAGTCTTCTGTGGGATCATGTCCACCGGCAGAGAAGGCAAACCCAACAGGAACTACTTTTATTTCCTTTAGCAATGCAAACAGTGCCCTTCCTGAGGTTAAATGGGATTAAACAGATTTTGAGCTGCACAAAGGCTGTTTGCGCTCTTGTACAGCCCTGAGTGAACTTCCTCCCATGCTCCCTCCACAGACTGTAGTGCCTGAGCACTAGGGGAAAAGGAGCTGCTTAGGTGGCGTTATGAGGAAAGATGAAAGCTGCTTTGGTCAACTCAACTCTATCCAGCTACTGGGGACCACTGTGTGTGAGAAGCTGGTGGAGGAACTGATCCCATTTCTGGTGTTGGACACCACGGGATCAGTTGAGGTGCTGTCATTGGGGGCATCAGAAGTTAAGCAGTAGAAAGTAATGCTCCGAGTATGTAGACCATAAGCAATATACCTAGAAAATGGGGTCAAGAATCTACAAATAATGTTTCTTTTCAGGTAAACATGCTTAAACCTAAAAGACTAAATTACTGGAAGCATAGTCACTTTCTCATTTCTCTTGAAGTGATTCCAACTTGTTTTAATGTTTTTGGCATTTCCCTGCAACACTGATTAAGTCTGCTCACTGGAGGAAACAAAAAGATACTGAGCATTTCAATCCACTGATTTGACAGAAAAGCACTGGCTGACAGTCATAGCATCAGTGATCCCAGTTAGATAAGAAAAGAAGTGGAACATTATTTGATATGGGAAAGGCTAATAATTTACTGTGTATTGTGTGCATCATGGCATCTTTTTTTCTGCCACTGCAGGTGAATAGGTATTTTCCTACTGATAAATGCCTGAATGGAAGAGGAAGATATATGCTGCTATCTCTGTTCCCTTTGATAAGACAATGATATTATCATCTGAGAAATAGCATTCATCTCTATGTTGAAAAGCCATGTTTGCTAAATTTTAGCATGTGAGTCTGAACTCAGCTAAATATAACTGTGCTATGTTCCTGTAAAAAATAAAGGTAGTATCAAATGCTACCATGTATTTCTAATTTCCCAACCATGTCAAAATAATTCTATACCTATTTCTTAAAAGGTGTTTAAAACCTATTTCTGGGTGTTTGCTATTAATCCTCTTAGTGGACTCAATGCAGATGTGTGGAAAAATGCTAGTCAGCTTTAGATTAGATTCTTCTGTACCTGAGGAAACTAGCAAAATAAAATCCCCAAATCCTTGTCATATCTGGTATTTAAGTGAAGTTCAGTGCAGGGCTAGAATAATAGTGCGTTTGGGGCGTCTTGGGGGTGGTTGGTTTGTTTGTTTAGTTTTGGTTGGTTGTTTTTGTTTGGCTTGGTTTTGTTTATGGAAAGTTCAATATTGAAATGGACACCTTATTTTGGGGGGTGGAAGAAAAAGACAAAGAGTATGTAAAGCTACAAAGTCACCTGCACTTGCTAATTTCCATTTTCTTTATTAAGGATTCAAATTGAATCCTCAGTCCTGGGTTTCATGCATGCACCAATACTGTGATCAAATTTGTGTGCTTTAGATGAAGTACAGTTTCCTTTGTACATGGACACCAGCAAGTCACTAGGTAAATGTACAGAAAAGGGTACAAAGACCAGTTCACCAACGCTGTTAATCAGGGCGTGAGGCAACTTGCTCCAAGTCCTTTGTTTCCCGAACAATTCAGTATTGTTTGTTCTTGTTCCTGTAACTATGAAGTCCACGTAAATATATTCCCCCCCCCCCCCGGGATGGTGCCTTATAAACAAGCCGAAATTTTTTCAAATATAATTTGTTTTCCTTTCACGGTGGGCATGCAGCTTGGAGTTATCACCTGTATGTAACCTGATATTCTGTGACTAAAAGGTAAAAATTAGGCAATTAAATTAATGAATTATTAACTAAAAATGCACGGAATCGGCATTGATGCTGACGGAGATGGAAAGAGTAAATGCCACAAAGAGAAAAGCTCAGTAACCTGTGAAAATTTCGGCGTTTCTCCGCAGTACTCAAACCTCAATTTCCTGTCTGGAGCAAGAGCTGCCCTCGCTCCCCGCCCCGGGGTGGCCTCGGCAGCCCCGCCCCGCAGTGCTGAGTGCTCCCGAACCGCCCGGGCGAGCTGTGCGCAGTCACCGCAGGGGAGAGGACGGGAGGGGAGAGGAGCTGCGCCTCGGCTTTCGGAACGGTATTTTTTGCTGTGGCTATAAGTGTCCTTATCGCCCATGATTCCTTCGAGGCGGTCCTCTCAGGCATCTCTGGGGATGCTCTAATGAACATCAGGCCTGTGACAAGGGCCTGATGATCAGAAGGACCACATTTTCTGGTTGGGAATTGCACGTTAAGTTAGAATTTAGTTCTCTTTAGTGAAGTAACTCGCTTGCAAAGACTGGTTTAAGGGAAGCTGTTGCTGCCCAGGCTGTGTCGGGAGAGCCCTGCCTGAGAGAGCAGCAGCAGCAGCACAGTTCTGGTAGCGGTGGTCCTGACCCCAGCAGTGAAGTGAGCAGTGTTGGATGTGCCTTCGTCTCAGTGAGGCTGGATACCCTGGGTGTGACCTGTTTTTTTGGCTGCCAGGTGTCTGCACTCCTAGGTTTCAGGAGAGATGCCAGTGTAAGGGGAGAGGATGCCCTACAGCATCAGAACCAAAATATTTTGAGTCAACTTACAGCTTATTTCATTTGTGCCTTCTCTGAAGACTATTTTGTTAACTTTAGATCAACTGGTTGATTTTTAAGCATACTGTTTCTCCAGCAGTCAAGGTTAAAATCAGGTGGCTGAATAGTCTAATATAACGTGACGATGAGAAGAAATGCCACAAAGCTGGCTGGGGTGAACAAATGCATGGCTCACAGCTATTTGACTTTCTAAGTCTTTTTTTAATGTTGAACCTTCCTGGAAAGGGCCTGGCTTGGTATTTAAATGGAACCATGTGTAATGTTTGTGCTTGGGGGCTTATGTCAGTATGCTCTTGGCAGCATTTTAATGAGCTGGATAAGAAACGAAACTGCCTGTTACGCTAGGATGCTGTTTTCCTGATAAAAAGAGGAAGCTCTGTAGTTAATGTAATTATGACGTCTCTGAATTACTGGAAGCATATCTACTGACATTCGTCAGAGTGGGCTGTGTAATGTAGTTCTGAAAATGAGAAAGTGACTGAGAAAAAAACATGGACAATTTGCCATTCATAAAAAAGGAACTATCTAGGGATGTTATTTCCTTACTCCGTAAGGAATTGGTTGTGCTGTGCTGAGTGAGAGGGTCTAAAATATCCCAGCAATTGACTGCTACTTCTGAGAGCAAAGGCAAAAAGTCTGGGAACTCCTATGGATGTGGAAGAAGGCTGGCAATATGGGTTCTAGATAGCACCGTACAGAGGGACAGAGTATGAAAAATCGGACATGTTGGTATCAGTTCCTTTCTCTCATGAGCACTACAGCAAATGAAGGGTGGGGTCTGCTGCCAGTGGGCCAGCCCCCGGCTGAATGGCTGCACAGGGCATATAAAAACCTGTTTGGGGGCTTGGTGGTGGTTCTTCTGCCATTTATTTCCTCTCAGCATTCAAGTGGTTGAGATTGGAGGCCATGCTGTGGGGCTCAGGTTGTGAGTTTCAGGAGAGGCACCTGGCAGTGCCCACCTTTCCTGATCCCAGTGCTCAGGTGCAGCAGGGGGACCTTGGGCCATCCAGGAGCTGTATTTCATAAGGGTTGCTCATTATCAGGCAGCCACTTTCTGTGAAGCATCACCAGTTCCCCCAGTGCCTCCTTTTTGGCAGCAAAATCGCTTCTGTCTTCCCCCTGTATAAAGCTGGACCCGAGTATGTCCCTTACTCCAGAGAAGAGAGATATTTATATCTCATCTGTACTCCCTTTGGGAGAGTGGACCCATAGAAATGAGTTACTATGGGAATCTGTCAGGAAAGCCAAAACTTGATGGCTTTTCCCAGCACAGGCTCCCTCGCACATCCCTAGCCCAAGGGAGGGGTGAGGCTGGTCCCTGCCACTTCTTAGCCTTCACCACTCAGGTGTGGGATTTTTGTCCATGTTTGATTAGCAAAAACCTCAGGTAGTGTAATAACGTGTGAAGGACCTTTATAATCCTTGCAAAATTCAGGTTCAAAAGGATAAACTTTGGACGTTATTTTGTTTCATCCCTCTGCTTAAAGGCAGCCTAAATTCAAATTTATTTTGCTCAAGGCCTTATAAAGCTGTATACGAGATATATTACAAAGATATACAGCTGCTTCTTCTGGAACATCATGGCCAGATTATTCACTCCAACACACTTAATCCCGATTTATGTTGTGAATTCATGTTGCAGCATGTCATCAGTATAGCAGAAGGGATTCATGCAGCTACTGTTTTTGTTGAACCAAAATGAATTCCGTAATGGACTTCTACTTGCTGAAGTACTTGATTTCTTTTTTTGCCCCTTTAATTCTACGTAGTTTAAACTCCATTACAAAGAAATAGCATTCTTCCTCATTTGTATTACTGGGAGCTAAATGCAAAAACCTTCACTTTTCCCTGCCATGTTGATGCCTAAGAGATCGAGGAAAAAAGACTCCAGGCCAAATTAGGTAGGAGATAAGATAAGAGAGCAGAAGTTTTAATGAGCCTCCAGGCTCCAGGAATACAAACCCACACGCACACGCTTCAGCTCAGGTGTTACAATTTTTATAATGATGTCCATCCAGTCCCTGCTTGTCCACCCCCCAGTTCTGCCTCATTCCACCCCCCGGCACGTCCCTTCGGGAATTGAGTCTGGGGGAGTTTGGGACCCTTCTTTCATCATCTTCATCAAAGCACGTGCAGCCCTTGGAGGCCGTTGTCCATGTTTTACATTCCTGGGGCAGGCGTTAGGGTAGAAGACTAAACAACGGACTTAATGGAGTTTTGATATGGGAAGGGGGTTTGATATGTACAACCGTTAGGCTCCTGCAGTTAATTCTACTGGAAAATACTGATAGAAGATATAATATCATGAGAAACACACTACAGCTACATTTAAAATCTACATAGCTACTTCTAAAATCTATAAAAATTTAAAAAAATCTAAAAAAATTAAAACCCCAAAAACTCTAGAGGAACAATGTAAGTAATGTTTCAATGACCGTTCTCTATACTTATTTTAAAAGTGCTACTAGAACTAGTAACACCTAGCTGTAGGCAAAGCCACATTTTATTAAACTGACATGAAAATGTAGGCTTTGGTTTATTGCTCTGTGCAACCCAGGCAGGTGGAACCAACAGGGAAGTGTTCACAGCACCAAGCCTGACAGAGTTCAAAAAGCATTTGGACAATGCTCTCAGGCACATGGTGTGATTCTTGGGGCTGACTTGTGCAGAGCCAGGAGTTGGATGTTGATGATCCTAGTGAGTCCCTTCTAACTCAGGAGATTTCATGATGCTATGGACACATTTTCTGAGTGACTGGTCTTCCTGTTACTACTGCTTCTTGACTGAAGTTTCGCTGGGTGGGAATTTCACCACATGTGACAACCTGGCAGAAAAAAAAATATTGTGCAATATAAAGGTTGACAAAAGTGAGTTTTTGTTCCTCGTTCCTGTGGTGTTACAGACTTTCATGGTACTGCACAGTCTTTAAAAATTTTCTGGATGAAAAGCAGGGCATGACTGACAATGTGTGATGACTGAATTGGAGGTAATAGGAGTCTAGATAAAAGGCAGTAGAAGAATAGAGACAATTTTAATTAAAAAAATAATCTTAACTATTCTCTTTAACATCATGTCTGATGAAATGGGGGCTGAGCTTTGTAAAATCTTTGAGCAGATCAACACTTTCTAATTCCTAGATTGTACAATGGCATATATGTGTGGTTGTAGGGACAATAAAAGATTCTGGACTACTATAAAGGCTTTCTTTTAAATAAATCTTATGATTCTGTCTTTCCTTTTACCAAAGGATTTAGTTGTAATTCTTAGCATTTCACTGAAGGTCAGGTAGCTGGAACATCTCACAGTATAAACTGATCTTTTGCTAGTTTACATAACATTGTTTATTTTTTTTAATTTGTGATACTCGTACAAGCTGGTAATTTTGTCAACATAATCAATATGGTCATGTATTAAACTTGTCACTCTACAGCATAAACTGTGAAAACAAGGTTTGAGTTATGTAGTTTGGATGTGTTCTTTCAGATTTTTAAATCAGATATATAATTGTAAATAGAAGAAAAAAAATACTGAGAAGGGATGGCTTTAAGAGCAATTTATTAAACAAAGAGGATTTTGTGTAGGTTTTGGGAAATGAGCTAGTTCCGTGACATCCCAGAACCAATAAACATCATTCCATGACATCTGCTTTTACTCTGGGAGTGAAAACAGGAAGGAACTGCTTTCGGTTTCAGCTTCATTCCCAGCTTTGAACGACGGTCTTCATTGAACTGAAGTAGTTAGAAGATCCATAACAGACAAAATGTATTACTGGTTTAAATTGAATGGGATTATTGTTAAAGAGGAACTAGGTTTATTTTTTTATTTTAAAGCTTTTGATTCTATTAAAAATCAGTGCCTATTCCATTCTTTTTTAGACTTCCCCTGAGACTTAAAAGAAGTATTTCTCAAGGTTGGTGCTGCTATCAGTAAATGTTCTTTCTGGTGTGGTGTGTTTCTGTTTGGAGGGGGGTGTGTGTGTTTGTTTGTTTATTTGTGTTTTGTGGGGGGGGTTGTTTGTTTTGTTTTTGTTTTAATTCCTTTGGCAACCTGGAAGAGTAGAAGGAAAAAGACAAGCAGTTGGCCCTTTCACTCATGGTGTTCTGCTTAGCTTCTCACTCCCCTGTGTGAGCCCGCTATTTTTATCTTGTGAAGGTGAAAACTGGATCGGTGTAATTTAGTAGTACCACTTCAGAAGTGGAATAGTTTAAAAGAACTGAATGGGGGTAGCGTGGCAGCATGACTGCTCCAGTATTTACCCAGCAGGTTTTGTAGTCAGCATCAATACACTGAACCAGCTGCTCTGAAATTACTGCAGTAATTTGTTCATATGAATTGCATGATGTTTCTGAAGGCTACACAGTGGAGTCTTGCACATCCCAATGCTTGCCTCTGAGTTGGGGATGATTTCGGGATGCTCAAAGCATGAATGCAGGCATAGATAATTCAGATTTATGTGGCGGTGGAGACATAGCTTATAAGGAAGCTGAGACATTTTAGGTTATTTTACCTTGTATTTGTAGTTCAGCTTTCCCATATGGTTTAGACAGGCAAATATCTTTTATCAGTAATAAATAGAGAATGCTGAATAACTCTTTTGTGAAATTATATATTAAAAACATCATGAAATAAAAATGTTGTTTTGCAGAACAACTGTAAGCAGATCCACGGTGATGCAAGGTGAGTAAAGTATAAACAAAATGTCATCTTTTGTTAACATCAAAGATATCGTGAGTCCTTCCAAGGTGTTCAAGCAATATTAGCTTAGCTATTAGTTTACCTTCTAATTATATGAAATATGTGTGAAAGTGTTAAAATTTTAAAATTGAATATTTTACAAAACATAGAGCTTACATTTTCAGTTCTTGATTTCTGGAGTGAAATAAAAATAGTAAATAAGTAATCTTGAAGTTCAAGTTATTTGTGCTTAAAAACTGAAGTTGGTAAATGTTTTAAAATTCATAGACCTCGCAGTCTGCTGGTGAGGCAGTAGTACAGTCCGAACTTGAAGAAGTTGGGAGAAGCTGTTTTACACAGAGGGGAGTGGCTCATTTCCATGTTCTGTACTGGAGGGCAGCCTGTCAGTTTCCTGGCAATGCTTGGATTTAAAGCTTCCTTCTAAATATCAGTGAACAAAGGCACCTCTGGGCCAGACAGAGTGAACTGATCCTGGTTGAGCAGGGCTTGAACTGGGTGATCTCAAGAGGTCCATTTTGAGCCAAATGATTCCATGACTTATTCATGACATCATGGGCAATACCTGCCTTTTTTTCTGAGCTTTAGGGACCAGAACTCCTTTAAGTTATACTGATGTTTAATATATACACTGTTCATAAATATGAGCTTGCTGTAAGGTTTTTGCTATACAGAAAAGAGCTGCCTAATTTATGTGTGTATTCTGGAAAAGGAGGCAGTGTTGGGGATCTTTCCCCCTAGGGTAGGAGGAAAAGATCAATACTCAGAGAGTATATTCCATTCTTCCAGGACCTCAACCTGCCACAGCACCTGGAGTCCCCTTTGGCTCCCCTCAGCATGTCCCTGGGACTTACCAAGGTAGGTTGCTTGGTTACAGACCTGTGATACTGTTAGGAAATAACCATGGGGAATATGGGGTTGTACAAGTGTGATCATCTCCAATTTACTGCTATTCGTTCTATAAAGTTTCTTTTAATTTCTGCTTTGCTGGAAAGTAATTTCTTTCCTTTTTGAATATATGCTGAGCAGTACCAACAGTGGTAGGAGTTAAAAATGTCAGATATTCTGCTGTGGTCACTGTGGGGAGTTTGCTAGGGAGGTGTTTTTGATCAAACTTCCCTGCTAGGGAGGTTAACTGATGCAAAGCAATTAATGTGTGGCAGCTTCTTACTGATAATCAGATTTTTTTAATTGTTATTTCAGTATTTCACTTTATTTTTCTCAAGAAATCCAGAACTGAAGAAAATTGTTTTCCTCCTGCAGTTCTGCTGGTCCACATATTCCGTTCCTGTTTCTTGCTCTGTTGCTGTACTTAGCATGTGGTTAGACTTTACACTTTCCCTCACTTGCTTTTCTCCTCTTCTTTCTTATTTTCTGCTCTACATTCAAAATGCAACACTCCTAAACAGCTTCTCGTTCTGCCAGTGATTGCTTTCTGAAGCACCGAATCACAGTGTGCAATATCTAACAGTCAGACTCAAACCAAAAATTACAGATAAAATGCAAAATGTTTGGCCTAAGTTACTGTGCTGTTCATAAGTTAAAACTTGTGCATCTTGCAACAAGGCAATCTGAGGTGTGTAAGTACAGTTGGCTTCAGCAAGGAATGAGCATTCACTGCCTGTGCCATGAAGGTCACGGGAGTATTTTTATTTTGAATAATTGTATGTGCACACGCTTGCACACAATAGCAGTAGATAATTTATGTGTAAGCCTCAGACATAAAAGTGAATTTATATTCTCAAAGGGTGGATTCTTCTCTGGGGTGAGCTGGCCACCTAAGTATTTTAAGCCACAGCTGTTTACATCACCCAGTACTGACCTGGTTATGGCCACAGCCTGATCTTTCACATGTAACAGTCCTTGTATTGTAACATAATGTGAAATTTGGTGCTGAGCTGGTGTGGGCTAAAGATAAGTCTACAAGTCAGTATCTTGAACTATTTGTACAGCTCTACAAAAATACTCTTTGTACCTTCTGCATTGTGGTCACTTCTGAGTAAAACATAAAATCCTTTGTGTAAGACTGAAAGCCTGTCTGCCCACCAGAAGGTATTAAAAAAGGGGAAAAAAATATTGTTGTTGTTCTGTAACTTTCACTCTCAACTTCTGCAGCTTCAGCGACACGGGTAGAGGAAGGCAGGGCTCTGAGCCCAGGGGGACAAGGGATGGACCGTGGCACCAAGGCAGCGCTGCCTGTGCCATCTGCTGGGCTGCTGAGCACTTACACCCTGCAGTGCTCCCTGAGAGCTTGTTTTCTATTCAGCACCAATTGAAGACTTGACATTCACAAAACGTGGAACTCTTTCCTCCTTTACTACGCACCTCCTCTGTGAAGGAGTTGTGCATTTTCTGGGTTTTGACAGAGAATCCATTAAACAAATGGGAAAGTGCAGTTTTTAGGTTACAGACTTCTGGTTTGAAAACTACAGATGATCTTTGCTAAAAGGGCGTTTCCTTTCACGTAAGTAGAAGGTGTAATTTCAGGAAAACTTTATCTTAAAATTACTCATTTGCTCAACTGACAACTTGTAAATGCCAGTGCTTTTCTTGGAATTTAAAGCCTTCTGTCTTCTCTACTTAGAAATAACCTTCATTCATTTATTTGTAATTTTTGAATTGCCTATCTTTATGTGAATGCAATTTCTGCTGTATTCAAGAATGCTGCATTTATTTATTTTGTTTGAGGTTTTTCTGAGGCATTAGAACTTCCCATCCAGTGTAACTTCCTTCATGAAGGTTGTTGTATTCATAACTGAAATATAGAAGGTATAAGGATCTCCATAGTTCAAAACAGTGAACCAATTAATCTTTTGAAGATCAATGGGGCAATTCTTTTCCAGTATCTAACTTTCATAACTGTCTCTCTCTTACCATGCCCAATGTCTCAGGTGCAGGGAACTATGGCTTTCAAGCACAGCCCATGGGATTCCCAGGCGGACCTGCTGTTCCACCTGTCCAGAACCAGCCTGTCATGCAGGATGGGACAATTTGGATGCCTATCCCTCCTTCTATTCCCAACTGCCCTCCTGGACTGGAATACCTCCTCCAGGTACCTGCACCTTTCCTCCTTCCAGAGATGGGGTATTCACCTGGGAAGCGGCCTGCATCCATGAAAAGGCAAAATAAAGCATCTGGCTGTGTTGCAGCTGGGTGGGTTGCTGCTTTTGGGCTGCTAAGTGAAGCCTCAGATGCACCTCTGAGTGTAGAGGTGCCTGTTATGGCTCTAGCACTTGTCCAAGTAAGATGCTAAAGGACGAGGGGCACAGGGCTATTGTACATCCTTCCCATTCCTGAAGCTACTGTTCATGAGATGTAACATGATTTGGCAAGGTGTATACAACAACTATCTGTAATATGGGCAACTGTAGAACATTAGAGGTTCTTAATTTTCTACATGATGCTTTCTTCACACCGCTTCATAATGTTGTTAGTAAAGGTGCTAGTCAGACTTCACAACCTAGAGAATGCTAATAGCAAAATTGTTTCCAGATTACAGATATGTCCTTGTACTATAAAATACAGTTCATCTCATCACTGGCAAGATTAACGCTGGCATATTGTTGCCAGTTCTGCAAATTGCTAAAAAAAAAAAAGCAATGATGAGGAGGGGCTGATTTTCCCCTAATTTCCCTCAGAGCTGAGCAGTAGCTGAGCTTCTGCTCTAAAATGTCTCAGTTTCCTGCTTTCGTCTGCATGGAGACTCCGGGACCTGTGATGTCAGATCTCTGTCAGGCTCTGAGTCCTGAAAGGAGCACAGGCATGTTAGTCCTGCATGCTTGTAACCAGACCAGTTTGGGTAGAGCTCCTACCATCACCTCCAGTGCTCTGGAACACTGTTCTGCTGAACTGAAAGTGGACAGGACAAGGAGGGGGTGTGAGCTACTCCCACAGCTTTATTGGTAGATGATCTGCCTCTATACAATGTATTGATCCACAGATTTTCATTCTGAAGTGAAACAGCAATGACTCTTAAAACTACATTTCTCTTAGTTACAACTTGTTAACTATTTATTCTGTTTAATTTTTGAACCATGGACAGATTGACCAGATATTAATTCATCAGCAAATTGAACTTCTTGAGAGTAAGTACAAAGTATTTAAATCTAATAATCCCAAAACCAGTGAAGTTTAGACTTTCTTTAACACTATGCATTTAAGGTGGATCATCACCTTTCGCTTTCCTGCCTCTAGTAACCTGTCTCAATTCCTGCAGAAGTTATGGAGGAGAGGAAGGAGAAATTAAGAGGGAAGAGGATTTTAAGCAGGTTCTACACAGCAATTAAACTGAAAAATCTTGGTAGCTAGTTATAGATAAAGTCACACATTTCTAATGTTATTAATTTACAATGATTTCTACTCTCCTCTCTTCCCTACTTAAAGATCTTTGTGTCATATCCCACCTAATTCCATAGACTGGCATGTGGCTTTGATCCTGTTTACAGGCAATCCTGCTGTTTTAGCAAACTCAATGGCTTTTTTTCTGTTCCCCTCATTCCATTCACTTTAAGAACATCAAAGTCATGTTATCAGTGTCTTTCAAATAGAAGAAATAAAATGGACCATACATCTCAGCTGACACCCAATGTTACTGTATTTTCTTTCCATAAAACTTAAAAGACTACTTTCATTTGTTATAGAAATTAATTAAAATTTCTCTCCTGGTTCTTGTTGCTTTCAATGTGTGCTGCTGTGAATCTTGACTGTGAGGCTTTTTAGTGGCCTTCTCATTCTGAACATATTTGTACCCTTTTCTGGCTTCACCCCCAGGTTCACAAGTGTTTTTACTTCTCATCTGTTTAGCTCTTCCCTGGGAATCTTCCATACTGTTATTGGTAACTGTGGTGCTTGCTCTGCAGCAGGTGTCCATGTCTGGTGGGGGGGGGAATGGGGACTGGTGGAAATCTCCGTGCTCTTTCTGCCTGTCCTTGTTCATGGTAACTTCTCTCTGAACTTCTTCATCAGGCTTCTCTGCTTGAGGGTCCTTTCCTCCCATTACCCTTTGCCAGCAGCTGCCTCTGAAGGACTTTGAGCGAGGCTTGCCTTCCCAAAGGGTAGCTATGGAGTTAGCAGGGAGAGATTTCTGACCGGACTTCTCCTATTTTTCAGTTTTGACTAGCTTTGAAACACAGAACAAATATGAGCTCAAGAATGCACTGGGGCAAAGGGTGTACTTTGCAGCAGAGGACACTGACTGCCTTACCAGGAATTGCTGTGGGGCATCACGACCCTTCACCATCCGGATTATAGACAACCTGGGCCACGAGGTGATAACGCTGCAGAGGCCTCTCCGGTGTTCTTCGTGCTGCTGTCCCTGCTGTTTGCAGGAGGTGAGTTGCTGCCTCTCACCGCCTTCCTTCAGATGGCACAGGGACCTCCTATGCAGTTTTAAGATGAGGTCTTGAATCAGGAGGTGAGGTGACACAAATCAGGTTTTGCCCATATGTTGTGGAAAGAGAGATTGGTGGGATTTCTGCATGGGATTCTTAATCTTGGAAGAAGGAAGTGTGCTGCAACACTTGGACTCACGCCGGACATTTCTGATTACGGTAATGAAAAATCTGATTGAACAGCATGTCAGGGAACTTGTGGCTAGTGCTGAAATCTGCACTGGAGGTGGACTTGGAATGGAAGAGTAAGGCAATGGCTTTCATAAAATAATAGCTAGATTTTTCGTTTTACAACTGTGAAAGCTATAGTGAAATTCAATTCACGAGATCATGAGTTTTTTTAATGATAACATAATTCTGGGATAATTGAACTTCTGCAACTTTAAATCTGAACCTACTTAGAACTATTACTCAGGGATTTGTAGTAGCTGCACCCTATAATATCTTCACTTACTGTATTTCTTTCACTGGACTTTGATGTTTATACTGTAGATGCATAGCTTGTGTCTCTTACTGTTTTCTTGAAGGCAAAAGTTGAATTTGAGATCTGCAATCTGAGTGCAGTCTTCTGAAAACACTCACAAAAAATTCCATGCAGGTCATGCATTGAATGGCCAGATTGTTGTGGAAAAATAAGTTTTGGTTTCTTTGTGTGCTGTTGTGGGTTTTGTCTCACAAGCATATCAAAGCATGAACACTCACTTGGAGGTTTTCTCTTTCCTGCAAAGGTGGAAGTTCAGGCGCCTCCAGGAACAACAGTTGGTTATGTTGTCCAGAACTGGCATGCCTGCCTGCCAAAGTTTACCATTCAAGATGAGAAAGGAATGGATGTACTGAAAATTACTGGCCCATGTGTTGTCTGCAGCTGTTGTGAGGATGTTAATTTTGAGGTATGGAATGCTAAAAATCGTTTGCATATATCTATTTTCAGATAGTAGCTTGATAGTAGTTTGTGGCTCAACTTATACAACAGTTCAGTTGACAGGTAATATATTAAGTAATTATTACATAATCTTTTAATGCTGCTATAATCAACTCACTTCTCTAGATATCTAAATTACTCTGGATAAAACAGACAAAATGCCAGAAATTACATCTTAAAGCCACTCATTCATGATCAGTGAGAATAATTCCCTGTGGCTGCACACAAATTAGTTAATTAAAATACTGAGGAGCAAAGTCTTTTTGAATCTATTATGTTAGGCCCTAACAAAAAATATTATTCTCAGCTGTATTAGGTATTTATTGAAATGACCTTCTACAATGACATATTTAATAATTTAATAATCATTCAATGAACTAGTAAATCAAGATAATTTAGACCTAAAATATAGAGTTGAATGACTGAGGAGTTGCAACTTTTACTTTAAATTAATAGTGATTAATGCACATTAAGTAGTAGATATACTAGCCTACCATTTAATATTTAAAATAATGTTGCAGAGGGTTACTGAAGTAAATTTAATATGATTTTATTTTGGGAACTAGTCTTTCAGATGACCCAGAAGACTGGACCTAACTTTGGGAAACATAATGTTGACAAAGGGCTAATCTCTGCCTTGGAACAGAAGAATGTAGTTTAATTTTGTTGTTTAATTTTCACTTGAGCAATTCCTGATAAATGGCAGGAGAAAATAATTTCACTCTCTTGGCTAAAAGACAGCACTTCCAGGAGAGTGTGTGTGTGTGCATGTGGTAGCTGTCTCCCAGCACCATTAAAACATTGAACTTGCAGTCAGATTCAGAATTAAGTTCATGGCTGTGCTACTAAAGGATGACTTTCTGATAGTCTCATTGCCTTTTGGTACAAACACTTGCATTCAGTAAACACATTAATTCATACAGCATAGTCTGAAGCTTTCAGATGGACCTACACTGAAATGTATTTGGGAATATTATCAATGACAGATTTCATGATATTGTTTTAATTTTATATTAAACCAGGTGAAGTCTCTGGATGAGACTTGTACTGTTGGGAGGATTTCTAAGCATTGGACTGGGTTTGTGAAAGAAGCCTTTACAGATGCAGATAACTTTGGAATCACATTCCCAATGGACCTTGATGTGAAAATGAAAGCTGTTATGATTGGAGCTTGCTTCCTTATCGTAAGTCTGTTATTCACTAGTATTTGAATAGGCACTAACTTTTTCATCTTCATGTTCAAATTATGCTGGTAAAGGATTTGATTCTGAGCTCCTTGAAGTGGGTGACAGCTTCTGAACTTCAATGTGTAAAACTGACCGTAAAAGGCTATACAGAATTATTTTAGATAATAAGCTTGTTCCAGACTACATGAAGTGCTAATGGTATTTAAGAAGAGCTTTGTATGTAATGGGACTGATAAAACCTGTAAAGGGAAGACTCCTTACAGACTCAGCAGCAGAAGAAAGCAAGTTTATATGAATGTTGAAACCAGAAAAATACAGATCAGCAGTAGCCAAGAGATCCATCCAAAGCCAGAGCAGCCTGCTGAGCTGGTGAACAGTTGAATGCTGCAGCCAGCTCATCCTGGCTCTCCTGGGAAGTAAGTGAAGCACTGAGCTGAGCAGGACTAAATGCTCTCAGAGGAGTAATTTCCAAATGGAGGGGCTACTGCGGAGGCTAAGCACATTGAACTTGTTAGAGCACTTCTCAGCTGTACTTAGAGTCTGCTGTGTCAAAATTGCAGTGCAGTTCTCTTTGCTCTTTGAAAACGGTGCAACACACTTGTGTTTCCACTTACCTGTGCAATTCTGCATCAGTACAATTTTAAAATGTGCACTGCTTCTGTGCTGGCAGGGCTGCAGAGGGGTAGGAAAGGGGTATGTGAAGCACCTTGAGTTTGGGAAGGTCTCACCAGCCTCTAACAGCCCTGTGCACGAACCAGGCTTTGTTTAGCTGTGTGTGTTCCTGAGCATCAAGTACAGCGTTAGTGAGTTTGAGCAACCCAGGACTCCAAGCGCAGAAAATGGGCCTCCCACATGTAAACTTAAAGATAATCATCATTACAATGGAATCCAGTTTGAGGTAAAATGAAAGGGACTGAGTCAGGTTGAACAAAGCCAGGGCAAGAATCCCAAGTAAAGGATCACTAGCTTTGGCTAGTGATAAAAGTTTCCATGTTGGTCTTTCACCATCTCTCTCTGTGGGTGTCCCATGCTGAGAGACCCAAGTGATGGGGGCACGGCAACAGGCACCCCCACCTTCTTATCATTTGAGGTTTCAGAGAGGAAGGTGAACACCTTACAGAGCAGCCAGTAGATCTCTGAAATAAGAACCACATTAAGTATTTGTTTGTTTGCTTTTTTTTGCCCCTAAGGACTTCATGTTTTTTGAGCATGGTGCTGATAAGAACCAGCGAGCGGGAGTTTGGTGATGAAATCTAGAAGTTTTATATAGAAGAAAGAAGAACCTGGATGTCCCAACTTCCCAGTGAATTGCAGAGCTCCAGTAAGAATGTGAGAATTGTACATATTACAGTTACATTTCTAGAAGGGAAAAAGCTTTATGATCTTTTTTTCTTTTTTTTGTTTTTTTTGTACTCTGGTGAAATAGTTTGTAGTATTGAAATAAAAATCCTTTATCTGCACAGATGAATACTGTGATTTGTAGAAATATATGGCAACCTTTTTATTCCCGAGAGATTTGGAATTGTAAAGTAACTACTTATAGTAATACTTTAATTCCTAAAAAAGAGGACTACTTCTATATTCAATATTAATGTTAGCAGTGAACCTAATAAAGAGATGCTGATGTTTTCCTGCGTATCCTTTCGTAGTTTTGCCTTGGTGTTCACATTCTGTAGTTTTCAACTTCTTATCCAAATATATCAAATATATACGTTCAAAACAATGTAATGGATGTGAAAAGAACTGTCTGAAATCAGTGTAAAATTATATTAATTTGGTGTATTGGGTCTGGCTTCGTTTTGCCACAGCTGCCCTCCCAGTGCTGTGCTTTGTGTTGGTAGCTGGAAGGGTGTTGATAACACACCAGTGTTTTGGCTACTGCTGAGCAGAGCTGGCACAGCATCAGTGTTGTCTCTCAACATTCCAGCCCCCATCAGTAGGTGGGAGTGGGTAAGATCCTGGGAGGGAACACAACTAGACCAGCTGACCCAAATTGGCCAAAGAGATATTCCACACCATATGATGTCAGCTCAGATATAAAAGCTAAGAAAAGGAGGAGGAGGAACCAGGGGCATTAACGTTTGCCTTCTGGAGCAACTGCTACATGTGCTGAAGCGTTGCTTCCCAGGAAGTGGCCAGACATCACTTGCTGTAGAAGAAAAAAGAGAATTAGAAGAATAAAGTTATTTTTTTTTTTACTCTTTGTGCGCACACAAACTTTCACTTTTGCTTTAGTAAACTGACATATCTCAACCTATGAATCCTGTTCCATCTTATTTTCTCTTCCCTATGCAGCTGAGAAGGGGGTGTGATAAAGTGGCTTGGTGGGCAACTGGCATCCAGCCAAGGTCAGCCCACCGCATCTGGTGATAAATATGTTGCCAAGTATGACTCCTAAGTGTTTCCTGATTTTGATTGTTTTGAAACTTAAAGTTTATATTTTCAGTAATGGAAGTTAGAGGAGACAGGAAATATAAATGTCTGTTTGCTTCTGTTTAATAATCCTTTAGTAATTGCTTTGTGCACGAGTGTGTCCTGAGGCAAGGAAAAACTAGTTAGTTACTTTTCTGTTTCTCCACTTATCTTTCCTCCTCATTTTTTCCATGGTTTTCATGGATTTTAAGTCTGCCTGTTGGTGTGAGGGTGCAGGAATAATAAACAGAACAATTCCATTTCAGAAGCAGACACATGAAATGGCAAGTCTTTTTCTTAGCATTTATAGCCTTATTTACATGTCCAAGCAATAGATAAAGTTTCTATTTCTTACCCCAGCATATAGGCATGTACATATAACGGTTCTTGGGATCCAGCTATGGGGAGAGGACCTTGACAGTAGTTTCAATTGTATTCTAGTTCTGCTAAAGATTCCTTTAGTTCAATATTTTCAATTTATTGATTGTTCCTGACCAGTCAAAAAGCAGAGGAAAAGAGAAGTGCCATTGCTGCTATGTACCTTGATGTTGGAAGAATTGTACAAACTTGAGCCAACAGTTCAGACTGTTCTGAAAGCCTTTAAAATTGTATATTATGCCTTTTTAAAGTTAGCTTCTGCTGCTAAAGTTCCTTGTATGTGGAGTTGCTGGAGGTGCATTTTTAATTCATCAACACTATTCTTAGGGAATTAATTTATTATTATTATTTTGAAAAAATTTTGTGCTTTAATAACCAGCTATTAATGAGATATCAGAAATTCAATCTTGCTATAATCTGCTAAAAGTTTGTGATTGCTTGAATAAGGAATAGAAGCTACATATATTAGAAACCAAAAGACCCAGGACCAGACCTGTCTTCTAGGGATTCATATGGGTAAGTCCACCATTATCACCCCTGCAAAGGGGTGACACACAGCTTCAGTTCTTCCTGTAGCTCTGAAGTCCCAGGCTCAAGCACATTTGATAGCTGACTTCAGCAGGGAGCAGAGTTACTCAAATAAATATTCCATACAGATTGTTTTGGAGATACTTGAAAGTACCTATTTACTTCCATGGCAAGTGCTGCATAGAGTTTAAATTTACAATTTGCATTAGAGTGAGATCTATGGCTGTTTGACAAAAGGTTTGAATAATACTTTGCAAGTAAGCAAAGCAGGGATCCCTTTGCCCATGGTAAAAAGAATCTTGGTATCATAAATTCATCCACTGTCAATAAACTGGGGAGTGTATGCAAATTTAAGTAAGGTATTAGGAGCTTGGGCTAATACAGCATAACCAGGAGACTTTATTTGCATTCCTCCAAGTAATTAAATTTTTTTTGTTCAAAAAAAAATTTTGTTGTTCTTAGGTATTCAGCATAAGTCCTGGAAACACCATTGCCTCAACAGTCTTGCATACAAAATTACAAAGGAAAAATCATGTACATCTCTGCAGAGCGGTAAGGGAAGAATGTGAGAACGTAAGTGGTTAAGAATGATCAACTTCACATCAAGTGTGGTGGAAAAAAATGTTGCAACTCTCATATCTTAAGGAGAATTTCAGTTGCAAACAGTAACAATTCTGTGAAGTATAATCAATGCAAAGATATCTGTGCTTAAAACAGGTTTCTCAAATACAATGAATCCCAACAATGAAGTTGTGCTGTTGCCATTTAGATTTTTGGATTTTATGCTGCTCAAGTCTAGTGGTGAAATTACTGCAGCTTGTTCCTTTACCATGTATTTAGCAAAATGAGTAAATAAAGTGAAGAATTAGATAACCCAAGAGAAAAAGTATGTGAATCCAGCTAATGAGTAAGAAGTAGAAGCTAAGAATCTTAGATTTGCCAGAATTGTGGTAAGAACAGGAAAGAAGTTCTGCAACCTCAGATCATAAAATGATAGAGAGAGCATTGGACTAGAGGAACTTGCCATTGGTTTGGTAACTGAATAACTCTGATACTGGTTACACACCTCATAAACTTTTGTCTTGTGAAACAGTTCACAGTCTCTTATGAAGGTAAAAATATTGCATGGGAAGTCCTAACTAAAACTATTAAGGGGTAACTCTTTAGTTAACCAAATGGTATCTTATCACCTTTGTAATCTCACTTTTTTTTCTATTGCTATTTAATTGAAAAATGCTTAATCCTTAAATTTTACAAGAACTTCTGGAGGCTTTCTCATTTCTGAAACTGATTGTGCTAATGCAGAATAAATAATTCTTTGAGCTGTCTTTCTTCATTTTGAAAGAATCCATAACAGTATCCATATTTAATAAATTACCAGACTAGAACTCTCCACTCTTCATCCATCAGATTGTAAGCAATAGAGTGATTTAGCCCCCATCCATAAATCCAGGCTTTGGAAAACATTAGAAGACTTTCAGCATGCCACCTGTTATTCAACAGCATCTCAGTGAGATGGAACTGTTACATAAAACCTTTACAGAGTGAGATTTTCAGATGGATTTCTCTAGTTTGGTTAATGATCTTTCCATCTGTATCATCCCTGTAAGTTTTTAATTTCCAGCTGATCAGGAGATGCAGTCACTTAATGAAACCCTAGGGTCTATATAGCACAGAAAGACAGAATTTATATGATGTTTCTCAGTAAAAAAGCATAGTTAATTCTGGTTTCCAGAAACAAAAATTATAAGTGTAAACAAAAAAAATTATTTTACTCCTTTAGTCATAATCAAGATTGGTTTTTTGCTAATTGAAGAGAGAAAATAATCTTGCTAATTGAAAAAGAGAAGGAGCATTGTTTTAAAGTACATTGTCTAACAGTTGGTCTTTTGAAAACATTTTAATTCATATTTGCAAAAATCCTAATAAGGTCTCCTTGGGTCTTTTTGTTGACCCAAGGGCAGCCCTTACATCCCTCACATACTTCATGTTGGTTTTACTAAAAAGAATAACTTTGACCAGGAGCTGAGAGTGGGAGCAAGACTGCACAACAAAAGGTGAGTCAGGCAAGGAGAAAGCAACTGTTTTTCCTGAACTGAATTTATCTCATTTACTGTAGATACAGGTACATTGGAAATATGAGTGATAATAAAGAAAATCAAATCTATGTTCAAGGGAATTTATTGAAAAATAGCATGGCTAAAGTGTTTGACTACTAATGGGCATTGTATGATATGGATAGTTATAATTTGTGACAGGAATACTTATGAAAGTGATAAATAGTAAAGGTAAAAGCATGATGCAGGGATGGAGTTGTGGAACCAGAGAAACTTGCAGATAAGGGAACCTCTCATGATCAGGGCAAGGAAACAGGTACAGGTTGCATGCAGGGGAAACCACCACTACATGACAAGATGAAGAAGCCATGTCAAGCAAAAAGCAATTATGTGACTTGATCTTAAAATGAGTGAAACAGGAGATAAAAAAAAGTAGAAGAGCACCACAGAAAACAGCAAGAGGTCAGAGGGAGAGAATAACAAAGTGCAGCTCTCTTGGGGTGGAGGGAAAAGCCCAGCTAGTGGAGAATTCTGTTGGGTTGGATCAGGGCCTTATGTGTTCTTTCATGATATATATGCTTATACTTATATATGCTTATGTACTGATCAGATTGCTCTAAGGCTCTAGTAGCTCCCTGTCACCATTCACAGGGAGACTTCCATACATTGCTGATTTTGTTCTGGAGAGAATTTATCTTCTGTTCTATAGATATATTTGACCTATCCCTTAGTGCTAGTTTATTTACACGTTTTACCTGATAACACTTCATTAATGACACTATTATTATTAAAGACAGCAGTGATGATTAAGTATACATGAGAGCATTGCAGCATACCAAAGAGGGAGAAGAGATGAAAACAGGGATATTCGACTGTGTCTCCTATTTTTCGATGGGTGGCAGTGTTAGCACAGAAATTATTTTTTCACTGCTTAAAACCTGGCTATGAGATCCACAGGCGGTTTGCTTAGATGTCATTCTGATTTTCTTAGTGGAAGAATTTCAGATTACACTATCTCCAAAGTATGTATTCCCTACATGAGTGTGGAAAGCTCGATGTGTCTTTCCCACCCAAGCAGTAAAATCCTAAGCTTCAAATGCAATTATGCACCCCTAGGAAAATTAAAAAATGTGCATGAAAGTATGTTAAACCATGATTGATTTAGAATACTTAGACAAAATACTGTGTAATGTCCTTAAAGTTGCATTAGGCTTGGTAAATGGTATAATTTGGAATTGGCCTATGATTTCTGACAGAATTTACTACCGAAAGGAAAAAGTTATTAATATATTACAGCAGGGTGCATCAAAGCAAACACACTGATTTCATTGCTGCTTTAATGTCACTGATTTATGTCTGAGGTACATTTAGCCCCCTAGACATGAGATAGGCTCAATGTGCATGGCTGTGACGTGGACCACACTGCAGGGCAGTGGAGGAGAGGGCGAGGGACAGGAGACCTGTGCCAGGCAGGCCTAGGAATCTGCTCCAGGCTTCCCCCCAGGCTTTGGTTGTGTTTTTCTCTGTTACATTTAAACTTGCTGCTCATGCCTCAGCTGGTTTAACCTTTAGCTGACCTAGTTATTGAACCAGGGCAGCTGGTAGCATCTGAGGAAGTCAATATTTCTCCTTTGTTGCTTGCCTTTTACCAAGGAGCAAACAGACACACAGACACTGGTGAGAAGCTGAGCAGCACAGAGGGGAGCCTGCACTGGTCCTGTGTACACCAGGACCCTTGAAGCTCCTTGTGTCCCTGCCCCTGATGCACAACCACCATCATTTTTTTGGCAAATGCATGCCAAAAAAAAAGAAGAGAGAGTGGGCTAGTGCAGTGCAGGTACTGATGGTCCGGCTGCCTTCTGTCTAGGAGCCTCCTCTTCCTTGATTCATGTGCTACAGGGAGGGAGTGACACAGAGATGTTCAGCAATAGGAAAATTCCTGTGCAACTCTACATCACAACTTCAGGGAGCACGGACAAAGTTTTATTCCAAAGGTAAGTGTTCAAATACTGCAAAGCTGCCGTAGCACTGCATGGGGAGCTGGGAGTCAGCACTGGCATGGTGGTGCTGGCACTGTGGTGGTGCAGTGAGCTGGCACAGGGCCCCGGGAGGGAGCAGTGGGTGGCAAATGCTGTATGGAAACTCCTAAACAAACCAGCGAGGCTGAGGTTTATGGTGAAGGCTGTATTTAAAGCTATTTATAATAAGAGAAGTATAAACAAAAGGTAACTTGCTAATTTAAATGACCCAGTTATACGTTTTGACCCTGAAGACACTAAAGACTTTGGGGCTGCCTTGACTTAGTGGCTTACAGCAGTGTTTTGCTGGTATTATGTATGACCTGCACATCAGTGCAGTAGTTTTGTAATTGAGGTCCTGTCTGCACATTCCTGCTCTGAAGTACAGTCCCTCTTGTGTAAGTGTACAGTTTCTCCTGAATGTTGGGATTTTTTTTGGCACAATTTGAACAGCACAACTTCCCAAGGTATCTGAACTTGCACAAGCATTGCTTTGTGCTGGTCCACCTTCTGTTTAGTCATACCCTGCTATAGAACTGAGTTGTCATATACCTCATTGAGGAACTCACTCCAACAGTCAGTCTCTACAGGCTGTAAGTTGCTCCTTCAGTTATTTATGAATCTTTCCCAATCCCAGCTGATATTTCAGTATTTCAGCTCAGGTTTTGTCTCACTGTGGCTCTCTCCAGCCATGTAGTATTACAAGGAACAACACTTGCCCTTGGGAATTTGAACAAAATCAATCCTGATACTGTAAGGGCTGTGTATGTTTGCCAAAGACCTACGCATTAGCACCTAAACCCTGTCTTTTTCTACTCGTGCAGCCAATCCTGCTTTTTAACTGGTATAAAACTTTCCTTTTTTTAATCCCATTGATTATGGCTGTACAATGGAACCAAGGCATATTGCTTTATTGTGTCAGCAAGTGTCTCATTTTTCTAAGAAGAGAATTTGTGGCTCTTGGAAAATATAGGTCTTTCAGCAGACTGAGGCTGAGCTTGCTGACCCTCTGTTTATGTCCGTATTCTGCTTGTTGCCAGCTTGGGACAGAAAAGAAATACAAGCAGAGTTGTTCAACATAGACAAGGGCTCACTGTGCCCTGTCCTTTCCACTGGACAAACTTTGGAAAGGCTACGAGAGGTACTAAGCTAATATTAAAATGCAGCAAGAATTAAAGCCATCCATTGAAATGAACAAGAATGTACCTCTGTGTTGCAGAACACATGGGAAAAAAAAGAGCAATTAGTTAATGTTTCAGTAGTAGAGAGGAGTGCAAGACAGAGAAAGGTAAAATCTCTGTCGACTAAATCAACTAAATTTATGAACATTGTTTGTGCTCCATTTATGTTGTTCAACTTCTTAGGCAATAAGTTTAGCTGAAGGAAATAATTGTGCAAAAGTGCATGTAAAAGAAAAGGAATGGAAAATAAATTTTAAAAATGTCAGTGGTTATGTACACTCTAAGGAAGCTACTACGATGTGCTGTAAAACAGCAACTAATCAACACCTCTTAAGCTGCAAATATGAAATCTTTACAGCAAATTGTTCTTCCTGGGGATTTGCACTGCAGTAATTATGTGGTGAAATTTAGCAAAAGCTTTCACTATCAGATAAACTCAAGCCAAATTTGTAGACGGAAGTATGCACAAGTCAAGTTTTTATCTTTTCAGAAAGATGTAATGAGGTGTAAACATCTATAAAACATGTTTGACTTCAAAATCCTTTGAGCTAAAGCTCTGCAAAGTCAAAGGCAGTTAGCTACCTGGTCCAGAGGGCACCTAATACCATGTAATCCCTGTATCTCAGCTCAGATATAGCCAGAGCAGTATTTCTATCCAGGTACAGATTAGGTGATTCTTGATTAATGTACATTTATGATTAGAATGTGACCATTTAGAAATGCAAATATAGCTGCTGACAGTGGGAAAAAGCAAGAGAAGGGGGCTAAAAATGTCAGCGTAATCAAGCTGCAGCCTGGAGCGACTGGATAAGAGAGCATGATGAGGGCTTTCCTTGGGATGTGCTTTCCTGGAGATGTGCTTTGGTCCTGCCTGATTACAGGTAAAAATTGGAAAACTATTGCAATTCCTGAAACTTCATTCCTCCCCTGAGACCATTATCTTTTGCCCCAGATAGCTCCTGAGCTATCTTCCTGCAATTCATATTGATTCAGGTGCTTTTTGTTCAGCTAGGAGGAAGAACAAGGCTTATCAACCCAGCCTACAACAACTGATGCTGTTGGTCCTTTTGCTGCTGAGGTAAATTTGTATTGATAAAGCATTTACAAATGCCTTCTTACAAACTCCCACAGCAATTCTACTAATAGCTGATGGCTGTCAGAATGGCATCAACAGTTAATTCTGCTGAGGACCAAAATGTTTTAAGCTAATGCATGTTCTTTTTTGGCTGTAATATGAGTGTATGTAAGAGGAATGCAGTGAGCGTGCCATTCTGGTCAGAACATCTCATCAGATGTCTCTTCTCATGTTAAAATATAAGAACTATAATTTTTTTCTCACAAAAGAAGGAAAAAAAAGAAGCCATGAAGAATGATGAAGATGCTCCTCTTAATCTAGCAATTTTGTGCATAAAGTTTTTATATTTTCATATATGATGGAATTGTCTAAATAAGATACTTGAATTAATTGTTATATTAGATTTAGTTAGACATTGCCCTGTTTATTGGAGATTTCCGTGACTATGGAGCAGTAACTAAGTTTCTTCCAAGTCCCATCAGTTCCATGGTAATAATGGAGTAGATCACAAGTGCGAAAGATTGCTTTGGTTTAAAAGTTTACATATGCAACTTGCAAATGAGTTTTGGTGCAAGACTAAGAATTTATTCCATAAATTTAAAGTCTGTAGAAGGCTGGAAAGAATTCACAGGAATCATTTCCTTAAAAGTAGTATTCACTTCCTCTATCACCACTGAAAAGGCACAGGGTCCCCCGCAGCACTGCTATGGGGAGTGATCTCAAGGCAGGTGGGGAGGGCCAGGGTGTTGCCAGAGGGGCTGCAGGTCCTGTTCCCAGTGACATGTGCTGTCCCCCAGTGACTTGTCATGAACTGGCACCTCAGCCACAGCATACGTGGAGAAACAAAGCATATTTGCTAGTACCTGTTTTCTGAATCTTTGCTTACTGCCAAATATTTTCCAGTGGGTTATGGGGAGACCACGTCACAGAGAGGTGCTGCTTCCTAGCTCTCACCCACCTGTCATCTAAATTAGGTGTTTTATAAATGCTTAATCACCCAAGTGTCAAAGCCTTTCTCTGCCCAGTCATGCTCTCTGGTTATGGAACCCCAAAATGATGGGAATCACAGACTGAGGTTTGCATGGAGTTAGAAGTGGATGGACAAATTCAGAATCAAGCCTCCTCCATAATGAGAGACTGATAAATCACGTCTGTTTTCCTCTACAATGCAAAGAGGAAAAAAGTGAAGGGATGACCTAATTTAGTCATTGAGATGAATGGTGTGATAGAAGAGTGTTCCTAAAAACGCACATAAAATGTAAATCCTTTTTTCCTGTGAGTGCCTGGGCAGCAGTTGACTTCTGTGACTCACTTAAGAGAAATTCCATGGGAAAAAGGTTAGGCTTTCTCTGGGATGAAAAGAACAAGAGTAAATGATATAAACGGTGATTGTAAAGCAAATCCCTGCCTAATATCCCACCTGCACTATACGGAAAGCAAACTTAGACATTAAAATTTTAATTGCTGCAGTAGGTTCCCTGTCTTTGAGAGGTGAATGGCACAGACTCCCAAAAACAGAGCTCAGCTTTGAAGGCCAGCCTGGGAATGTTGATCCTTTTCAGAAGAGAAAAGAAGTGCATCTCATCAGAGGCTTTTGGCATGCCCACTGAAAACCATGGACATTTAACCATGGTTTTTCCTCACTCCAGTTGGTTGTTGTTCTGATATGGAATAACCTATAGTGGAGTCACAGCCAAAACATCTTCCCCAACTGGCTTCAGGGAGAAGCAGCCAGACTGGAAAGAGTGTGTGGATGGCCTACGTGCAGTTCAGTTCCAATGCACAGCGTTTGTTTATGGAAGCTTATATTCAGCTACACCATCAGCTGTCTCAAATAGTCCTAGAGCACAGGGAGAATAAAAAGCTGGAATTATGTTTGAGAACTAGAGGATTGTTTATAGCAATTCAACAGAACAATTGCATATTGATATACAGCAATCTGGGCTGCTTTTGAGCAGCCGAAGGAAGATATGAAGAGCAGGATTAAATGGCTGACTCTTACTGAAACAACAAGAATCTTCATTCTCTCTGATACTGATTTGGAAAAAGATACATGAGGTATCAAGGACAGAAAGAGGCTGCCACTAAAATTTTGCAGAATCCTGGCTTTAGTGGTGTATGAGTTTTCTTGAATTTCTCTGATTTAAAGGGGAATTTTTTTTCTGCCTTTATATTGTCTTTGTTTTGCTTTGGAAATTGTGTCATAGTTCTCTCTCTGGCTTTGGTAGCTACTTGGAGCACAGTCCAATTTAAAGATTATATTTTGTTTTGGAAGCAAGTGGTTTCTATTCTTTAGACTGGAAAGCTGGGGATGTTATCACTGTTACCTCTTGGGGGGTGAACCTTAAAACTGAGTAACGTGAATAGCCTGTGGCAATAATAATACCTCACAACGGCTTTATATAGTGATTTGAGGAGTCCTGATGGCTCAGTAAATATTTAATAACAGTCTCAACATCATCATTCAGATTGCTAGCCTCCTACTATCCCTGGTGGTGCTCAGTAGGCTTTTGCAGGCTGTCACCACAATGCTGTGCACAATGTGTCTGACACTCTTCTGGACTCAAACAATACCATATTTACTAAACTGATAGCAATAATAAAATCAAATTAATAATAATTTACTAGGATTACTTCATGTTTCCTGCTGAGGAAAAATGTTTCCTAAATATTTTTTTTCCTCCAAAAAACTTCCAAAGATGGTTATAACAGCAATGTGTTATTTAGGAAGGTGTCAAACCACTACAGAAGGCAAGGTTGAAAAATAAAAAAATTGCCTAATTGCCTTGCCTTGGGATGAGAAATCAGTAACATTCGTAGGAGTCCCTGGTTTCTTGCACACAATACAATTTTGAAATTACTTTCATGGACACTATTTTGAGAACTGGAAACCATGGCTTTTATGTTATCTGGCAACTTGAAATCTTTCGTATGGCACTAACCTGCAGGGGCCTGATCCAACAACTGCCTGGATCTGCATTCAGTGTAGGTACAAACACTCCAACTGGAGTATAAAAGTACATGCAAAGTGATCTGATTCTTCCTTCTCATGAACCAATAACTTCAAAAGCATCTTGATAAAAAATGAAGGCCACATGACTCGAAATGCTGTGCTTATGGCTGAATCCGTTCACCAAGGGGCTAGAAAAGCATGCTGATGTTCCTGAGCACTGTTCCAGGTTGGAGCAGACTGGTGAACTTAGAGACAGTTGAGTCATCTCCACACAGAGGGGGCAGGACAAACAATTATACACAAAAAAATGCAACAGAGATAAAGATAGTCACATGTCCCCGTCATGAAACACAGAGAATGAAATATGCATGGACCTGCAGAGCTTTTATACTGAGACTGGGCTAATGCAGTTCTAGATACATTTCATGAGCAGTAAAAAAAAAGTGAACAAGAAGCATCTTGAAAAAAAGGATACATGAAAGGGAAATGATATGACAATGGCTGGTGTAAAGGTTATTTTTTTGTCTATAATTTGTATGAAATATCTCCAGTTAGAAACATTTCAGTAGCTTAACACAAATGTTTATGTAGCTTTTCCAAGCAGAATAACTAGAGTAGTATTACTGATTTTTTTTCCTGAATCATGTGTACAAGTCCCACTCTGGGAACCTGAATGCAAGGAACACTGATATTCCCCACTACATGTGGGGAGCATTGCAGCTGAGCACAATGAGTTTTGCAGGCCTTATTTCAGAAGAATTCTAAATTCTAACATGCAGAGTATAAGCACAATGAGACAGTCACATTAGTAAGACTTTCCTGTACGTAAGAATTTTGCAGAGGTGATAATTTGCTAGATAGCTGCCTGCCAGAGTCAGACATAGGGGCTAAAAGTTTTTCCTCATTTCATTCTGGCTACATCAAAAAACACTGTTAATGTGTAAATACCTCAAAGGCAAATATATCCTTACATTGGTACAGGGATACAAGGAAAAGGGAGTTGTATCCACCCCTTTTCTTTGCTATGACAACAGGATGGATTTTACCTGGAGATTTACTAGGAGTGTCCTGGGGATGTCTGCTCTGTGCCTACCAAGTTTCCAGCCTCCTTTAGGCACTCTGGAATAGACGCTGCCTGCATGGTTTATCTGAGGATACTATTAGGTTGAGTGTTGTAATTTTCATTCTTCTAAACCCTACAGAAGTGATTTTGGCTGCAGGAAAATATACTACATGTATCCTCTTGGTGGAGTGGAAAAAGACTGAGGAAGAGGGAAAAGCTGAAGACAGAGACCCAGGCTTGCCAGCGTGTGTTATTTAGTCTATGTGCCATCTTGGGCCACTTTGTTAATTCTGTTTGGGATTTTATAAACAGCCACTCAGTGCTGGAGCACTGCAGGGCTACCTGTGACTCCTGCTATTTATCCATCACACTGTTTCTCCCCAGTCTGGAGGAGGTTGCTGCCTCCTACGTAAAGCAAGTTTGTTTAGTTTACTTTAAACAGGAAGGAATTTCATTCCATCACATTCCCAAATGTAGACTCAACCTGTATGTTGCCTTGAACAGCACAGGCTTTGGATTATCTGGAAGTGAAGCAGCCAGATCACCCTCCTAAAGCCCAGACTGCAGGAGCAAGATGTACTGCCAATGTCAGGTTTTGCCAACCTTGACACGTCATCAGAATTATTTTAGTTACAGACTTCATCTTCCTGAGCATCCAAACTAAAGAAGCACAATTGCAGCCTCTGAGAAATTATTTCAGAGATTCAAGGTAGCCATCCTCCTGGCTACTGCTGAGTGATGTGCTAAAAATAATTAAATTTCAAAATCTTTTGAGAAGAGTCCTCTTGAGGATCTGTTGGAAGTTCTTAATTTATTCCAGTCATTCCATTAACAGCTGATAGGTAAGTTGTCTTGAATGCAGAGTGGATAACATTCATCAAAACTATGCTGCTATTCAAAGTCTGCCTCTTCTATGCCCCTTTCCATGTAAGCTGAGAACAGTCAAGCTCCCAATCTTAAAAAAAGGGATGTGTGCTTTTGCTCACTGGCCTGAAAAATACAATTGAGAAGAAGCATCCAGTGTACTGGATGTATTTCCCTTTCACAGTACACAGCCTGTAACCTAAAACTTTTTCATTGCTTTAGTAACTCCTGGCCATTTTAGTGTTAAAGGTCTGAATTTGTTTTGCTCTCACACTTACCCTATCAGTGATTGAGTGAAGTGATTAAGTCCACAAGTGTGGGTTAACAGTTGTGAATGCTGCTCTGCAAAGAAAGTTTTCTGGTAGTGATCTGAACCTAACCTCCCTTCATATCCCTTTTTATCAAATAAAACTATGTACACACACAATGCAAGATAGGAGAAGAGGATGAGGAAAAAACCCTCAAAGGTATAAAGCTCCTAAATGTTTCTAAGTTTGAAAGCACATTCTCCTACTGATTCAGTCATGTGATTTTCTTGCTTGCTTGCTTATGCCAAGGACACTGCTCAAAACCTCAGCTTTCCTGGTAACTGTATTTAGTTGTTCATTTAAAGATGCTATTTTTACTTTCCACACCTTGTTTTTATTGGCCGCCACCTTTTTTCCCTATAAAAGGGTTTTTTTTTGTCAGGAGGCAAAATAGTTAGGTATTGCAAAGCCATATAGTATTTTGACCAATGACTAAATTAGGAAAGATCTGTGGTTCTTAGCTTTTCCTCACCTTTCCTGTGGTTGCTCTTTCACACACTGCTTGCTGAAAAGTGGGAGCTGAAAGGCTCTGCACAAGGGGACTTTGCAGCAGCAAAATAATGGTCAGTCCACCTCCTTTCTTTCTCTCTTGAATCCAGCGCTCCAGAAATGCTGCCAAAAGTTGTTTTGGGGCCATCTGGGATTCCTCATTTAGATCATACAGAAAGTATGAAATAAGACTAATTTAATGGCAATGTTGTTATAAATCAAACTAAATTACTAAAAAAACCTACCTGTCAAAATTAGGTTTTGTCAGACAGCAGTTTCTATTTACCTTATACAAGTCAGCTGGAGAGAATGAGATCATTGTGGACACACAGAACAGACACAAAACTCCCAGAGCAGAGGCAGGAAAAGAAACTTGGACCAAAACCATTCCAGTAACAGAGAATATGAAATCTGATGTCTTCCCATAAAGGAATACTTGTGGGACATGCTTCTCTGCTCCAGCGGTTTTCCCAAATTGCCACTCTAGAACTCTTCACTAGTCTTCTGAAATCACAAAAAAAGTAGGCTTTAGGTCAACTATTGTAAAACACATACTGACCTCCCCTCCTCTGTCGATCCTACATGTGTGACACTCTTTGGCCTGTTCAATACCACAGGTGTGTTCGGAGGAATACTTTTGCATTACGATTGTTTGTTGACAGACACAAAACTTCAAGTGCCTCCCAGCTTCATAAAATTTCTTAAAGGCATTTTTCTACTAGTTTCTATGAATCCCACAGTTGATGTTTAAAATTATTTTTTTGCCAGTTTTCTTGAATGTCAATTCATTTTCTATTATATTCTTTTCTGCATCCCAAAATAACAAAAGCAACACTTTACGTTAGTCATTATGATTAATTGTGCATTTCAACGCCTCTCATTTGAGAATCTGGGCAACGTTTTATAGTTTATTGGGTGGTGGGAGTGAAATCTTTACAAGATCAACCATGATCAGCTTAGTCTGCAGGATTTAATTCTTGGTTTCTTTGCCTTTATAAATAACATAAACATGAATGCAGTGAAAGTGAAAAATGGGGATCAGATATTTGTGTCCACCAGAAGCAGTGACAGAGGTCTAATGCATCTGGTTTAAGGCCAGGTGAGCAGGATTTCTTCTCTTATGCTGCTCACTGACTTCTGTAGCACAGGACAGGCCCTTGAGGCTGGAGCAATCATGTCATAATGCCAAAGGATGGACCACAGACAAAAACTTAGCACGGCTTTTCATGAGCACTCATGTCTTGCTGCTCCCATCTCAGTACAGGAATGTAACTCTCCTTGTAATTTCAAAGCCACTCATTCAATCTTTTTGAGTAATTATGGGATGACAGCCTATTATACCCTGAAAATGCTTGCTAACACTATTAATCTTTTGCTCATATGGGCCGTTTATAGCTATAATTATAAATGAGTGAATAAAATGAAGTAATTTCTGATTGGTTGATTTGGGAAAGAAACTATGCCTGTGGTCCAAAGGGTTGACTCCATGCTCAATAGCACAAGGTGCTGAGCTTCCACTGAAATCAGGGGGGCTCAGCATCCCTGAGGAGCACTCGGCACATCTTGGCAATGGGCTGGATCACACCCACAATAACAAGACTGGGGCAGCAACTCAGAGAAATGTTCTTATTGAAGTTGAGGATAAATTAAAGGGAGGCAACCAAAGAGAAACTATTTTCAGACAGCAAGTCTAGAATTTCAGTAACATTTAGCCTGATTCTTTGGAAATAAATTGTCTGTGGAAGATATCTTATTGGGGTTGAAGTACTTAAGAGGCCCTTATTACAGGCTCTTATGCACATAATAAGTCAAGCAATGTGATGCACATTTTAATGCCATATTATTGCCAGATGGACTTTCACATTCATATTAATGTTTTTGTGAAAAAAGAAAAACCAAAATTAATTCTAGTTAAATTCTACTGTTTCATTGGCTTGTGGTCAAATTCAAACAACTTCAGGCATCTAAATGAAATATATCTGAAGAAGGTTTACTCCTATGACTGAAAAGCAATTTTTAAATTTTTTATTACTTTAGAATGTCAGTTTCTATTGCTATTATATTATACTGCTGCTGGGGAATTGTTGACAATTACTTCTGTCACGTGGCTTTCCACAGACCAATCTTGTTATTTTTCTTTTGTTTTAATTACTGTGTAATGAACAATTTCAGTGTTATAAGATTAGGGAAGGAAGTTCATGTGACCAACACTTCTCCATAGTAGCATTTATTGAAAAGATATTCTAGTGGGTCTCCAGAATAAAAAAATAGCTTTAGAGGCCTAGATGCAAGATGAGGTGAGTTCAAGGACAGGCAAAGCACAGTAGGAACAAAGACTGTGTTTTATAAAGACAGTGAAATGAAGAGTAGTCAGAGGATGTGAAAAAGGTCCATAAGAAGTGTCTGTGGTTTAGAAGGCAGCTTCCTGTGACAGGGCTTCCCTCTCTTTGACTTCAGTGGTGGGCTGGTAATGGTAACTCTCTCTGTAACTCTCTCTGTTTCCATTCCATGTGACACCATCTATATGCATTTTGAAATATAAAATTGGTGGTGGTTTGGGGAAGACGGAAGTTGCCAACCCCATGATAATTTCCTACAGACAATCAAGAAAGAGACCTATGGATAGGCAGATACAGACAGGGAGTTGCCAAGACCGTAAAAGAACTCTCTAAACATCTGAGAAAGGGGCACTGAAGGAATTGAGATTAGAAACAATTCAGGAAGCTGTTGTCTTCTGCAGAGGTCCTGTTAAATTTTGCCCAAACACCTGCCAGCTAAATCGTAGATATTAGTGCTGATCTGTTGAAAATGCACAGGGTCTGAAAAAAAAAAATAAAAATTTGGCAACTGATTATGAGGTTAGAAAATCACTTTTCACAGTTACTTTCAGAAGTGAGGACTTCTTGCGAAACTGTTCTTGTTTTCCTCACTACTGCTGTAGTTTTAGGACAAGAAAACTCCTTGGGCTCCCACATTCAGAGCCCCACAGCTAAAACTCTCTCCTCTCCTCCATGCCTACTTAACCAAACTGATTAATTTCTTAGAATCATGAAGAAATGGTCGTTGCAGAAGAGAAGGAAAAAGGCTTGATAAAGTCAAAAGTCAAAAGAACAAAGAGTGACGAGCAAGAAAGTGACCCTGTTTTTTTGGGACGTGTAGGAATTGTTTCTGCAGTTAACCTCTGTAGCATAACAGGTATATTTGCACATTACATTACACACTGCTTATGTTATTCTTTAAAATTATTTTGGTTTGAGGGTAAGTTCCTACTTAGCAGTTCAGAGATTTAAAGGATGAGTTGCTATAACAGTAATACAGTATTGAAGCAACAGCATCAGGAGAGCTGAAGACCCTGCTAACTACCAGCTGCCAGTTCATGCCTTGAAGTTGGGATTTGTGGACAAAAGTAACATTTCTAACCCAAGTGTCTGTGAAGGCAGGGCGAGACAGAGCCCTTGGGCACTGCACAGCTGGTGGAGCTCTGTTCTGGAGTTTCACAAACATTTTCCCTTCCATCAGCCAATGTCCGAGTGAAGCCTCTGGGGGAGGGAGATGTCTTGACCACATCTGTCACTTTGAAAGAGTGTTTCGGGTAGCTTTCAGCTCTGTTTTCTCTCTGGGGACAAAGCTTGCATTTTCTAAGAACAGTAAAAAATGAAACTAGCTTTCAAGAGACCAAGAAAAATGACAAGAAAATGTATAAGTTTCTAGTCCAAGTCTGGGCTTGCCCTTACAGGTATGAGCTGTTTTTATATCACAATTCTCTCAACCCATTTTCCTCATACATTAGAAATCTCTCTTTTCCAGCAATTTCCTTTCCTTTCATTGTTGCATGTTTACAGAGTTCTTTCACCAATTCTTTTCATTCTTCCCTGCTACTGTTTACGTGTTCATTTTGATAACAAAATGCCTCATGGGATCTCTCATGGCTGCTCCCTCCTCTTTATGCCTGTTGGTTTCCACCTAACAGTGTTGTTTCAGGACCTGTGTGTTTTCTCTGGTGAAACTAGCTGCTTATGACAGAGGTGAGGTGCCAGACTGATCTCTCAGAGCACTGTGTATGTACGTGACAGTCAGCTGCTGATTTTACTCTCAATTCTCAAGGCTGAAGCTTCATCTGCTTCCCGTCCCACCCATGGGAGCCATGACATCATCTCCATGGTATTCTGAAATGTTACCCAATGTTCCTGTCTTTTTCCTCTCAGACTTTAGTGATGAAATCAGTCATTTCTTTCAGGGATGATGTTATTAAGTGTGTTCTACATGCCTTTTCTAATTTAATCTCTTCTCAATGTGTTTTTACTTTTTTCAGCTTTGTAATTACACATTCTTTATATTTCTCAGTATGAGTGTTACAGTTAAGCTGTTCTGGATCTGAGGTGAGGTTTGATCTGTCGAGCACCTCTTTTGAAATGCTTGTTTAAAGTGTTTTCTACCTTAAAACTATAGCTGTCATATATTAATTATTTTTTCCATCGTTGTTTTTCATAAGCAAAATTTCTTGAACTTATTTAAAAAACACAAACAAAACAAAGATTTAGTAGCATCCCATCATGGACATGTGCATAAATGTGGTCATACTGTTTACATTTAAAAGGTACTTGTTCTCTGGTGAATCCCTGTGTGCCTGTCAGAGGTGGCAGGAGAAAGTATGTCACGAGTAATTGCCCAAGAATTGGAGGATCTTTTTTGTTTCTCCATAGTTTGCAGCTTCGCCATCATCAATTGCATGATTACATTTTCAGTTCCCAGCTGCTGCTTTCATGGGCCTCTGTTGTAGGAGCTCCTTCAGACCAAAGACCCAGTCTTTTTCTTCGGTTGGCTCTACCTCCCTCCCTGCTATGTGCTGCCTGATCCAGAAAGAATGAGCTCTCCTAATTAAACGTAAAAGTATCTGGGCGCATAATGCAGGCTCTGATTTCTGCCCTGAGTTCCAAATAAAAGCACACAGTTCTTACAGCTGCAGTAGCCCAGGTCAAGTTTTCCCTTCTTTCCCCCTTTTTTTCTTTTCTCTGTGGCTCCAAGAAAGCACATCTGTTAAGCCCATAGACACATTTAGGATAAAAAATGAGGTGTCTTTGATGATTATATAGGTGGATCTCACATACATGACTGTTGCTTTCACCACTAATTTTTGTTTTGGATTATGCCTTTGGTCTTCAAATAATATTTCCAAGGTGTAAATCCACACTGATTCCAATAGGCTGACATCTGCTTTAATAATTTTACATGACTTTTAAAGATTTATGGCAGTTTTTCTGAATATACTTTGTATCATAAGAAGAAGAAGAGTGGAGTGGGTCAGTACACCTCCTTTACCATGGCTGTGCTTGCCTTCAGTGATTTTTTTGGGCGTTTCTTTAATGTTAAAAGTGTAATAGTCTTGTGTGTTAAGCTTAGGCAAATGACCTGTGTCTTTATGGAAAGTTGAATGCTGAGCTGATGGAGTGTTTGACAGGTATGTCTTCCACAAGCAGAGCGGATGAGCGGCGCGGTCCCGATGCCATCAGGGCGCACATGCGAAAGGGTCGCGTTGTTTCTGTTGGCTCATGGAGCAGCAGCTTCAGGTGCTCACAATCGCCCGAACAAAATTAAATTTTCAGAAATAGGTTTATGGGGACATAACAGCCAATGAAAGCACTGAGCAACTGTCTAGAGGGGCAGGCGAATGTAATTGCCCACACGGCCAGCACTGGCCTCTCACCCGGCTGGTACCGGCGCGGGGATACAGCGCGGGCCGAGCCGGGTCTCGCTGGTCCCGCGCCCCGCCAGCCCGGCCCGCTGCGCTCCATCCCTGCGGCTCCCACACCTCCGGCGGCGGGGCCGAGGCGGGGCTTGGCCGCTCGCCCCTCCCCGGCGGCGGCAGCAGCAGCAGCACCGTGCGCCGCCAGCGGCTCCTGTTGCTCCGCCGGTGCCCTCGCCGCCCCGGCCCTCCCACCGCCGTATAAAGCCCGGGGCGGGCGGCAGCGCCCCTCGCTCCTGCCCGCTGCGGAGGAGGAGGAGCAGCAGCGGTACCGCGGCGCGGCGGCCCCCAGGCACCGCTTTCCCCTCTGGTTTTCCACGCCCGCCCCTCTCCCCCCGCTGTCGGGGGCTGGTGGCGCGGGCAGGCCGGCGGGTGCGGAGGGGGAAGATGGCGTGGAGCGGCGCCCGGTGGCCGCGCCTCCTCCTGCCGCCGCTGCTGCTGCTGCTCCTGCTGGCCCTGGCGCTGCGGGCGGCGGCGGAGCGGCGCCCCGGCCCCGCAGGTGAGCTCGGTGCGGTGCGGGGGTTGGGATGCGATGGCGGTGCCCCGCGGGCGGCGTGTGCGGGCGGCAGGGATGCGCCGGCGGCTTTGTGCCTTCCGGCTCGGTAACATCTGCCAGGGAGGGAAAGCCCTCCCGCCTCGGTGGAGGCTGGGACCCGCCGCTTTCCCGGGTTATTTATTTATTTCCCCCCGCCCCGCACGGTAACGCGCCGCTCGGGGCAGCGGAGCGGCTCGGCCGTGCGGGGAGTGGCGGCGGCGCCGGCCGGGGCAGCGCTCCCCAGGTTGCCGACGAGTGGAACCGCTCGGCTTGAAAGTGCCTTAACCCGCCCAGGGGGTCGTAGATGCGTGATCACCCTTGGGAGAAAAAAAAAGGAAAGAAAAAGGATTCCTTAAAGGGAATTGAGTCTCCTAGACTTTCGCCTTGCCCGCCCCCCCCTTTTCTTCCCTCTCCCTGAAACAAGGTGTTGATGAACATGTTTTTCCAGGCTGGGGAAAGCAATAGCGTCAGTTGCTGTTTCTCTGAATTGTAGCAACCGCTGGTGAAGTTTCCTACTTCGTGCAAAAGTCAGCTGGAGACTCACTCCAGTGCCCCTTCCCGCCCCGCAGTGTCTGCCTTGCCTTTCACTTGTGTTCTCTAGTAGCTTTAACTTCAAGGAACCAGAAGGTAGAAGAAAATTTTATCTTCAGCATGTAAAATAAAGGAACGTATACAGGAAATTCCCTCAGAGAGAGGTGTCCAAGCACATGTATGTCCATCAGTATGCCAAAACATATTTTTTGCTCTAATACTTTTTAAGAGTCCGTAGTTCTGATTTCTATTCTAAGTGTACAAAGGTATTTCATCCCACTAGATTATTACCACATGATATCCAAAATAGTTTCATTTCTTGGCTTGTTTTACTCAAGAGTGTAATCAAGTTATTTTTAATATCTGGCTTAATTTTCTAGTGTGCATAAGGAGGCTGCTTTATTTGAGAACCAAGTTTTGTCAGCAAGTTCTTTGATATGAAAACTACTGACTTGGTTGATAACTAGTAAAAAGTTAAAACAGTTTAAAAGAATGGTGTTGATGAATAGCAGACTTCACTCAATGAACTTCTCATTCCCACTTTTCTTCGTACTTTGCTACTTTTGGTCATCCAGAGGATTTCTCTGAAGGCTGTGGTGTGGATGCTGTCTGTCAGAGGGGTGTGAGCATTACCATTCAGCCTTTGCTGCCCCTCAGAGGTGCGCCCCACAGGAACAGTTTTGAGCAAAAAGTTGAGCTCCTGTACCTGTTTTCAGGGCAGTGATTACAAGTCAAACACCTTTGGAAATAATTTGTTGCAAACACAGTTACGTTTTCATGAACATATCTATTCAAATAATGCTTTTTTTAACTATGCGCTTGAAATATGGGATCTCAGGCTGGTATAAACCAGTAACTGGCATGGTAAGGATTTTTCTTTAATCCTGCTGCTGTTCAAATCTGTGAAAAGTGGAGTGTCTAGTCCAGACAGCTCTGTATGATTCAGCAACCCAAAAATAGACTGCTATGTCTATATCAATAGTAAAAATGACTCTACACAAGTTACAGTGCAAGAAAGCACTGATAAGTTTATATATAGGTGTTCACACAGGAAGACCTTAATTCTTTTTAGTTTAAACATGAGTAGCCTGAGCTGTAGAAATCTCTGCTGAGCTGAAACCACTCCTTGAGTAGTTTCTTGACCCCAGACACTTCCTGCTGTGTTATGTGTTTTTATTCCGGTTTTAACCCTTAAATGTTTTCCCTGAGTCAGTGCTGTATAGCCTGAAGAGAGGCAGACCTTATGGTGCTTCTAGTTCTAGAAATCTGTTTTTTAATTTCTAGTCTCTTGATACTTTGTACAGTTTGGTGTAAAACAGCAGGCAAAGACACAATTTGCATGTCAGTTTTTAACACGGTCCATTCATGTTGCTTTCTTGAGACAAAAGCTCTAACAAGAGTGTCTGAAACTGACTGCCAAGCTGCATCTTCATTTCTTAATAAGACTTTATTCAAAAAGTCTTTGGAAAGAACTGCCTGTTGCACAGCACTGTGAGAGTCAGTGTGGCCCTGTGGCAAACAGTGTTTGCAGAAGTCCGTCCTGTGCTCCTTCCTTGGCCGCAGGTTTATATTTCAGGCAATTGCAGAGAAGAGCACTATTGAGCTCTGAAACACTGACCCCTGTGTGGTGAAGATGCAAAGTTTCTGTGTTAAAACATCAGTGTTGAAATATTTCCACTGCACCACTCTTACTGCATGTTCATTGCTGATTGTGACACACAGAAAGACAGTGGAAGTGACATTTGTCATTGCCTGAGAGGCAGACACTGCTCTTGGCAACAGATGCTGATAATGTTCTCACCTAAAATATTTTGTCAGTCAGCTGTTTGCATGGGAAATGAGTTTGCTGCCTTTGAGTCTGTTCCCCAGAGCGGCTGTGGGGACTGGGCTGGAGCGTATCCGTGTTGAGGTGTTGGGGCCCAAGTTGGAATGGTGGCAAATGGGCAGGTTTTGAGGTGGGTCTGTGGTGTCTGTGTGTGCTCCTGAAGTGGGAGGGGTGGGCTGGGGGGAAGAGGGCTCCAGCAGTGTGGGTGGCTTTCCAGAGAAGCCTGGCCAGGAGGTGGGGCAGCACAGCTGGCTGTGGGAGCGCTGGGAGCCAGTGGGCTTTCTTCCACCTCGGTGTCCATCAGCTGCTGGTCACAAATGCTTCAAGCAGTAACTGCTGGCTGGTCTAGCTCTGTGAGGACTCACTTGAAGATACAGCATGTACTGTTGCCATTTGTGTTGACTTTTTCGGGGTCAGCCAAAATAGTATCTATGAGTGATAGCCATCAATAGACCTTCCCTTCTGGGTTGCCTGTGGTGCCCAAACAAGATATTTTATTCATTCAGCCATCTTGACATACTTATTGAAAGTACTGACAGACTCAGCCTGCTTGGTGGAGATCATAAATACAGCACACTATGCCTGCCTCCATCTCTCTGCCTAATCTTCAGTGTCTTGCTTCTTTGCTGGTGCTACTTCGGTTTCCTCTTGTCACCACAGTACCTAAAACTGCTGCATAAACCTGTATTGTGGAAAAACCTCCTCTGGGTCTCCTGGGGCTGTGGCCTTTTCGTGGGGACTGTATGGAAAAAGCTGCCACCTGCCCCTTAGAGGTGAATGGTAAAAGCAGAGGTTGATGAGCCCAGAACTGACCCTGCAGGAGACATACTTGGGTTGCCTGTGTCTGGGGCACCATCATACATTTAGCATCAGTGTGCTCCACTTCAAATGGAAGTATCTATTTCAAAAGATACCTTTAGCCTGGAGCTTTGAAATCAATAGTGACTGACAAATGTAACAGTGTGTAGTGAGGGATGTGGGTATTTGAAAATAAGTTAAAAGTAAGAAAATGTGGCTGTGGAGGTGCAAAACAGCAAAGTTGTTCTCTCGTCACATCTTTTTCCCATGAAAATACTCATCCTTGAAGACACCCAAAGTTTGCAGTCTGAGTTCTGTGTAGCACTTGTTTCAGAGGCTGCACAGTGCCAGTATGTGTGGCGAAAGAAAAGAAAATGTAGACATTTTTGTTCAGGCTTTTCTTTCTTTCTGTAGGTAGAGGGAATAATGAGGCTGTGGAAGTAGATCACAGAGATGGACGTGACATTGCTTCTCTCTGTGATATACAGTGGAATTACTGCAACTTTGACTGTAAAGTGCATTTTTAATTAAAGCAAGAAAAACAGTTGTGACCTTTATCATCAGCATTAGATGCTGTAAACTGCACTGTAAAGGTACAGTGGAATGACTGCCATGATTCTCTGAGCCAGGGGTATTTTGTGTGAAATGTGTCCCTGTCAGGGGTCTAAACTAATATTATTTCTCAAGGTTGACTTTATGTTCGTGGCACATTCTGGAGGGTCATTATTTATGTGCAAGTTCTTGGCTTTTTCCCTCCTTTCTGCTTATTTAAGCAAAAGTGACTCAGTCTCTTCACAGGGAAGTGTTTCGTTTGCCTGTTGAACTAACACTGTTATGTTGTGTAATCAGAAGCCGTATCTTTCCATTTGTGTAGAGCTGCCAATCTGAATTACAAATTACTTGACATGCTGCTCAAGTGAATTTCCTTGTCGTGAAGAGTAAGTATGGTTGCAATAAGGGCATTTTTGTTTTTATTTATGTTGTTAGGGGTTTTTATAGTTTTTGAGGGACCAGTTGCAAACAAGTTTGAAAGGGAAGAAATTTTTTGATCCTTCTTATTTTAAACATGAGCAGGGTTCTCTCAAGCACAAAACACAGCTTGACCAAACAGATAAGACACAATCCTGCTACTAATGTGTGGGAGTGTTGTAGCTCTAGAGAATAAACAACACTTAATTATCAAGGAATACATGCTTGCAAGCACAGCCTGACACCACAAGTGGCTTTAGGATTAATAAACTGCTCCTGGAGTATTTCCCTAAGGTGAATTCAGTTTTAAAAATATAGATGGTACTGGT
The DNA here is from genome assembly GCF_003984885.1 of Neopelma chrysocephalum. Lineage (NCBI taxonomy): Eukaryota > Metazoa > Chordata > Aves > Passeriformes > Pipridae > Neopelma > Neopelma chrysocephalum. The sequence continues at coordinate 1,856,334 of NW_020897730.1, forward strand.
CATGAGGAAGCTAAATATGTAAAGACACTGTTTCATCTCAGATATCTGTTTTCCAGGAGCTAGAATTTGTTTACAATTTGTAGTAGGAATAAAACAAACAAATGAAAAACAAATTACAAGTGCACTAAAGAAACATTATTTGATCATCAGAGTAATCTGGCTTCTTCATGTTTTCTGTGTGTGTGCATGCCTTTCTTGCTGTGAACTGTTTTTTTTAATATAATATTTTAACGTTGGTTCCAATGAACACTAAGACTGGAGAAACTTAGGTACCTACTCATTGTTTAAATATTTAGATTATTGACTAATGATACGGTTGACATATTTGAATATTTTATTCTGTTTCTGCGTGAACCAAAATTAAAGATACTCTGTATTACTGTATAATTTCTTTTAAGATATGACTATTTTTGTAGTGGAGTTACAAAGCAATTACAGATGAATTTCCTTAATAGTTTAAAGCTAAACCGTAGAACTCTGCTTTGGCTTAAAACATTACTTTCAAATTTATAGGACAATTCTGAAGAAACTGCCTCTATTTTAGTGTTTGCCCCACCAGCTCTTATGGTCTGCCCTTTGAAATATTTGGGGGTTACTTCTTGGAAAAATTGACCATTGTGAATTGTGAATTTTCTTAAAAAATAGGCATGGGGGGAAAAAAGGTGTGTGGGGAATCCTTTTTGATGCTAGTACTGATTCTTGCAATGACAGAGCAAGTATGTTTTTAAAGCTGCAGTATTTGTAATTAATGCTAACAAACCGTAAGGAAAAAAAAAGGTAGAGGAAAAAAAGCTAAACAAAAATAGGTTTGTCATTAAAGTGCCACTCCTCTGAGAATGAATTCTGTACCTGTGGGTCTAAGTGTTAGTGTTCTGAATGAGCCCATTGTTGAAATCAGCTGTCCAAGAACTAATCAGTATCTGATACAATTGCTTTCCTAATTTTTTACTTTTTTAAAAGGTAAAAGTAGATTGTTTAGTTTTGTAGTTCACATGAAACTTTAATACAGTAAAGTGTTTCCTTAGACTATTTGCATAAGCAATTTACTAATGCTGTTTTACTTTGCTGTAAAGCAGTTGTACTTGTGTTGGATCAGAACCAGGCCCATAACTTTATGAGCTGAAGTTGCTGGGTCAAGTATATTACGTTAAAAGCATCTTTAAACATGCATCATACATGACATGTCATGGTATCTTGTGTCAGAATTAGGACAGAAATTTTTACTGCTATTTCATGATTTGAAGAACTGAGTTGTTCAAAACAGGGCACTGACCTATATCCCACCAGTGTGGAGTTTAAGTTGCTTGTTTGCACAGAAAAGAGAACTTTGAAAAGTATGGGATTTCCTTCCTTTCCAGGGTAGTGTGGCCTGTGGTTCTGTTTGGAGAATTTTAGATGTCCAGTGTTTGTACACAGGACCAGATGTGAAGCTGTAGGGCAGCTTTTTCAAATGAACTGACTGATCCGGGTGGTAGCATCTGTTTACAACATGAACCACAGCGCGGGCACGAAGGACAGCTCTGTCTCTTCAGGATGGCTCCAGTTCCAGCTTAAATTTCTCTCTTTTCTTAAAGTAAAGACTAGTCTAAGGCGAAACCATTATTGCAAGTCCTAACTGCTGAGTTTCATTGATGGATTGATTACCTGTCAAAAAATGGACTTGAACAATGCCTGGTGCTGTGTGTGACCGCTTCTGTTTAAACAGCTGGATTTGCTAAACAACAGCTTAAGTAACATGCTCTCCTCTAGATACATATTTATGAGAGAAGCAGAGAGGGCAAGGCTACAAAAAGGCAGAAGCTGAGTAAACTTTCTCACTTAGCCAGCTGATGCTAATTGTGTCCTGCTCTCAGCTGCACAGCCCTGATGACAGTTTACAGAAGGGCCATCCAAACGGTGCATTCAAGCAAGACACAGCTCGTGCCATGACTCCATCCATTCTCACTCTCAAGAAGATTTTTGTGGTTTGATTGCTATCTGGGCACCAATAAACAGCTGTAACCTGATCTGTTCCCCATTTGTCAGGAAGTTAGGCAGTTCCTTCATGCATGGCAATGATGTCATTTACAAACAGTTGATTTTAATTTTTTTCTCGTCTGGGAACTAAGGAACTCGTCTTATCTTTGCTTTACTACAGAATAACTGACTCAGTAAATAGGGTCTGATCCAAGTCCTCTGAAACTGATGGAAAAACACTTTACTCCTGCTTGTATTTGGCTTTGTTCAACTATCAAAACAAGGAAATCTTGCATTAGAGTGAGTGCAGGCCAGAGCACTGGCCAGTGCTGCACCCGGGACTGATGTGTGTGATTGATGAGTGCACATACAGTTCTTAATGAGCTCTTGTTGACTGTGTATTCAGTACTACTAAATTAAAAAAGTAAGTTAAGAGCTGAGACATAATCAGCTTTTAAATGTTTCCTGAAATCAGTTGTATATTGGGAGTAACTGCTAATCCTTGAAACTGTGTATAGGTAATGTATATGCATATACAGAAAAATAGAGTTACAGCCTGTGGGCCACGAGTTTTTATTTAATTGTTTTAGAACTGGCTCTGTTCAACATTTGATCATTTTAATGTAACCATTTTAGGTGCTGTATCAATGCAACATCAGAAATGATGTGATAATAGACAGCAGTAAGCAGCAGCTCAGCAGGCTTGCTGTTGGAGTCAGTCTGCATGGGAGAGGGAAATGTGTGTTCACACCCCTGTATGCTGTGAATTAAAGCACAAGGGAATTACAGTCTGTAGAAAAGAAAAAGAAGAGAAAAAAAATTTATTGTCCTGGCCAGGGGCTGTGTGTTAGCAAGTGCTAATCTAACATAGATTCTATAATATGAGAAAATTCAGAGCAGCTCCTGCTTAGTTTTAAGTGTGCGTTTCAAAATGTACTGTGGCTGAGGAAGTCGCAATAGTACCAGCTATTTGAAAGTAACTGAAACCAGGAAATGATACTTTCTATATTTCTCTCCCTAGAGAGCTCCTGAAAGCTTCCTGCATTTATTGGTTCTATTCCCTGGCTCGGAACAGTGTTGGCAACTTTGATACCACTAGCTATTGCTCTGTAATTTCAGCAAGGTTTACAAACAACCTGGAGGAGCACAGGAAGGATTATCCACAGATAGCCCATGCATTGAGTGATTCTGATAACCATAAATGCCAGCTGTGGTCAGAAACTGTTTGCAACAGTTTCAAGGCAGAAGTTATTCTTTTTTTCCTGCTGGTTGAACCAATTTAAGGGTCAGGTGGTAGTAGGGGTGATACGTGTGTACCTCCATTAGTTCTGCAATAACTTTATACCATCAAAATAAAGACTTCCACAAATCTGCTAAGAAGGATTTTCAAGTTTTTGGAAATGACATAAATAATGTTTGTGCTACTCTCTGTATTTTGCAGCAAGGCATGTGTGTATGCATGTATTGAAGTGCAGTGATTAAAGGGAGGTTTGTGATACAGAGGAAGACAGACCAAACTTTCAGAAGGGGTTGGTACAGGAAGGTCTGCTTCTTCAAAATCTGGCCTTTCAGAAGTATTTGAAACATTGGTTCTTGCTGATATTTCATGAGTTTTTCAAGCATATTTTGTCTCCCATCCAAGGGTATTTTTTAGCATCAATCCAACCATGTTATTTAGTTGCAGAGAATCCAATCTTACAATGCGATCATGGCTATGGTTAGTGGAACTTTGAAACCAGTCTGCCTTTCTGGGAAGCACAAAAATGTGGGATAAATGGAGGAATGCAGCGGTGTCCTGTGCAGAGCGGAAGTTGACTGTATTATATAAAGATCAGATTAAAAAAACCTCAGGACTTCCAAATAGGAAGTAGTATTGTTTATGCCCCATTCATCTTTACCCCTCCTACAGTGTAATGCACATTTATTTACTGAGAAAAGAAGATGACCATGTTTGCTATTTCAGCACATTGTTGCCTTTCTAAAGAATCCTAGGGAGAAAATAAACAGCTGTCGGATGGCTCTGTCTTTTCTCTCTTTATGCCAAAAGTTTTACTTGACCAGAAATTCTTCTGTTGGCTTACTGCTTTCTTTGACCATATGTACGTCACCAGTTCACACTGGATGGATATATATGTTTAAAACTTGTGTTTTTTCTCATTGTGTACTTAAGATATTTGTTTGCTGCTGGATTACATTAGCCAAGTGTACGTCTGTAGGTATAACTTATAATCGTGGTTACATTGTATATGATGGGTTTCTCCTGTCTCTATCTGTTTGTCATCTTTTCACAGTATGTGGATTTTCAATGGTTTTATTTGATGCAGAATCTTAAGTTTAGGCAATAATCCTAAAATCAAATTGCTTTTTGAGTAGTCTAATCTTGCCCTTATGAAGGATAAGTGGAAGATTGTGTTGTACTAAAAGATCTGGAGTCTGAAAGTACTCTTTGATATTTTGGTTGTCTTAATGGTTCTTTGGATTTTGAACATACGGTCTAAGTCCATATAAATAGGGAACGGAAGTTACTGTTGGCACCACTGATGACTCTATAGCCATCTGCAGAGCTTCAACTTGTCTTGAAAGCATACAGAAGAATGTTTTTTTGTGATCTTGAACTGTGACAAGAGGAATCCAGGCTGAAAACACTTTTTTAATTGTGTTGAGCTTTAGTGCATTTCTCCGATGATGCTCCTGTGGGGTGTAAAGGCAAGCTAAATCCAGTCTGTGGGTTGCTTGGAGTTTTTCTTTTTTGTTTGTTTTTGTGGGAAATTACATCCTGTTGGTTTCCTGTGTCTCCAGAGATGCAAGAGACATAGTAGGCACAATTGCATAGCTTGATCAATGGGCTTGGATGCATCCATGTGCTTCTTCCAGTTATCTATCCCATCCATCTTCTCTTCCAGGCATCTGCTTAACCCATGCCTTAGTACTACCTGACCTTTCTTTGCCAGTGTGTGGGCTTTTTTTTTTCTCTTTCTTAAATCCATGGAGGTGTTCCTAGTATGCTTCTGGTTTCCAAGGTTTTTCTGTGATCTCCAGCAACTTGTTTATTAGCTTGCTGGAAATTTTTGGTGATTTATTTTTCAATTATACGTAACTTTACACATTTAATGGGAAGATGGATACACAATTATTACTCTGTTGAGCAGCTCTGGGTGGGGTGTAATGTGCAAATGGGAAAGTAGATTGTGTTTAATGTAGACACTGGAACATGGATAAAAATGTATTACAAGTACAAAACATCATTTGTTTACCATTATAAGCCTCTAGTTTTAAAGATAGAGATAGATTTTAATGTCATAATGTGGTACCATGCACAGATGTCCTTTGATCTTCCAGCTTGCTTCTGTTCCAGAGAAGTCCATGGTACTTGAATCCAAAGACTAAATGTCAGCTTCCGTGTGGCTGTAAGCAATATCCTCAGTTTTGGCTGCTCTGAATCTACTATACTAGTGCCCACAACCCCTGGTAGAAATTATGTAGTAATCTCTGTCAGTGTTCATTCAAGATAAATAAGAACCATGTGGGTGTGTGAGGAATGACTGCAGTTCTTTGCATGCTTCTTTGCCAGGATCCAAGGAGAAAGGTCACTGCTACTTAAAGCAGTCCTGCCGTAGAAATTCCTGACTGAGACCTTGCCAGGCAATTCACTGAAGACAAAGGCTCTGGTTTATTGTTCTTATTTCTGGAAATAAATATTTCTGGTGCAGCCAGGTCCCTGAAGATAGCAGCACAAATAAATGGGTAGAAGAGTGAGATGTTTTGCTAAACCTTCACTGGATTTCCTAATGCGCTGCATGTGCTCTATATGCAGTGTTGTCTGTGCTGAAGGGTTTCTGAATTTGCATATAAAAATGAATTCTGTATGTCACTGGATATACTTTTCTTGGCCAAACACATGCTCTCTCAGGCTTGTTTTCAAAACAGAACAGATGTTTTGTGAGTGTAACTATTGGAAATCTGCCTGAAAAAATTGCATTCTAGTAATTTAAGCACCCTCATACCTGGCATGGAGCTCTGGGGAGATTTTTTTTTCATGCCTTCCTGTTGAACTTCAGTATAGGGTTTGCATTTCCTTTTTACACAAAGTGACTTTACTTGTGGAAATAAATACCAAGCTTGGTAATCCCCTCCAGTGAGTGCCAAGATGCCTCTGGCAGCCTGTGTGCTGGGGTAGCCCAGCCCTTCCAGGCAGCCTGTACCCTCTGTGGCATCCCAGTTCAGAGGAATGTTAGTGGGGAGGAATGTGACCACCTGCTGTGTTCTTGTTTTCATATGTGTTTGCACTTTGGGGATGCTGTTACTGTTGGAAGATATTACTGAGAGTGGATGTTCATCCCCTTGTGTGATAGTCAGACTTAAACTGTAGAGCTCAAGCCTATATGTAAGACCACACAGCAGAGCTCCTTTAGGGTGAACACCTCAGTGGAGGGCTGGGGTTTGTGCGAAGTGGATGGTGAAGCAGGAACTAGCTGCAGCTAGAAATCCTTGTGGGTTTTTTGTGGCACTCTCACTGGGAGTTCTGGGTGACAGTGGTAGCCTGGGGTCTCTGTAATTGCAGGCATCTTTCCACTGCTACACCTGACCTTCACTGCACCCTATTCGAGCCCTGGAGGTGGTACAGTGATGCTGCTGGGGACACTGGGCTGGTCACTCAACCTCTGTGTGGGAGGGCTCTGGTGCAGCCCTGAACCTCTGCACCGACAGGGCTTGTCGTGGGGCCAAAGCTGCTCTGCACAGCAGGGACACTGCGGGTGGCTGCAGCTGAAATAGATGTAGCTCAGCACATCCTGAAATGGAAACAGCACTTGGATAAACTTGCTCCCTTGGGAGTGTTGTACTTGCACTTTGACCCTCCTGTGCGATCATGAAAGTCACTTTAGATTCATGCTGCTAAACACAAATGGGACAAGTGTTCTAAGAGGTTGTTGGACCTAAATGTAGTGAGCAAGGAATAGATTTTTCGAAGTGAATGCAGTTAAAAGGTCAAAAAGAAATTAGCAGAAGTATTCAGTGGTCAGAAGCATTCCCTTCACTCACTTCCACTGGAAGAAACAAGTGTCTCCCATGCTATGTTTAGTGGAAGTCTGCCAGTGAAACTGTGCAAGTTGTCACTTACATCTAAATAAAATCACAGCAGCCTACAGGAATTAGATTAATGATTTTTATTAGCTAAAGGAAAATAGTTCTGCTTTCCTCATTTGATTAATAATACCCTCTGTAATGTGCCAAGGTGACTCTCATTTAATGCACTTTGCATTGCCTCTCCATACACACTATATATAGAATAAAAACATGTTTCTCTGCACTTTGGTCAGACACAGCTTACTTTAAAAAACCCAAACAAACCATCACAAACTAAACAAATGCAAACAAAAAAAAAGGCACAAAACAACAAAGCCTAAGTAATCTATAAAGAATCTCTAATTCTAAAGGGACTTTAAATCCTATAATTACACCTCTGCTGCACTTGAAAATTATTTAAGTACCACATGCATCTAAAAGTCAGTGGTGCAACAAAGACATGAAAATAAAGTCTTTTAAACCTTTTAATCTGTAATTTAAAAAAATTGACCATAGGCAAGTATGTTAAAAAGAAAAACATTTTCAATGTGAATAATAACTTTAAAAATAGCTTTCTTTTGTACTGTGTCTGTTTGCAAACCTGACTCAGACAGCCTACTTAGATTTCTTCATTGGCTGCCAGTGCAATACATGTTCTTTTCCTTTTTCATGTCAATATAAACTGCATTATTTGTCTGCTCAGCTTTCTTCATTTTATATAGCCCAGGTTGAAATCCCTTATGCTTTGGCACATTATTCTCTTTCCTCCTGTTCCACAAAAGTCAAGTAACATACCAGGCCCCATAGTGATTCTTGAAATACATGAATAATGTGTATTCCATTAAGAGAGAGTAACAATATCCCATAAAGAACAGTAGATTATTTTTTGCTTGCCAAACTGTACTTGTATGTTACTTTAATACTTCTTTTGACTTAGTGACTATGGAGGGAATCTGATGCAGCCCACATTTTGTAATTTGCATGATGTTGTCAAGTACAGATCTTTGAAATCCTTGTTGCTAGCATTCCTCAGGAAGGTGTAGGTGTGAAATATGCCTACTCCAAACCAAATTCCATAATTCTAGTCAGTGCTTGACTGGTCACCTAGGAAACTTTCAATAATGGATTCTCTTGGCTTGGTGATGCAGTCTGGTATGATCAGATTTTTCCAGTTCCCTGTAATTTGAAAATGTAGTGCTTGAACAAAAAAAAAAAAGGTCATAATTTAATCTGTTCCATAGAGGAAAACCCTATTCTCTGTCTTCTGTTTTAGTCATAATCTAAGATATCATGTTCTTTATTCTTTCTGTGGTGGCTTCTGTAGAATTACTTTAAATTGCATGACCTTTAGAATAAATGATTTTGAAGGTACTGAGCCATAATTGCTGTGTTTGTGTCTCTCTGTGAGTCAGTATGTCTGTGAACGCCTTGCATTGGAATCCTCTGTGGAGGTCCTCCTGTCCTTTTGAGATGTACTTGTGGGATTTTCTACTGATTCTTGCCTACAAAAGGCTGCTAACACTTAAGTGGGATAAAGATGGAGCAATTTATCTTCCAAATCTATCTTACCCACATTTTTGGATGTTTGAATTGATTGAAGCATTTAAAGTATTTATTTCCAGTTTCTTTGCTATGCATTGTATTGCAGGAGTGTCAGTCTGGTTGAGTAGAGCCAGCAGTTGAAATTGTCACTGGGACTGTTGAGGAAAAGGATTGTGTGTTGCTACCTGTTCCCCCACTCCCACTCGAAAAAGAAAATGTGGTGTCAGGATGTGAGAGAAATCTATGAAACTGTGCGTGGTGGGGAGGGCAGGTAGAAATGGTGTCTGTAGTTGATGAACTTGGGCAGTGTCGGATAAAACTGTAGGTACTGGGTGCATGGTGTTGTCACTGCTTAAGGGTTGCATCAAGGAGTGACTAGGTAAGAGCAAAGTCTCAAAGCAGATCGAGTGTTTTGGAATGTACAGAAACACCATCTAAGTCAGGAAAACCATTAGAGACAAGGGAAAAAAAGGGCAGAGAAAGCATCATATGTGGTTATCTTATCCCTGCTCTTCCTCACATACACCATTGCAGCTGCAATTGAGGATGGACTAGCCAGGCTTGGTAGGAGTGTTCTTGGAAGTGATCTGTTGACTAGGGCTGAATCTAAGCTTTATTTCAGTGGAAACACTCCTGGTGGCTCCTGAGACTAATCTCCATAGTTTGACTGCTATTTCAGACAGACTTGAATTTCATTACAAGCGGTTTTATGTTTCTCTACAGACTGTGTGCTCTAACAGGTATTTTTGCTTGACTGAGCAGAGGTATACACTTGAAGTATCCTGGTACGTGGTTGCAGAGCATCCCATGAGTAACTTGCAAGGTGCATTTCTTCCACAAAGTGAGAAGTGGATTATCATCTCGTCTGTTAATTTTGCTGGTGTCACACAGAACAAAATGGCAAGCGGTGAATGATTTTCATACACTTAGGATGACGTCTGGGCTGTCTGAAGGCTGCTAAGCCTGCGGTGGTGGGCAAGGTTGAAGGGTTAATAGGAATGTTTTCCATAGTAGCCACTTCTAGCACATGTTACCAGGCTGGTGAAGATAAATCTGGAGGATGTTTTTTGAGAAAGTGAAGCAGCAACAAGCACTGTGTCTGGAATGCTATTTGTAGGCTATTGATTTTATTTTCTTATAAGGCTTGATCTCATGGGCTCTGCTTAGAGGGCAGCTGCTGCTTGCACTTGGACTGAATTGGGGAACTGCAGTGTTCTCTGGCATCCTGGCTGGTCTGATTAAATACTTGATTTTGGATAGGGGTCCTGTCCTCCTCATAGCTTTGAATTGCATAGTTTGATTATTCAGCGTAATGCATAGGGTTCTAAATATTGTTTAGTAGTTTAATTGGGAAGCTGTTTAGTGGGATTTTGTGACCCTATTCGAACTGTGTTAAAAGCTCTGGATTGTGAAGAGGAAATGGGTTGCACGGTCATTTGCCTGCATGCAGTAAGAGGGCAAAATTACCACTGCTATAATGTACATAGGCTCTGAATAAAAAAACCAACCAAGCAAACCCCTGCCCTTTTGTCTCTGCCCAAGGACTTAAAAGCACTAAATGCTGTCCTTTGGGGGACTGATTTCCATGGCTGGTTTTTTTGTCTTGTTTTCATGAAGAGTATGAACCACTGGCTTTCAGGGGAGTTACTGAGGATGGATGAAGTTCTCTGGCACCATTCAGTCCTGTGATAAGAGGTCACAGGATTAGCTCAGACTGAAAACTAGTAAGTTATTTTTGCTTTGAAGATTCCTTCCTGTCCAGTAGTCATACTAGCTTTGTATTTGTCTTGATCTAGTTATTTACAGAGTAGATAGGTTTATTTGCTTCTTTTCCCTGAGGATAATTTTAAATACAGCACCCTTGTCCATAGCAGTTCTTGTTTGGTGATGTTTCAAGCCTGTAATATGACAGTGTGTTTGCCTCCTCTATTTGAATGAGATACAGGCAGGTCATAAAGCCCCCTGATCCAGTTCTGTTCTGTGCATTTTTTCTTATAAACTGTGCCCTGAAAACATATTAATATGTGTTCCTTACTTTTCTCCCTCAGATAAACTACTAGTCTTTACTGTAGCAACTAAAGAAACCGACGGCTTTCACCGTTTCATGCAAACTGCAAAGCACTTCAACTACACAGTGAAGGTATTGCATGTTTTGTACCAAATATTCATACTGTACATGCTGTAAAACAGAACCAGTAAAGAGTAACTGACCTTGTCTGAGCTTTCTTGTGTGCTGCGACAAAGTAAAATAATTGCAGAGCTTGGGGGCAGGAAGGGCGCTTGCTGCTCTCCCTGTTGCTTATCTGCTGGTTCTCCTCTGAAGCATCATGGGAGGGAGATGCTTCCACTGCCTTAGGAGCTGCTTTTCAGATTTGTAGCCCTTGTGGTCAGCATCCTCAGTCACTCACTGGTTCTGTCATGATTTATCATATAGCCTTGTTTTTCAGTGTGGCTGATTTTGTTTGCATGAATACTTCTGGAAACTGTACTGTACTCATAGGGCTTGGATCTCCCTCCTCAAGAAAGGCTGGACCACTGCTGCAAGGAAGGAGGGAGGGTCACAACTGAAAATTTCACTGTATTTTCCAGGAACCTCTAATTCTGAGAGGACAATGCATTTCTGTAATTCTTACCAGCCTTTTCTGCCTCCCTCCACGCCTCCATATGTCACGTTCTTAGGCTGGCCTCTGTGTGACCTTGGGAAGAGGGAGGGCACCAACCTTCTAAACTTTCCCCACAAATTGGTTCTGCCAAGAGAAAATCCAGGAATTCATATGGTGTTATGAAATTTTTCAGCTTACTTACCACAGTGCCTGCACTATAAATAGGAAATTATTTGGATCTGTGAAGTTTGACTTCTACCACTGAATTTCAAGGACTGAGAGAACCTTCCTGAATATGATAAAGCTGTACTAAAGCACCTGGGAAGCCTGAGCTCTGGATACATCTCTTAGCTTTCCAGATTTGTCTGAGACATCATGCAATGTAGTTCTTCCAGCCTTTATATGTTCCAAAAACATTATGTTCAAAACCCATAAAGAGTTTATTTTTTTCTTTTTTTGACAGGTAATCTGCTATAGTGCTTGGCTTGGGAGGAATTTTTTGTTTATCTGATTTTTAGCAGTGATCTGTATAGTGGGGAAACTGTCCTTCCCTTTTTGGGCAAAAAGACTGGAGCTTGCAATTTGAATTAATTATACCCTGATCCACCAAAGTCTCTTGAGCCTCCTGTTCTTAAAGTGATTCTATTGATTTTTAAAGGTCTCATTCAGAATGTTTTTCTAATAGAAATTTTGGTACAATTCTTGCCTTTTTTCTTTCTGAAGGAGACACATTGGAATAAATGGCAATAGCAGGCAATTGCTCGATTCTTATTTGGTTAAAAAATGTCTCTCTCATGTTTTTCCAGTGATGTCATTGTGCTGAATGCTGCTTCAGACATGGAAAACTTACCATGCTGGAAATGATGGCTTGCTATGCCTTAGTGTGTTGCTTCTGCTTTAGCATCTGTTTTTAATAAGGACCTGCTTTAAAAAAGCCTCGTGGTTTTGGATACTAGCAAAAAGTGCTTTTCTTTTTTTCTTGTTCCAGGTTCTTGGAAAAGGTGAAGAGTGGAAAGGTGGTGAGCTGCCTAACTCTATTGGTGGAGGGCAGAAAGTTCGATTGCTGAAAGAAGGCATAGAAAGCTATGCTGATCAAGAGGACTTGGTTGTATTGTTTGTTGAATGGTGAGCAAACCTGTCTTCTTGTCTTTATATTTTAGTCTGGGCAGGCATGCAAAAGTAGCTGCTGTGACATGCTGAAAGTTGCACACTGCTTTTCCTCCTCGCTGTTTTATTCAAGAGAGTTTGCTTCTATTTGTCTTCATTCATAAAAATAGTAGATTGCTTTTGGAGCAATCATTACTTTTTTAACAGATTTAAAAATGTAAGAGTTGTTCATAGTTCTGCTGCCTCAAGGGGGTAAAAAAATGTTATTGAGAGCTGACAGGCTTTTAGGGAAGCGTTTGTCCTCTACTTGTTCAGCTGTGGTGAGAGCAGGATGTGGCTGCAGGCTGGGAGTGTGAATGGGAGGGGGAGCAAAAGCAGCTCCAGAAATAAAGTGGCCAGTAGGGACTAGAGGCATAATCTTGTTCCATGAAGTTATAGTGACATGGAGGAAGCTGGAAAATGGGTCCCTGAGGAAGGCATTTAACAGGAGAACTGCTTTTACATGTTAGAGTACCGAGACAAGAGACATGGTGCCAGTTGTACCCCGGTACCTGTCCTGTCTGTGTGATAGAAGGATGGAGAGACAGTACTGCTGTCTGCAGGTGCCAGATTATAGCTCATAGCACAGCTATGCTTGAACATCCTCCCTGGAGGCCAGATAGGTTTCTCCTTGTCACGGAAAACATGAAGCTCAAACATGTTCAAATCACACTTTTTCCATTGCTTCCCTCTCCTTTTTTCTTCTCCTCCTCTTATTTTGCTTCTGTGACAATAGCATGATCCCAGTAGCTAAGAATACAACTTAGAGCAACTACCAAGCTCTTCCACACTCAATTTAACCAGAGCAGGGTCACAGTTTTAATTTCTGCAAGGAAGGCATGGGACCAAGCCTTGAATCAGGGACAAGAAGCTCTGATTGCAGACAGACAGCCTTGTAGAGGCTCAGCTTGGAGAGTGCAAGCTTGGAGAGGTGCATGCACGGGTTCACACTGCTGTTACCAAGTCATATTGGAATGTCTGCTCTGGAATTGTCTTTCAGCTTTTAACTTTTTCTATTTATTTATTTATTCAAATTTGACAGCAGAAGAATTTTAGGGACACTTTTTCAAGGTGGAGTTCTGATAGGATTTGTACAGACATCATCACAAGACAGAAAGTGGTTGGACAGTAGCATTTTATGGGAAGTTAATTTGTTGTTTTGCTGTAGTTATGACTTCAGGAAAGTTTGAATAGCCTATGAAACTGGTAGCAAATTCAAAGACGTTGCTCAGTTTTTTGTTCTAATTTTACCTCTTGTGATGAGTTGAAGATAGAAAGCCAAAAATCTAAATCATCTTCAGCAATTTATAAATAAGCATTATAAGGGACACTTATGCTGAAGATTTTCTTTGTATGCCTAGTTGACTGTAAAGGTAACATAGTTTGGAGGTAGACATTCAGATTTTGAATGTTTTTTGTTATTGACTTGATCAATTTTGCATTTGCTAAGTGGAAAAAGGACCTTTCTAAAAGTAAATATATTACATGTTTGTTCATAATGTTATCCTACTAACCATACAATAGCTGAAACTTTAAGAGATTAATTTGGAAGATTTTATTTTTTACTAAAGCTCAGATGAATCAAACGTTTCCCAAATGTTTTCAACTTATATTGAATTTATTTGTTTTCAAATTAATTATCCTGATTCATTATTATTTTCATCCTATATAGTAAAATATGCAAATTTGTTATCAGATTGCTATCAGGGTATAGCTCAAATTCCTCTCCAACATAATTTATTCTCTTGAGGGGTAGACTGTCTGCTGGCATGGAGGAGAGAGTACAGAGGACCATGTGTGTCAAAGTGCAGAGGCAATAATCTTTCTTGCCATGAAAAATCACAGGATTTAAGGCCTCCCAAGTTCTTGAGGTCCATAATCCCAAGTACATATTTATTTAAAACTGATGGAACTGTTTCCAGATAGGAGAAAAAAATAGTTTGCTGATTGTAGCATTATATTTTAATTCTAATGAGCTTTTTCATTTCCAGAAATCCTGGTTTGCAATTTAAGTGTTGATCAATATAGCAGTAAGTTTGGAAAAGACAAGTGTCATGAACTTCCTTTCTTCTTCAAGTGTTTCTTATTATATTCATTGTGAAGCATTTGGAATATTAATCTTGGGGGTGGGGAAAGGAAATGTCTGGTTTGCTTACTGTAACTAGGCAAAAAATTTCTAGAGAACTGTTTACTTAAACTTAGTTTGTTGGATTTTTTATTTTTGAGCAGTTTTTTAAATAGCTCAAAATGCTGGAAATAGTTTGAGCTTCTTTTGTGGACAGTTCATGTCTAGGTGTAGATAGAAAAATGTCTGCAGAGGGAGCCTCATTTAAATGAGGCTTTTTTTTCGCTTGAGCTAACTACTGGTTTATTTTGGACCATGTCAGATTGAACTGGCTAATGGCCAGTATAGACTGGATAAATTGGTTGATGCTGTGACTGTTCATCCAGAATTCCCACAGCCATCTCTTTGTATCGTGGAAGAGTTTTGAAGCCTCTCAGTTTGTTGTTTGTTTTGTTGTTTTGTTTTGTGGGGTTTTTTTCCGTAACATTTGTTAAAATGTTAAATTTTAACAGTTTAAGGGATAAACATATCTCAAAATGTTTAAGGTGTGATCCTGGTGGGGTTACAGTGTAAATGACAAACTAGCTATGTGGCTGCACAATGCAGCTAAGATAGATGAGACAGGGGACCTGAATTGCTAGTCACTAGTGGGCCATCTCTCATTTGTATTTTGAGCTCTTAACCTGCAGCTCCAATAGTAACAAGTTGTCATTGTTACAAAAGTTGTGGATGCAAAAATTGCAGGGTCAGTTTAGAGGACCCAAGTCACCGTTGCTGTTTCCTGTGTTGCTGGGTGCATAGCCAGGATGCTGCAAAAGAGGAGGAGACACGGGTAGATTCCAGTCCCAAGCAACTGCCATCTGGGAGCTTCAGGAAACGGAATTGGGTTGTGAAACTTTTTGGGTTCTTTTTTCCCCCTTGCTTTCTACTTAATCAGAAGGAATTATGAAGAATAAATAAGAGTATCTGAGCTTTTCCTGCTTGCCAAGGAAGCCTGCTTTTTTCCTGGATGTATCCACACTCTTCCCTGTCGAATTTTGAAGTCCTGTTTAAAGCAAGCCATGAGCATCACCCTTAATAACAGCATAAACTGTAAAGGATAGTCCTGGGACCTGTTTTATGATGGTCTTAGTGGTGTAGACCTGAGGTGAATCCCCCCTTACAGTAGGAGTTGAGTGCTGGATAGGCCAGATGTAATCTGACATAGCAGGTAAACAGGAAAAATGATGCATTTGTAGGTTTTCATTTGACTCCAGGAGTTTCCCTGTTGCCTGGAGAGAAAAGTGGGAGCCTCATAAAGCAGCTGATGAGGACACTGGCAGCAAGGGGCAGAAGGCTGGTGGAGGTAGGTCCTGCCCAGGAAGAGATGTGGTGGCAGTAAATCACCTCTCGATAAAACAGAGTGCCTTGGACATTAATGGAAAATGTAGGTTCATGCTGGATTAATACTCCTGCATAATATCCATTGCAGTTTAGCAGCTCAGTACTGTGCTTTGGATTATAAACTGTACTGCATTAAGTAGCATATCCCTTTCACAAACAGAGCCTGTGGCTGGCCCAGCATGTTGCTCAGCTTTGGCTTTCTTTTACAGAATGACAGTCCTAGGAAGCAATGTTCCAGGGCTATTTGGTTCCTTCCTGCAGCTGTAAGTCATAGCAGCAGCAGCACTAACCTGATCAAAGAGGAGAAGCACAGCCTGCCATAAGCTATTAAGTTGAAGCCTGAGACAAATCTCTTTTTGTCTGCCTTCAACTTGTCTCCTGTTTCTTGCATGTTCTACAGGCTCATTCTGGCATTCAATCGGGCTACAGAAATCGAATGGAAAAGAGAGTGAAGTGTATTCCTGTATATTTGGGCAGAAACAGGCATTTTTTGCAAAACTGGGGAAGCTCCAAAATGTACACTATTTCTTTCCAGCATTCTTCTGCCAAAGTTACAGAAAAACATAACAGTGAGAGTTTTCAGAAACCCACTTACTTATATAGACTACATAACACACTTCCTCTCCAGGGTTCATACTTTGCTTTGCGGTGAAAATCTTTTGCATTTGTAAGCCAGCTGTTGTTCCTTCTCCTAGGCCAATTTCATGAAATCCTCTTTGAATTAAAGACATCTCGAATAATTTCAGAACTATAATAAAGGAGTACCATAAGTCAGTAATGGTCGATCTGTTGGCACTATTGCTGTGTAATAATACATTGCAATGCAGAAAGTTCTGTGCACTGCAAGCTGAAAGCTGCTACAGCTAAAAAGACTTTGCAAGAAAAAAAATCTTGGTCAAGGTTAGACCTTGATTTTTGGCAGCTGTACTATTCCTTTGCCCATTATCAGGGCTGATGACTTTCAGTTACTAAGGTACATGTGTGGAATAAGAATATACCTGTATTCAGATGAGGAAACTTTGAGGCTGAGATGCTGCCATTAAATTAAACTATTGTGCTTCTTCAGCCAGAGACTAATCTGTGACGTGATTCCAATTTTACTGTGTCATTCTTCATGCTGTGTAAAGTGAACCTTGAAGTGGGAGGCACTGGCACAGGTTACCCAGGGATGCTCCATCCCTGGCAGTGTTCTACTCCAGGTTGGATGGGCCTTTGAGCAAACTGGGCTAGTGTGTGGCATTCCTGCCCGTGGGGGGGGGGATTGGAAATAAATGATCTTTAAGGTTCCTTCAGACCCAAACCATTCTATGAATAATGCTTTTATATGTGGATCTCAAGTACAAAAAAGAGACCATATACTGTCAATATTTTAATACTTTATATGTATTTTGAGGTTTTGGTTTAGTTTCTATGTGTGGTTTTGTTTGTTTGGTTTGGTTGGCTGTGCTCCACTCCTCCCCTCCGAGGCATTGGTTTAGATATGGTTCAAGAACAAGAAACCACTAAGCTTGTGATACCACATTCTTACATGACCTTTGCCAACCCCATCCAGATTTCTTTCTGTTTTGGGGTAGTGTTGACCTTTGGCTGTGGGTAACTGCCAAAGATGAGCCCTCCACTTTTAGGTCTTTGTCCTCAATAGGAATTGAGACTCAAATCTGATCAACACATAAAGGCAGGTGAAGTTTTTCATAAATACATGTTGTGACATTTGGAGCCTTTTAAGGACTTCAGCACATTGAAGAGGCTTAGG
This sequence comes from Neopelma chrysocephalum, assembly GCF_003984885.1. Classification (NCBI taxonomy): domain Eukaryota; kingdom Metazoa; phylum Chordata; class Aves; order Passeriformes; family Pipridae; genus Neopelma; species Neopelma chrysocephalum. Next base: position 1,873,846 of record NW_020897730.1, read on the forward strand.
GAGAAATCTGTGTATTGTCAGGATGCAGCACAGTTTAGGTTTATGTGCAACTAGACTTCATTGAGATCTAAACACATTCTTAATAATACTTTTCTGAAGAGTCAGTGCCATTGTGTTTTGGAACAAGATCATCTAGAGTTTCCCAGTGAAAGTCACCTAAATCATCTTTCGGTCCTACTTTCATCTGTTTTGATTTTTTTTAATTGCTGTTCTTAAAAATATAAACAATTTTCTAAAGGGAATTTTTTTTTCTCAAAATACCTGAAATAGGCAAATCAATTTCAGACAAAACCTGAAGGAAAAAGAATGTCCAAAATGTGGGTGGTTAAAAAGCAGAAGGGGAAATTGTATTGGATAAATAGTGTTGATTGAAATTTTTCTCCTAGAAGGGTATAAAATTTTTTACATGATGATAAAACATGATTTCTGTGAGTCATTTTTCAGAATAAAAGGGCTGTTTGATTTTTAAAATTTGAATAGTCCAATGATTTTTTGTTTTTAACATAGAAGCATTAAAATTAAACTGATCTAATGGATGTATTTTCTTTACTTTTCAGCTATGACGTTATCTTTGCAGGGGGCCCTGAAGAGCTCCTAAAGAAATTTCAGGAAACTAATCATAAAGTGGTGTTTGCAGCAGATGGACTAATTTGGCCGGATAAAAGGCTAGTTGACAAGTATCCTGTTGTCCGCAGTGGAAAACGATTCCTGAACTCAGGAGGCAAGTGTGATCCTCTTGTGAACCCATTAAACCCTTGAACTTGAACATGACTCATCTCTGTTATCTGTTTTATGTGTTTGTATGTGAAACTGTTCCTGAATTCCCCAAGTATGATATTGAGGACTGAGTTTGTTGTCCTCTTCTTTCCCTGTCCTTCCCACTTCAATAGCTGCTCTTCTGTGCTCAAGCATAGTTTTCATTTGAATTTGCATAGTTTGCTTGGCAATAACTTCTAAAAAGCAGGTAAATAAAGTGACAGCTTAGCAAGCAATTGTGGATTGCAAGGAAATGCTGCGCAGGGATGACCCAATTGCTTCAGAAACAATGTGTAGTGTTCAAGCCCAGTCAGAGCATCACATGTTAATTTATAGGTGCAGTTTAGCTGAGTCAGAATTTCCTGGCTTGACTGTCTTGTTCTTGTGGATCTCTGCATCCAGGGGAGATGAGCTGGTAGCTCTGCCCAGCCTGTCAGCATGGCTGACATAGCTCATTCCAAAAGGAATGGGAGTTACTGCTCTTAATCTCAATGATGGCTTAATTCTGGAATCCTCATTTAAATGCCAGTTTTGGTAATAATTTTGCAGTTGATTAATACATACACTGACACTGATACTCTATAACTGCTGCGGAGCACAGAATGTCACTTCTAAGTACATGGAGTTGGGCAGTGTGCAAGTCTGGGAGTGTCCCTGTTTCTTTACCTCCTCCTTTACCTCACCTATCTGCCCTATCTTTTTTTTATTTTGCCTTAAAAATAATGTATATTGGTTTTGAGTTGAATTCTTTTTATATTTCTGGCAGTATTACATTCAGGCATCTCTGCCAATAAGAAGTGATTAATGAATATCGAACTTTTTCCACAGATGGGCTTCTTGGGAAAAGTGGTAGTCCGATCTCTTTGGTGTTCTCAGGACCATCCTAAACAGATCTGTTTTAATTTTTCCCTTAAAATACCATTAGTATAAAAGTAACCATTAATTATGAACTCTTTGAAACAGAACCGTATGTATCACAGGAAGAAAACTGGATTCTGAGCCAAGTTGTATGAATTTCATACTTTTCCTTTGCTGGGACCAGTCAGAATGATGTCCCTGACTGGTGGACAGCATTGGCAGGGTAATGGTGGACAGCATTGGCAGGCATTTTTATGGAAATAACCTCTGTGTGTGTGATGTTGCAGGATTTATTGGTTATGCTCCATATATAAATCGTATTGTGCAGCAATGGAATCTGCAGGATAATGATGATGACCAGCTGTTTTACACCAAAATCTATGTTGACCCATTGGCAAGGGTAGGTAGTAAATGGCTTTCTCATTTCTTTCTGCTTGAAATAACATGCTGCTCCTCCTAAAACACCAGGAGATAAAAAGAAAAGGAATGCTGTCTCTTTGTTCTGGAGTGCCATGTTAACAGTTGTGTTTGCTCTCCTGAGGTTCCTACTGCAGGAATGATGAACAGGCTTCCAAAGGGTCATGACTTGATATATTATTTCAGGCTGTCTTCAGATCCAGTCAGGTTGAGCTTCACTGTTAGAAATAATAGCTCTGAGGTATATGATCAGACACATTCATCTCAATGAGGGTCCCATGTACTTGGCAGTTTGACGGCCAGAGTATGTGGCATTTTTCCACGGTGTCACTGAACTACTTGCTGATCCAGTGTTTTATACTTTGGCTTGCTGCCATTTCAGATCCTGCCTTCAGCTTTTTGTGCAAATACGTTCAATAAAGCTGCATCGTAAATTTTTGGTGAAGACCTTTTTGTGCCCTAGCTTAACAAAGTTCTCTGCTGAGTAGCAGCATTAAAGCATGATAGATGTCAGAGGCATGTCCCTGGTGCTGGAAGAGGAGGGCTAAGGAAAGTTAACAGTGTATTGATGCAAAAAGACTTTTAGAAGCTGATAAAACAGAATTTTGAAAATGATTTTGATATTTTGTATGCTTAAGGCAGATGCAAAGTTTTTGAAATATATACATGTTTTTCCTGGTAAAGCTTAGTGGAAAATCATGTATATTTGGATGCAGGTTCAGAAATAGAATAGAATATCTCTGTTGGAAGGGACCTACAGTGACCATCTAGTCCAACTGGCTGACCAGTACTGGACTGGCCAAAAGCTAAAGCATGTTGTTAAGGCATTGTCCGACTGCCTCTTAAACACTTGACAGGCTGGAGGCATTGACAACCTCTCTAGAGAGCCTGATCCAGGGTTTTACCACCCTCTTCATAAAGAAATGCTTCCGGATATCCAGTCTGAAGCTCCTCTGGTGCAGCTCTGAACCATTCCCAGCAGCTCAGCACCTCCCTCTCCCCTTCCCCTCCTCAGGAAGCTGTAGAGAGCGAGGAGGTGGCCCCTCAGCCACCTTCTCCAAACTAGACAAACCTGGAGTCCTCAGCAGCTCCTCATAGGACGTTCCTTCCAGCCTTTAATGTCTGAATTGATTTCATGGAAGTGAAGTCAGATGCCAGGTATGCAATTGAAAAGACAGGGTGTAGAGACGTTAAAGCTGACTCTGCACCAAAGTCAGAAGTAATATAATTAGCTGTCTAAACAGATTGTCTTCCAGACAAAAAATATGTATCTCTGTGCAAGGCACTACTGCACTGTGATTCAAAACACCTCCATGGTGCTTACTGTGCGTTGCCACTGCTGCTTTATATGATAATGCCCAATGCTGTAGAATATGTGAGAAAATTTTGGAAGACCAAAACAAAGTGTGCTATTTGTGTAAGGGTTTTTAACTGTGTTTTAAAGGTTATCTGCTTTGATCAACTTCTTAAAAGTGGTAAAACATGGTACTCAAAGTAAGAATTGAGGTAGGATTAATAATACAACATTAGAAACATGTTTTCTATTCTGACATGATACTTAAATTTGACTATTGTATTTTTGAAACTGTGAAACACAGTATGTTTTGTTGCTTGGCCAAGACTTGCTAATTTTCTTGAGACACAAATTTTCTTTGGCTTATACTGCTAAATTGCTGTTTCTTTGGAGAGTTATGACCTTTATCCTTCGACTTTAAAGTTTTTGCACATATAAAACTGATTGTTATTTAGCTGCACAACTCTGGAATTCAAAAAAGTAACAATATAAAATAAAGAATTGTATTTAAGAGCTGAACATGTAGTGTAGTTTTGCCTGATTACTTGCTGTCACTGTGGTATAATTGCAACATTACTGTAAAAATATTGGCTTTTAGAATGCCTCAACATCTTTGGTACTTTTATTTCAGGAACGCATTAACATTACTTTGGACCACAAATGTACAATTTTCCAGACCCTAAATGGAGCTGTTGGTAAGTGTATGATTTGCACATCGTGTGTTTTACTAACTGTTATTAACACTTTCTTAGTTTAACCATGAATGTAATTCCCTAAACATATGCTTGTTTTAAAGAAATATTTGGATGGGTAGACCTGATTAACAGATTAGTTACCGGTCTTTTCAGTTGAATATTAATTAATTAATTGATTTCTCATGTTGATAAAATATTTGATTTAAAATAGAAAAATAGATTTTTAATAAATTAAGTTAGCAGTAAAAATGGAATTAAGAATAATTTTCATAAACTTTCACAAACTTAATTACAGGAGTAAGATAGATAATTAAAATTGTATTTTAGATGTTCTCAAGCAAATGGCTATACATAATGAAATGCAATGTGGAATAATGTAGAATTTCCTTTACTCAAATGTCATGAATTTAAATAGAAAAATGCATCTGTGCAACTTCTTTTCTTACATTTAACCTCCAATTATGGAACAACTTTTTATAGTCAGATCACATCTGAAATAACTATAATTTCTCTATAAATAGCATTTGCACTAAATTAGAATTATTTTTTAAGCAGATTTTATTCCAATACTGAAGACTGCTGATGACAAACTCTGAGGTTTTATGTCACCTTATTTAGCATAAAGAGCTTAGAATTCAAGATCTAATTAAAAAGAAATGAACAAAAGCTTCCAAATAAGTAACACTGACAATGATAGCAACAGCAAGGTATATTGTATCAGCAACGACTTAAAGAACTCTGACATTTTAGCTTTTATTTATGGACTTATTACTGTATGGCTTTGATTTGCAGATGAAGTCCTTTTGAAATTTGAAGAAGGAAAAGTAAGAGCAAGGAATTCAGTGTATGACACACTACCAGTCACCATTCATGGAAATGGTCCAACTAAAGTGAGTGGTAGTTTGTTTTTATTTTCTTGCAAAACCACAATTCTAACATAAGTAAAAAAAAAACAAACAGTGGTAGAAGTGTCTGAAGCTGTCATAGCAACCACCACTACACATTTCCATTTAATATTAGGAACTGCGAGGATAAAACCCCTATTCTAATAGCTCTCTCAATCATGTTATTCTGCTGTCACTGTAACTTGTTATCACTGCTGAAACAACTTGTTCTGCTCCCAAATTCATTGTAGCATGGGATATTAGGAGAGAGTAAGCTTATGTTAATTTGTTCACTAACACAAAACAGTTCTTGAAGCTAGTGATGAATGTCTGTCTAGTTATTAAATTGTAATCAGAAGAAGAGGTTTTCAGGGGGAAGATAAACTAACCAAGAGTGGCAGTCTGGGATACAAAACAGTAACACATCCATTCCTACCAGAGACCTGGGTGTGTGTATACATATATAAAAACATATATCGAATACAGGCAAAAAAAAAATCTGTATGTGTGTGGGTGGCTTTTGTTGTCTTCAGTGTCATTGATCACAGCCTGCACTGTGCCCGTGGCTCCTGAGCTTTAGGTTCACGGTAGAGCACTCTCTGCCTTGTGAAATAGCCGTTGTGACAGATTCTGTTCATGTGTAAGGATTCACTGGTCCAGAGAACCTTGCACAGTTTCTCTGAGAAAAATGACTGTGTTTTGGTAATATGGCAGTTGCATTTTTTCACTCTGTGTCAAAGTGTAAGGGTGTATCATTTATAGGAGCATCTGGTGGCTGAAGGATTGGGCATGGCTACTTTCTAAGTTCTTCTGAATAAGTCTTCCTTACTATAGCTAGCTCCTTGTTTTCAGAAAGATGGCTTTCAGGAGAATTAGGTTTGAAACTCATTAATATTCCAGAGATGGCTGCTGCTTAGTTTTTGCACTCCTTTTCATTTTTGGAATTAGTGAATATAATGATGCCGTTATCTGTTCGGCTTATAATTACTCACTAGTGGTGAAATATTTGACCAATTTCTTCCATATTGCTACAGTTATTTTTACCTCAATTAAATCCTGAAGTTATCTGTCATCACTGGCTTTGCTGACACATTGCCAAAGAAAAGTTCTGTATTTTACAGTTGGGCACACAGTTTAGGATGGAAGTTTTTATACTAATCCATGAGTTATGTTACATTCAACAAAATTCAATCTCTGCGTGTAGTGATGTGGTTTTAAAAACAAAGAGGAAACTCTTACTATGCATCACTTTGTCAATGTGGTTAGACTCTTCTCTTTTAAACTTAGAATTGAATTAAGAGGACAATAGTATACTAGGATTGGAAAAATTTTTAATTAGTTAGTAAAGAAACTAGCATGAAAGTAATTCCCAGAATTTATTCCAAACAAAGTTTGGAATAAACTTCTGTTTCATATTTAATCTCTCCAATTTGCAGGTTAGTAAATAGCATTGGTTAGAGAAACTTTTTGAAATGGATACCAAATTATCCTCACCTTCTGACATGAAATTTTTTTTTACCTCAAGTGCAGTGTCATTTTTATGAAATACTCATTTTCATAGACTTTATAGTACATATGTAATCTGTTTTGTAGATAAAAAGAATAAGAAAAAGTTTTTATCATCTATTTTTGTTTGTTTCTTGTCAGTTGCCTTTAGTTACAAGAGATTAAAGAATAAGCCTGAATTGTTTAAAGGTACAGATCACCATTTGCATACATGTTTCGCTAATCTAAATTGTTCATTTATTTACCAGATTCACTTGAATTATTTGGGAAACTATATTCCTAATGCTTGGACACGGGAAACTGGTTGCAGTGTTTGTGATTTAGACTTATTAGACCTGTCATCATTAACGGTAAGAATACTCCTATCTGGAACAAACCCCTTTTTAATACAGTTGAGAGGTGTACAGTGATTTCTGAGGCAAAGTGGCTTTGCTGTGCAATATCATGTTTCTTAGACACATCAGGACTTTTGTTCTTGTACATGAAACTGTAAAGATGAAATTCTAATTCACTGGAATAATCAGTGGCTTTAATATAGGCTTCTCCAGTATTACTGAAGATGATCCAATCCCCAAAAGCCTTCCAGATCTTTACCTCTGTTACTGAGGGTGAATGAATAATTTTTGAATCATGTAACGTACAAGTGAATAATTAGAATTTTGGGGGAAGTAGAAAAACTCTTTAGATATTTCAGATTTTTTAGCGGCAGACCTACAAAATACTAAGTATGCATCAGTTCAACAATTTCTGTTACAAATAGAGTTTAATAGTTAACTAATATGGTTACGATTCCTATTTTCTGAGATAAACAGTCAAAACTGCTTTACCTTGTAAAGGACAATACAGATATCTGTATTGTATATGCAAATATGTTTCTGTAGAAAAAATATGATGTAATTGAGACTGGATTTCAGTACAGAATTCTTGTAGAAAAAACATACACATGATGTGTGTATATCTAGTATTTGGCAATTTTGGCTCTTTGGCTCCAAGCATGATGTCTTTAGTGTCTTTATGAATATTTCAGCTTGTACTCAGTAAATTTTAGGCAGAGTAAAGACTGAGCTCTACCATGTGGAATTGTGAGGCTTGTACTTAAAAAGAAATTCCGATTTTTCTTAACAGGCTGTTTCCAGCAGCTGTTTTGTTTCTGTTCTGTACTGAAGTTTTGAATGAGAACAGGTCTTAGAAGGTGGTGTTGAGGACAGCATGAAAGTAGTAGTGGCTTGTTATCTTTGTAGTGAAGGGAAGAAGTGAAAGAATTTCTGGGCAATAAGTAGCTAATGGACTGGGATATAAATTTAAAAAGTCATTGCTGGGATTGTAATAACTTTCAGATTTCTTTAATATTTTTGAATTTTATTTTTGTTTTTAAGATACAACATTTGAATGGTGATTTAATAAAATAATGTTGGCACTCGCATCATAAAGTTTACCTGCAGAAAACAAATTGTCTAAGTTTTTTCTAATAGTATTGGTAATTAAAACATGGTTGAGGGAGTAGTTAAATCTTAAAGCCAGTAATGGGGAGTAGCTTGCAATGATTTACTGGACAGTTTCTTATGGTTTATGTACATATACTTGGAATGTGTATTCCTTACTGTAATGCATTCTTTGGACTTCATACCTCGCTTAGTCTGCCAGTAGAAATAACAAGGCCTCAGTGGAAGTGTTTACTTCAGGCATTTCAAAGTACAAGCAGTATTTCATTTTCTGAACGTGCTTTTTGTTCAGGCCTGTCTGGTTGCTACTTGACAAGAAATCCTCAGTGAAAAGAGCAGTACCACTCTAATAATTTTTGCCATATTGTTTTATTTAACTTTCTGCATTTGTACACTCATATATTCTGAGGATTTTGCTTGTTTTTTGGAGTTTTGTTCAAAGGAGCTGAGAGCTTCATGTGCAGAATCTTTTGCTCAGTCCTTGTGCCCTTCACAGAAACAGGATCTCCTGGGCAGTGATCATGGCTGAGGTGTGGAAACACTCAGTAACTGCTTTCATCTGGTAATGTCAGCAGCCTGTGCCACCCTCAAATTAGTTATCTTTTCAGGTAAAAGCAAGGTAATGGAAAATAAGTTGAAGAATGCACCTGGAAAAAAATGTAAATTTTTGCTGCTTAAGTTCTTGGTTTTTTCATTTTTTTTTTTTCCCTAAAACCTAAACTAAACTGGACAACAAACTTAATCACCCTAGAACTGCTTCTTAAGTCCTAAAGCTTGCTACTGCTATGAAGACTTCCCAGTGCATCTGGAAAGGATGACCTCACTCATCCTCTCACTTCATTGGTAACTCCTGTGTCAAGAGATCTGGGACTTTGCTCTGTGTAGTTGTACTGACACATTGTTCTGTATTTCTTCCAAAAATTGTCACATGCTCAACTACTGCTTGTGAAAAAGTAAGCTTTGAAAGTCAGATATATGACCTCAGAGAAAACGTAACATCCTGGTGCAGACTGTGTGTTTCCAACGTGTTTTTGCTGAGGCACAACTGGGAAGAACCAAAACCTCTGACTAAATATGCTCAAAATACTTGTTGTAATGTAGATTCAGATTATGCAGTGACAAGTCTGTGCTAAACCAAGGTCTACATTGATGAACTCTACTTTGAGGAGATGCAGTTTACAGGAATTTTTACTCTTAATTTTTTAAACACTATTTTACTTTGGTCACAGATTTTAGTGCAGAGCCAAGTGGTTCACACTTCAGTGTACTGAAGCAGTGTCAGTAATTCCTCACTCTCTGTATAACCTTTGCAGGTCCAGCCTGAACCTATTTCCCTTTATCCTAGAGAATAAGGGGAGAATGACAAAATACAGTTATTGCAGCAGTTCTAGCATTGCCAGCACATGTGTGTGCTCAGCTTGGTCCGATGTCTTTCCTGGCCATCAATGGTACCAGTTCCTGTGACACCACTCTCAGGTGCCTTTTTCAAGACACATATGTCTTCATCAATTATTTTGAAGATATTAGGATCTCCCTGTGAGTGCTTATTAGGTTTGCAGATGAAGTTGTGAATAGGAGGTAGTCAGGGTAAACACTGGTGCCTAATGTTTCCGATCTGCTGCCTTTGCCAGGGTGTTTCTGGATTTCCGATGTAGACAGTGACACTAAAATCTCAGCAAGTGTTGATGTTTTATCCAGACACTCTTCAAGTGGGTGTTGGAAAGCTAAGGAAAGCTAACTGGCAGCCTTTTATACTCATATAAGGTTTCTCTGAGCCTTGTAGTGGATTAGGCGTTTGTAATAATTGTCTGGGTTTGAGATGGAAATAATTTTTGTTGAATCAATGTATTTCTTTGTGTAGGAGTTGAGACCTCTGAAGGTTAAATTTCTTTGTCTTGCATAATGTAATGCTATACTTCAGGAATACACAAAGCACAAAGGTGCTGTCAATGTTTGTTTTAGTGGTTATGATCTCTATCAAGCACAGGAATTCCACACCAGGAATTAATACCACTGTTCAAAAGATGTGAATTCACATTAAAATAGGGTGGATAAAAGTTCAATATCTTTGGATGTGAGGAGAGAATCTCTAATTAGTTTATCAAAGGTCTTCCTAAAATCAGTGGGTGGGGAAGTAATGCAAAGCCCACTTAAAATGATCAGGGAGGAAGAGTGCATATACATTTATAGAAGGGTACTGCAGTTTTCATCTTAAAGTACAAATGACTAAAATATTTTGTGGTGTTTATTCTTTAACTATTTATAAAAAACTGGTCCCTTATATTTTCTTGTAAATGTAACTTATGTATGTATGTGTATTATTTTCAAAAAATGAGTTTGCCATGCCATTCTAGGTATATTTCCTTAAATGCTTCTTTTGGTGTTTTAGTGTTCTTTTAAAGTAAGAATTTTAAAAACAATAATACATTATTTTCTGCTTCCAGTTCATTATTGAATTCAAAGAATTTTTTAGCAATATTAAATCCATTATGTTTGCTTTTTTGTGAAGCCAGTGAAAATAAACAGGGCACATAGCACTTTTGAGCTAGTTGGTTTTGATTACTTGAAAGCTGTGTGAACTAAATTTACTACAACATGGCATTAGTTGCTCTTTAATATAACTAATCTTAGAAAGGAGGCAAATCTTATTGGTTATGTCAAAATATCATTTTTTTTAGGAATATCCAAGAGTAAAAATTGGTGTTTTCATTGAACAACCAACTCCTTTCCTACCTAAATTTTTAGACAGACTGTTGACTCTGGACTACCCATGGGAGGCACTCAGTATCTTCGTTCATAATAATGTAAGTATGATGTTACTATTGTGCAAAACTTCAATTTTGGAAATTATGTGATGAATCAAAGTGTGTGAGGAAGTATATGGATTCCATATAGGAACCCAGTTAAAATGCATAGGAAGAGATAATTTTTCAGAGTTTAGGATGCTGAACTGTGGAAAATGCACAAATTAAATGAAATTGTGGCAAGGCTTACTGAAGTCTATTTAAAGAAACTGCTTAGATTCTTTTAGTAATGAAAAAGAATATATTTTGAAGTGTGCGCTTTGGAGGGAGGTACTGCTTGGCATAAAACAAGAGAAGAGAGTAGGAATAGAAAGTTCCAGTTGGAAAGGACCTACAACGATCATCTTGGCCAACTGCCTGACCACTTCAGGACTGACCAAATGTTATTAGTAATTGTCGTCTAATGACTGACATGGGTTTTGCTTTTTATCTTGATACTCCAGTGCATATGTGTTTCTCTTGGCATTCCTGATGGGACTTGTGGGAAAGACTGGTGGGTTCAGATATAGTCTGATTGGTACTACAGAGAAGTTGCTTTCGAATAGTTTTTGCTAATTACCTAATGATCTGGTGTTGCTGATACTTCACTAGTGCCTTCAGTCAAGTTTTGCTATTTTGAGCAGTCTGGTCTAATGGAAGGTGTGGGGTTGGAAGGAGATGATCCTTAAGGTTCTGTTCAACCCAAACCATTCTGTGATTCTATGATTTTAGTGAGTGAGGTGTCAAATGTGTACAATTCTTCTGGAAGAAACCGGGCTGGAAGAGAAATGGGAGTAAAACTTAATTGTACCTTTCTCCCTGTGCATACATTACTGTTGATATGATAGCATGAAAGGGATAAGTAACAGAAGTAGAGCTTATCTTTAAAGCCTTCAATGTGCCTTCCTAAGGGGATGTTAAAGGTATAAATGTGATATGCACATAGGAATTGTAGGCTATTTTGTTGCTTCAGCCAGAAGTCATATGGTATTTGAAATGAATATAAAGACTGAATAGCTTTTTATTATAGTGGGAGGAAAACCCCTACCCAATATTTTAATTATTCTAAAGTCAGGCATAATAGGCAGAAGCTACACTGAAGACACTGGTTTGGAAGTAGTGAATGCAGCTGAGCTCTCGTAAATAGAAATTAAAAAAACAATCAATGTGACTCTGTGACTGCATTTTAAAGAAACAATGACTCTGCCTGCACACTTTGATACAGGTGGCAGCTCCCTCTCTAAAGCCATTTAGAGTGGCATGAAAAAGTCCTGCGTGAGGTTGTAGGATGGGCTTTAAAGATTGTAACATAAATATCCTGAAAAATATTACATAAACAATCTGTGAATCTTGCATCATTGTACAGCTTTGATTAATACTGCTGATGTTCTGGATTATTTTACTAAAATTTTGGACAGAAGAGCTTTATTTTAAGTGTTTGGCATCTGTTTCTTTAGGGAAGAGTACAATGTGTTCTTGGACACTTATGTTTATGATTTCATAGCAGTGTACTTTACATCTGCTATAAACAATGTTAACATGATTACAGGAGGTTTACCATGAAAAGCACATCAAGAAATTCTGGGAAAAAGCCAAGAATATTATCAAAAATATAAAAATTGTTGGACCTGAGGAAAATCTGAGTCAAGCAGAAGCCCGAAACATGGGAATGTAAGTTGTAATTTATAAATATGTTCTATTGATGCATACCACTAGCATGTTTTCATTTTGCATGTATGTTATTTTGCATCTTAACCATTAACAACTTTACATCTTCAGATATGAAAGTGGGAGCTTTTTTTGGTAGAAAAGATCTAGACATAAGATATGAACTGTTGAGTGTTTTATGGTTTTGTCTGATATAAAAAGCTTTTAGTCACTGTGAAAACATCCTTCTGCTTTGGACTACTTAATAGTCTCCTGATGGAGCCATAGACAATGCATAAACAATAGTATTTGTTTTATTTTTGTTTTTTTATTCAAAACATTTTTAAGCTAACTTTTTATGGAATAGAAGTACCTGTTGCATTGGATATGCTTTTAACAATCGCACTTTGGTCGTTCTAGTCCCTACTCTTTTTCTCAAGTGACATTATATTTAAGTAAACATACCGTTAAGGCTTGATCTGGGTGTACAGGTGATGGAATTATATTTCTTCCTGTGGTTCAAAGAGGCAGGAATATTTTTTAAGTAATCTAGCTTCTGCTTCCAGTGGGGAAAAAAAGAAAAAAACAAACCAAAACCAAGACTTGCAAAGGCAACTGACTTTATCTTATGCTTTGTCTTGCCTTTTTTCTTTTTCAATTTTTTTTCTTCTTACTAGAGTATCCAAAACTTTAGCTTTTAAACCTGGCACTTGCCAGACCTAAATCTGAACCTCGGAGTTTGTATCCCACATCAGGTCTCCCTGTCCAAAGATCTTTTTAGTGGCTGCAGCACTGGCTGCTACCACAGAGTTGCTCGTGGCCCTTCCAGGACATCAGTCATAGTATAGAGTTTTACAGACCAGGATCCCACCAAGATCAGAGTCCCGGGTGGCCCTTGAGCAGCCTTCATTCTATGATAGTTCTTTCACTCTCTCTTCTACCAAATCTTCCATGAGCAGAGAAGTGAGTTTTAAAAGGCCATTTTCTGTCCAGAGCTTAAGAGCAAAGCATCGGCTGTTCATAGCATCAACTGAAAGAATGAAGGTCTAGTCTTGAGTTTCTGTGGTGTTCTTGGAAATTTGCTTAAATGGCATTTTGTTGTGCTGAAGCCACTTGGAAACTGATCTGTGACTGAGATCCAAGCCTCTCCCCTTGCCTTTCTAGGAATGCTTGTTTATAAATAATTCTTTTCTTTATTTCTAATAGTCTCTAAAGCCATGTTTGCAAACTCTTTTTAGTATATGTAATGTGTAACTGAGGTGGAGATTCTGGAGTTGCCTTTGCCTCTTTGTTGCCATATAGACAGCGTAAAGCAGAATCTTCAGTGTAATCCCTATCTATACTGTTACTAAATCTCACCCAAAGATCTTTAAACCTGTCATCTTTTGATAGAATCTACCTACTTATGTGAAAGAGCTTTTGATATATGGTCTTTGAGTGATCTATGGATAAAGAAATAGTAGTTTAAGTGCATATTTAGCATGCTAAATAAATAAAAATGCTATCCATTTGGGTTGAACTCAATGATCTCAGAGGTCTTTTATTTGTTTAGTCTTTTCCAACTGAGTTGATTCTGTGATTCTGTAATATTTACACAAAACTATTTTAAATTCTGTTTGAAAGGCAGGGAGATAATCATATGTGTGATGTGTTATCCCCTGTGTGGATGTAATTTGACCCATGTTGCTCCCGTTTTGAAAGGCCCCTCTAATAAAGAGTCTGTCCTAAAGAGATACATAGTATATAGAGAAAACATGAAGTGTAACGTGTGTGGAATGAGACAATGGCAAAACACTGAATCATCCAAAAAGCCCGAGTGTCAGTAGTAGGATCTTTCATGTGAACAATGTAGATATAATTCAATGGCTCCCTTCAATTTGTCTGAAGCAGATTCAGTTAATTTGCTGCTTGCTTTGCACACCTGGTCTGCATAGCTGCCCTTGTGAACCTCACCAGCTTCACTGGAACAAACAGATTTTACATTTCTTTTAAAAAGTCTAATTTGGAAGTACAGGATGTTTAAGGCAAGGGCAGTTACTCTAATAAATTATTTGCTTTTCAACCCTTCATCTGGCTTTGAGCATCATAACCTCATTTATTTCTCACTAATGCTGCAATGGGAATAACTTGAAAAGAGTAATTCTTCAAACTTGTTTATTGTTTTGATTTACAGAGATTGATATATTCAGTCTTCTGATTAATTTTCTTCTGCCTCTATCTCCATTATTGACTGATAGTTTTGTTCCATCTGCCTCAAACACTTGCTTTCTCTCCTTTTCCAAATTAGCTGGTTTTAGTATCTCTGTTAATTTCCAGTAGACTTAGAATTAATTTGTTCTCCTCACTTGCACATTTCACACAGAGTCTATTTATTTGAAGAAGCAAAACAGGATTCAATAAATACAGAGAGGGGCAACTTAAGCATTGAAGGACTAGTTTTTCAGCAGAATTCTTTGAGTATATAATGCAGTTGAGCTACTTTTCTCATTCGCATGATAAAGAATAATTGAATCATTTACTTTTTTGCTTATCCTTGACATGGAAAGCCCTCTCCTGTGCTTGTGAAAGTTGAGTAGGGACCAAAAACTTGTTAGAATTCAACAATACTGGGTGACAGGAGTGCACAGCTTTCCTTGTTGTGGGCTGAATCAAAATGGAAAGAGAACAAAGTAGAATAAAGAGAAAGAAGGTTCAGCTGAATGTTTTCTTAATATTTTCCCTGAATGTACATCATTGATTTCCATGTCTTTTTTTTTTTTTGTAGCCTTTGTCTATAAGGTATAATTCTTACAGTTTTTCTTTTTTTTTTTAAGAAAAAAAATCTGTGATTTCTGCCTTGGTTGCAGATGAGATTTCAGCCAGCTGTTACAGAATTCATTATGACAGAAAACATAAAATAGTAATTAAATATGTTCAAGCAATAACAGAAAGTCAGGAAATATGGGAATTTATCTCATGCATTTCTGAGGCTTTATTTATAAAAAGCTTTTTATTTTGCATGATATTTTTTCCCCCAGTACTTAGTCTTCAGGGTTTTTCTTTTGGGGGGATTGATTCTTTTTTTTCTCCTCCCTCAAAAACATTAGTAACAGAATTGCGTGCAGTTTTTCCTTAACTTTAAAAAAAATTTCTTTTACCTCAGCTTTTAGTGGTGAAGTGCACATTTTAATGAAAGTTTACACTGAAAGCTTTCCAAAGTTTCAGGAAGAGTAGATCAGAATCAGCTAGAGTTCATTGACAACACTGTTGAATTTTGAGCTAAATTTGGGATTTCCTATGTGTTTCTTGAAGGAGGATATTAAATCATTGTCTCTGAGCTCCCATTTGGTATTGATAAACAACGGCATGGACACAGGAGGACCCCCTTTCAGCCTTTTGAGTAGGGCGTCTTGGCTGTGGTTGAAGTAAGAGGAGGGGGATTAAATCTTTTTCTCCTAGATGTCATGTGATTTCCATTAGAGACTTGGATTTTCTAGAGCTACTTCTCCAAAACACTTCAGCAGTTTTGGGTTTCAGCCTCAGGTGGAGGAGGAATATTTTGAATTTTTCCACCTGTTCCTGATTTCAGTAGCTTCCAGGTGTGGTGACTGTGGTAACAATACTTAAACATGAGAGGCGAAACTAAACATTAGTGCTGTTTTCTGGCTACATTTGTTTGTTTTTAGTGATGGTTGATAAGAGTTTCTTTATACTATTGTGGCTGCCTGGAGAGATGCAAAATGTAACTCTAAATGGCAGGTGATGTCACCCAGTCTTTCAGTGGATGTTAAAGTCTTGTACCTGGAACACCTTTTCTTTCAGAGATCTGTCAGATGGTTTAAGTGCTCTCACTTTGGGCTTGCAGTCCATATTTGGAATTGTATTTTCAAACTGAGAGGTGTAAAAACAGTAACTTGATCGATGGCAAGTTCAAACTATGTCAAAAAAGAAGGTGGCTCAATGGCAAAGAAATTGGGTAGACAATATGTCTCACTCTTATAAACAGCTAATTCTTTGGAATATCTCAGTGGAAAGTATGGGGAAGGGAGCAGTGACACTTTCCCATTTTCAGATGAGGTCACTGTTCCAGATGGGTTTGTGGTTTGTAAACGAAGTGAAACATCACTCTGATTGCAAAATACTTCAAGCTGATCTGCTGAGCTTCACTTTACACTTCCAACAAAAAAATCTTGGCTGCCTTCTAAATTTTTGTTAATCACTACACTGAAATTACTCTATGTACCAGAATACAGCTTTCTTTTCAGCATTTGGTCTTGGTTTAGAGCAGGTGGAGTGTAAAGCAAGTAGTTTGAAGGTTTTAGCCGTTGCACTTAGGTAAGAAAGTATATTACAATACATATGAGCATTGCTAGAAAGCACTTCCCACTTGTTCCTTGCAGTGACCTGGATATACATAACAAATAGTTTTATGTATGATCTGGGATTTCTGCATCTGGAGAGATTAACATAGACTGTAAGAATACTTTAAAGCATGAGAATATTCAGGATTACATTTATTTCCTTGAGAAAGCTACTTGGCAGCATTGAAAGCCTAAAGAGAAGATGCATGAATTTCTTGAGAGTATGCTTGCTTTATTAATGTTGACTGAAACTTTTATCACTGTCTTTCTATCTCTATGTGAAACCTGTAGTGTAGAGATTTTTGTTAGTGAGCTTAAAGCACAAAGGATCACCAAATGGCAAAACTTGGTGTTTTAAAGCATGATTGTCCTAGCATTTTCAGATACAAGTCATCATGTCAAATGTGAAGAATAAGTTTTACCATTTGGTGATCCAGTCTTCAACGTTGTAGAGAAAGAAATAGGAGGAAAAATGTCAGAATGGTAACTTTGACATATCTGGACTATTTAAGACAGTAATGCTTTCAAGGAGTTTTCAATAGATTACTGAATGAATGAATGAATGTGACTTAGACCAAAGCTTTTTAGTATTCTGTGGTTTGGATTACTGTGTGAATGAGGAACAGGAGGATTTCTAACACTAAGCACATGGGACCAATTGTAACAGAATTCTCTGGTTCTGGATTTAAAGGGAATGGAGATGCAAAAAATAAAAAGGCAAAAGTTAAAGGACAATTCATTTCACTATTATGCAATTAATTTTCCAGTTATGTTTATCTACAACTAACTATAAATCTGTTCCACTTTATCACATGTTTGTAATTAAAAATGTTAATTCCACTCATATTTTTCTTAGCAACAAACAGTTTACTTGCTTTTGGGGATGTGCTGGCCAGTGTTGTGGCTGGAACCCTGGACTGGCATCAAGTCTGTTGGTCTCTTAGGTTTATTTTCCTCATTAGAATAATGACAAAGGAGCTGAATGTTTTTGGAAGATAATTAACATCCAATACCAAGTGCAATATAAAAGTCAGGTTACTATTAGTAATTGTAATTAAGCTAATGATAAAGCTACATGTGAATTGCATTCAGTAGTTATAAAGCTTTGAACAGAACAGGTTAGTAATGGAAAATGTCATAAAGTCTGAATTTTAGGACCATATTATGGTAGTTTCAGCTGGGGCAATTATGTGTGAAAGTGCTGATTAAGGAATTTCTGTCATTAAAAATATATGCATAAGATAGAAGAAGGTCTCTAGTTTTGCCTCAAAGGGCAGACCGAAGATTTAAACTGAGGGTGTTGTCCAAACACAGTGATCTCAGCAGTAGTGGGAAGACCATTTCTGACATTTGAGTATCTTAAAAATTTATCTCAAATAATTATCACATCTTTAGTGATCAGACTTGAAGAGGAAGGATGTCTTAACCAAGTTACACCTCTTCAGTCCTTTGTGCAGAAGAAAGTTTGAGCAAAAAGACCTATAAGATGTTGATAAGTAGTAGTTCTTATGGAACATTTAGTGCTAGGTAGTGGAAGGGAAGGGAAGAAAAGCAGGCAGGAAGCCATGCCAGCTGTTTTCTTGACTTGTATGTAACCTGTCACATCCAGTATTTATAAGATCTTTTGAAGTGACAGAGATCTTTTCCTTTGCAGAAAACAGTCGCAATCAATCAAATCAAGTGGAACTTAAACTAAAGCAGTATTTATAGATATCTTAAAACAAGAAAGTAAAATAATTTTAGTGTTTCAAACTGTTACGATGGAATTAAAATAAGGAAAAAATACACGAAATCAATACCACCACCTGCATGATAGGGAGCTACTGCTGTAGTATTGACTTGAGGACATTCTTGCACTTTCTCTAAAAGTATATTTGATTTGCTGTAATCTCCTGCTGTTCTGATGGCATAGGAAAGCTAAATTCACTCTAGCAGGTATAGCCTAGCAAGTGCACCCTGACAGAAACACAAAATGTGGTCTGTGTATCCTTTATCTTTACAGTAGAATGTGTTTTTTGCTTGGTGGCAGCTTTCTCTTGAAGGCCTGGGAATCTGCGCAGATAGTTTATTCTTCTGAGATCAAAATGGTAACATAGAAATAGTGTGTGGACAAATTCAATTACTTTTTCTAATTTCCATTCACTGCCTGTGCAGTTTATTTATATTTCTCTTTACCAACCATGTTGTTCTTGTAAGTCACAAAAAAGACAAAGAAAAGGTCTTTAAATGTATATTTCTTTATACTTTTTGTCTTACACCCTCCATAAGGTTTCAATTACTATTCAGATCATCAGATCACATCTGTAGAATCCTCTTCCAAAGATAATATTACAACCACATGCAGTTACTTGCTAGAGGAACTTACTCATACTTCACTACTTCACTATAAAGTGACTGTACCGATATCTAGCTATATAAATTAGTGGCATGATTCCCCCACCCTATTTTCCATTAGGAAACTGTATAGTAGGTGTTACTGAACTTGGTAAAGGTTAGAAGTCACTTAGTTTATTAAAAGAAAAATATAAAATCCATGTATTTAAATTTTGTTGTAGTTAATCACTGTACTGTAATCTAAACACACCTTTCTTTACGATACTGTGCTGCAGAGGGCTTTTAATGCAATGAATTAGTAGGGTACTTAGTAGTGCTTTGGGGTTTTTTATCTGTTTGTTTGTTTTGTTATTTGTGATTTTTTTTTCTTTTCCCCTGGACACGTGGGAGTTAATAATTCTTTTTTTGTCTTTTTAGGGACCTTTGTCGCCAAGATAAAGCATGTGAATATTACTTAAGCATAGATGCAGATGTCGTGCTGACAAACCCAAAAACTTTAAGAATACTGATAGAACAGAACAGGTGTAGTACATCTCTTATTTTGTAGAATTTTCTTTTGGGTTGAAAGGATTCTCTGGGGCCTGTCCAGAGAAAATAAGATCCCCTCTGTTCTCACAGAGTTATATCCTCTTTGTTTGCCTGTGGTATTTCATTGCCATATTTCATAACAGGCTTGGAGACCAACAATTCACAAAGCATTTTGTACCTGTCAAGCAGCAATTCCTGATGTGAATTTCAAATGCTTCAGAGTTTGATATTTTCTTATTCAATATGTAATTTCACAGAAAGATAATTGCTCCGCTCGTAACTCGTCATGGGAAGCTTTGGTCCAATTTCTGGGGTGCTTTGAGCCCAGATGGCTACTATGCCCGATCAGAAGATTATGTTGACATTGTCCAAGGGAACAGAGTGTAAGTAGTTGTAAGCTAATTGTTAAAGTCAAGGCACCCAATATGGTTATTAGCAACATATTGCATGCAAATGTAAGAATATGGTATAATTCCTGAAGATCTTAGGTTAGTTGTATTGTTTTGCATTTTCGCTTTTATAGAAATACATTTATTTCCCATTCACAGCTTGGAAAAAAAAAAAGTGAAGTGCTTAACCTAATGAGCTGGTGTTAGTAGTGGACACAGTCATTACTAGTACTGATCTGTTTGTACCTGATTACTCTAGCAGTGCATAATACAGGAAAAGGCAGGACAAACAAATAGCAACCCCAAAACTGTGTCCCTGGAACCTCAACCAAAAGGAACGATTGTTGCATTCATCAAATGACTTTGTCATCTCTTTGGGACAAATGCTTAACCAGTGGGACAACTGTAATTTCTTTGTGTTTTTCATCCTGTATATTATGTCAGGTATATCTTAAGGAGCTCTTCAGCAATACTTTTGTCAAGGATAAACTTTTGAGTTTATCC
Source organism: Neopelma chrysocephalum (assembly GCF_003984885.1). NCBI lineage: Eukaryota > Metazoa > Chordata > Aves > Passeriformes > Pipridae > Neopelma > Neopelma chrysocephalum. The sequence continues at coordinate 1,894,223 of NW_020897730.1, forward strand.
TTCCTCTAAATGAATGTGATGTAAGTTGTTCCAAGCTTGACTTTCCCATGTGGTGATGCCTTTTCATTGCTCTGGAAGAACAGAAAGGTCAGAAACAGATTGACTGCTTTTTTTCAGTTGTACTGAAAGATGTGCTCGTGGTGCTGAGAGGGAGGAAATCTGCAGAGTGAGCATTCTGAAAGCAATGCTTTTGTGTTGATATTGGCCCAACTCACATAAATACACAGCCTGCTGTGGTCCATGGGTATTTGTGTGAGGAGGTCAGACCAGCTGTGTGAAGTCTCAGTGAAGTCTTTAAACTCATTTAAAAATCTGTTTTGGAGTTACTTTCTCCATCTGGCAGTGTAGAATAATATTTTAAGAGAGTTTGACTGATTGCTTTAACTATAGAAATATGAAGTACATTTCTAGTTAAAACTCCATAGAGAATTTGATCTCTCTATATTTTTATAACAATACTTCATAAAAATTGAATTACTGCCTACGCCTATGTTTGAGATGTCCAGATGTAGTTTTTCAAATGTCTTGGGAACCTTTCAGCTTCTTCTCCTTGCAAATTGCTTACTCTTGTCTGCAGATATGGAGATCCTGATTTAATAGAATAGGCAACAAATTAGTTTTCATAGCTTTAAACTATTTGTATGTGTTGGGTTTGTTTTTGTTTTTTTTTCAACAGAGGAGTATGGAATATCCCTTACATGGCTAATATATACTTAATTAAGGGACAAACTCTCAGATCAGAGATGAAGGAAAAGAACTACTTCATGCGTGATAAGTTGGATCCTGATATGGCACTCTGCAGGAATGCCAGGGAAATGGTAAGGTGTATCTATAACAGCTTGCTTTCAAATACACTCATGTCTTCGTGTCCTGCTGTACTTCACTGCTTTACTTGATTGATCTTGGATATTATATTTTAATTTTAATTTAAAGTACTGGCCAATTTTTGTGAGATAGAACACTTTTGGTTTATTTCTTTGAATTGTTGAGAACAGAGGTTTTTGTAAAGCCAGTGCACTGGTGCACTGACTGCATGATGGTTTCTAGTTAAATTCCCTGGAAATTTCTATTAAGGTTAAAATACCTTTCTCATTGGCGCAACCTCAACAGATGAAAGAGGGCTCAACTTCTCTGCTGTGTTTTGTTTAAAACTTACCAATGCATTTGGACCATCTCTTTTATGCACGTTTTTATACAGTGTGGAACTTGTAGCAGACTAAGTTGGAATATTTTGCAATTTTTTAAATCTAAGTAGATGTATATTTAAAATAATGGTGAGCAGCGTTATATGAGAAGCCTAAATCATTTATCAAATGGTCAGAATCTTCTTAAGGAGCATGAATTACTCATTAAGTTTTCTAGATAGATAAAAACTGGATCTGAAGTGTGTTACTTGCATTAAGCTGTAAGTACTGAGAGAAAACGTATTTGTACTGTAAAGTTATGAATATGTAAATCCACATTTCTACTGATATTTACACTAGTTTCAGCACAGAAACAAATAAGACCTAAACCAGACCTATTTCCAGACACTATAGCATTGAAAAATAATTTTGCTGAATTGAACAAGAAAAGTTGGCAAGTATTGATTTTTTTTATTCCCTCATAACAAGGCATGATCTCCTTTGTTTGTACTGATTCCTCAGAACGTTTCTGTCCAATCATGTTGTGTTCAAACCTTCTCAGCATCAGTTATTGCCAACTGATGTTGTGCTTTCCATGTGCTCATTAAACTAATCTGACTGGCTCCTCAGAAAATCGCTTTCTCTTTTCCTCTTTCTCAGTCTGGGCTGTAGGATGGTTTGGTATGTGCTTGTTTTTGTATTGGCAGCAGATAAGAAGGGGCTGGTGGAAACAGCTTGGACATGTGTATTGAGAGCTTTGCTTGGAGATGCATGTTATCTGTAAAGGCATATCAGCTATAAAGCAAAGGCTGCTATTTACCTGATGTAACTGTGGAAACCTACTCGCAGTCAAAAAAAGAGAAAGATTATGTATCAGAAAACTGATGTGATGATTCTCCTTCATTTTAGACTTTACAAAGGGAAAAAGACTCCCCTTCTTCGGAAACATTCCATATGCTCAGACCCCCAAAGGTTTTGCTTTATTTTTTTTATTAATGAGTTATTATTACATGCAGTATTATTCTACCACAGGAAGATAACTTCTCTTCTGTCCACTCACTCTAATGAAATACTGCTCTAACTTTCTCTTCAGTCTTCTAAGGTTCGAGTTTTTGCCAGGGACAGGTTCTTCATGACCAGCTCAGAGTATCTTAGAGAGGCTCATTGTTTCCCCAGGGAGGTTTCTCAGTGCTTCTGAGATCAAGGTGTGCTGGCGCTGTGCCTCTGTAGCTAAAATTGATTCAGCAGTCTTAGGAAGGAGTAAAGCTCTAATCATCCAGGTCTGCCAGGCCCCCTCAGTAATCACAATGTCAGTTTAAGCTGTATTTCTTGACCCAGGCCCTCCTTATTCTCCTTGCTGCAGCTATTTCATGATTTGGTAAGCGCCCAATGATTTTGGGCATGTTTAACATAATCATTATCTTTCTAACAGTTTAACTCTTTTTCAGACAAAAACGTAGACAGAAGTACAAAAATGCCCAAATGGTGGGCTGCAAATCCAAAAGTCACAAACATTTCAGAAATGAAGTTTTAGTCTGAAAAACTGTAAACTAAAAAAGTCCCACAGAACCTAAGTTTCTCTTTAAAAATACTATTTTCTACTACTATTTCTAATCAAGAGAGTTCTGTTAATATCTTCTGTTAATAGCTTGATAATAAAGCTGTATCTTACCACACTTCATATCTTGCACTTAATTACGTGACCAGACTTCAGAGTGCTCAGCTGTTTTGTATGCTGATCTGAATATTGTTGTATGCTGTATTTGCCAATATCTTTTTATTTCAGGCCAATTCACCAGACGGATCACGTAGTGAATACTCTGAAATAAGTTTCTTGTTCTGATTTTTCAAGAGCCTTTTGATTGTTAGCTTATTCTTTCAGTTTTTAATTGGAAACTAAACCCTAGATGTTGGTTTTCTTGTGTGAGCATTTTCAGTTTGAGAACAGATGCTTCCAGTGTGTCTGCTTAGGTTTTCTGGGAAACAAATCAATCATTTGCTTCTCTGTTTTTTCCTTTCTATAACTGTACATGGTTTTATGTTCTCAACAATGTATGTTTCAGTTTAATGTGTTTAGAAAATAATACAACCAAATGCTTGTAAAGAAAATATTATGAACAGTAGCTGGTGATTGGAGTCAAACATTTGAAAATTAGGATGCTAAATGATCAGCACATGTATAATATGTGTGTACAAGTGTGTGATATATTTTATGGAAGTGCAGTCATAAACAGACCTTTTTAAAACTTAGTATTTGCTAAGATGGACAGTTTTGCTAATGATGCTTTCTTTACTTGGTATAGGGTGTTTTCATGTACATTACCAACAGGCATGAATTTGGAAGACTTCTTTCTACAGCCAATTACAATACTTCCCACTACAACAATGACCTCTGGCAGATATTTGAAAATCCTGTGGTATGCATCTAATTATTGATGAAAGAGTTATTTTATTAAAAAAAAATAAAGGGCTTAGGTTTTAAAGACTTTACATGGAGAACATTTGTCTACTATGCACTAAATATTGATTATGTACTGAAAGGTGTTCTCTTCAACCCATCTAAGCAAATGACGATATAGCAGTAAGCTAACTGATGATGAGAGTAAGGAGTTGGAGACATGGCCCTGATGTAACAGGTTTCATGAGTTTTGACATGACAAGAACCAATTTTTTTATGGATATAAGAAATTGTTTAATTGTTTCAATGCTTTCAGTAGAGCAAATGAAGAGACGATAAATTATTTTTTGTCACTTGAATTTATTTGATTTGTTATAATGTTGTAAAATCATGTTTTTATAGGACTGGAAGGAAACTTATATAAATCCAAACTACTCAAAGATCTTCACTGATAATATAGTAGAACAGGTGGGTATAAGTAGTTTTCTAAAAATTTGTGGAACTGACTGATAATAAATTGGCATATAGTATCTGTTTCCTCACAAATGCTGTTTTGGTCTATGATTGAACAGTTTTTTTTATGTTTTGGGTCAGAACTGAATGTTTGCCATGACGGTCCATTTGATCCAAGCTTCTTGCTTTCATGCAGCTGATCTGGACAGAGCACTTGTGTTGGATGATGAGTTCTGTGACAATTAGGGACTTTGCCTCCTTAAGAAGCTGTGATAAATTGTTTTTGTGTTTAAAACAATGTTAAGTTTTAAACTGTTCCTCATAATAGCTTGTAATGTAGAAGATCAGGGTTGTTATTTAGAGCCATAAGGCACAGAATGAGTGGGTACACTGACACACCTGTTAATGCTGGGTCATGGCTTACGAGGTAGATCGTACTTTCTGCTTTTGTGAGAATGTATTTGGGGATCAAGTTTTTAAATTTTATTTTGTTTGTAGCCCTGTCCAGATGTGTTTTGGTTTCCCATATTTTCTGACGCTGCCTGTGACGAACTGGTAGAGGAAATGGAACATTTTGGACAATGGTCTGGTGGAAAACACCAAGTAAGTGTCAGCCGATATAAACATGACCTGAATGAGTGAGTACCTTTACAATAGTGAGTCACAGTGTACTGCAACAAAAAATATCCCAAGAATCCTGTATGTATTGCAAATGACCTGAAACCTCTGCTTTGTGGTGTAAAATGCTTAGTTTTGTCTAGCATGTAGTTTCTTGTTCAGTAGATTTAGAGATATTCTTCAATTAACCTTGTGGTGGGTTGACCCTGGCTGGACACCAGGCATCCACCAGAGCCACTCTATCACTGCCCTCCTCAGCTGTACAGGGGAGAGAAAATACAGCGAAAGGCTCATGAGTTAAGGACAGTAAAAGATCACTCATCAACTGCCCTCACAGGCAGAACAGACTCAACTTGAGGAGATTAGTTTGCTTCCTACTCTGATTTGATTGATAATATAATGAGCAACAAAACCACATCTTAAAATCACCTTCTCCCCACTCCTCCCTCCCAGGCTTAAATGTAGTCCTTATTTTCTCTACCTCCTCCTCCCCAGCAACTAATGTGGAATGGGAAAATGGGAGATTGTGGTCATCACACGTTGTCTCCTGCCACTCCTTGCTCCTCAAGGGGAGGACTTGCACACTTCCTCTGCTCCAGTGTGGGTCCTTTCCATGGGGTGCAGCCCTTCAGGAACAGTCTGCTCCAGTGTGGGATCCCTGTAGTGTCACAGGTCCTGCTAGAACCCTGCTCCAGCACAGACTTCCCATGGGGTCACAGCTTTCCTTGGGCATCCACCTGCTCTGACATGGGGTCCTCCAGGGGCTGCAGGTGGATCTCTGCTCCACCTTGGACCTCTGTGGGCTACAGGGGCACAGCTGCCTCACCATGGTCTGCACCACTGGCTGCAGGGAAATCTCTGGAGCACCTCCTCCCCTTCCTTCTGCACTGACCCTGCTGTCTGCAGGGGTTTTTCTCTCACATATTCTCACTCCCCTCTCCAGCTGCGATTTCTGTTGCACTGGTTTTTTTCCTCCCCTTTCTTAAAGACGTGACCATCGCACAGGTGCTGTCTCTGACACCATTGGGCTTGTCCTTGGCCTGCTGTGGGTCTGTCTTGGAGGCAGCTGATATTGGCCCTCTCAGATGTAAGGGAAGCTTCCAGCAGCTTCTCACAAAGGCCACCCCTGTAGCCCCCCTGCTACCAAAACTGCCACGTATACCCAATGCAAACCTTGAATTAGCAAATTAGACACTAACAGTAGTGCAGTTTCTGTAGTAGTTACCTGACAGTTACCTCAGGCTGATTTTTGGATAGCTGTTGATAACTGTTCCACAAGTTCTGCTAATTTACCGCCTAAGTACTAATTCGTCAAATTCATCCCCCTAAGGGGGGATATTCTGGGGTATTGTGTCAGTGTTTTCAGAAAATTCAAGCTATTTATTAACTACCACTAAAATCAGAGGATTTTATTTGTCTAATTCACAGATGTGGTACCATGGAAATGAGAAAAATTGTAGTCACAATTTTACTGAAGGTAGGAGCCTCCAGAAAGGATTTTACCGTACTTTTATATTCAAAATATTTCAGTGTTTTTTGCCATGTCAAGTTGAGGCCTGTACTCTCTTAATCTGATACAACTTCAGTTCCATCTGCAACTCAATAAATAAAACCATTACCCCAAGAAGCCCTCTTACTTATAGGCAACACATCCAAATATTTACTCATACTTTAAAAAACTTCCAGTTTTTGCTCATTAACATCTCAGGATTTTTCTTTGACAGTTAGCTGTGGACTTTGCTATACAGCAACCTCACATATGCTCACTGAAGTATTGCTTTGTTGCAGTTCTGTGATTCTGTAGATTTCAAATAAATATTTGTAGAAATGCCAGGAACATTCCATGTTTGTATTTCATGGCTGTTTGCGTTGTTTTCATTAGGACAGCCGTATTTCTGGAGGTTATGAAAATGTCCCAACTGATGATATTCATATGAAGCAAATTGGATTTGATAATGAATGGCTGCATTTCATAAGGGAGTTCATTGCACCAGTAACGCTGAAAGTGTTTGCTGGCTATTATACCAAGGTATGGGATTAAAACTTTTGCAGATAATTACTCCATGGCATGACTAAATTTAAGAATTTTATTGAATTACCCTATTTGGTTTTGTTGGGGAGTTTATACATGGCATAGCAGTAGTTATAAACAAATGTTGTTCTTTTTTTTTTTTTTAACTAAACTTGAAAAAATCCCAAGAATCCTGTATGTGACTTGGCAGTTCACAACTTGAAGTCTGACGGTATATTTTATTTCAGGGGTATGCTTTACTGAATTTTGTTGTGAAATACAGCCCTGACAGACAACGGTCACTCAGACCTCATCATGATTCCTCTACATTCACGATCAACATCGCTCTCAACAAAGTAGGAGAGGACTTTCAAGTAAGTTGACAACTTACCAACTTAAAAAATGTTGTCCTTTGAGTGTCCAATATTACTTTCAAACTAGAGCCCCAATGCATAGTCTTAGAGACCAAGATGAAAAGGAAAAGATGCACATCACAAATTGGGATATATAATGCCTTAGTGTTTTTTGACAAGTACTAAATTTGCTGAATTGCAGGATTCAGAATTGTTGGTGCAGTCAGACTGAATTGATCAAACTGGTTTCAGATGATGAGAGAGAAGGGGTTTAAAGAAAAACTTTGGAGATGTTAACCATTTCATTTTTAACATTTCTGAATTGCTTCATTCCTTTTCAGGTTTAAATAGGGCCAAGTTGACTCAAATGGCTTTTTTTCTGTAGAATTTTTTTAATGGTTCTCTTTTAGATCAGCTGCAGAATGAAAATTTTCAACTCTTTTACCTGTTTAGTTTTTTTCTGAGCTAAATTATTTCCTGCTCTGATATTGATTCAAATAAAACAGTCCCCAGAGCATAGAGCTAGGCAGGGCAGTGGCAGTAATATCCAACATTGACTAGCAGAGAAGCTTAACCTATTGTGTTTATAAGCCTGTGTCATCCATAGTCCTTAAAACCCATAAATGTGCTTGCCACACTTACTACTCTAGAAAGCACACCTTCAGTTTGAAAGCAGCAGCCAGATTAATTCATTTAAGATTTGTTTAAATGCTATCCTGGTTAGGGGTGCAGTCCTGAAACAAGGGCTGTGAACATGATTTGCTTCTCTCTGGTATAATTTACAGTAAAGTTATTGAAGGTGTTTGTCAGAGTTGCTGCTTGAATGAGTTGTTATCCAGCAAATGCTAAAGCAAAGAAGGGGAAAATCTTTGATTGCAGATGCATGTGTGTTGTGTAATGCTCTAAAGATGGTGTCATTTAAATAACCTTGGGATAGTAAAAGAAAAAAATTAACAGCCTATTAATAATAGTAAAAAATTTGAAGTCATGGATGTATACAAATGGACTTACTTTACTAAAACATAGGATAAATATTTAGGGTTTTATTTGGTTTGTGTTTTTACTACAGGGAGGTGGATGTAAATTTATTAGGTACAACTGCTCCATTGAGTCTCCCAGGAAAGGATGGAGTTTCATGCACCCGGGAAGACTTACGCATTTACATGAAGGACTTCCTATCTTGAATGGCACAAGATACATTGCAGTATCATTTATTGATCCTTAATTTTATTTTTTTTTTGCCCTCTTCAACAGCAGTGTTCTTTACACAAACATTTATTTATAGATTTCTTCTGGAAGATGGTGATAAAAGAAACTTTAAGTTCCTGTACCTATGCAACAAAGGTACTTCGGGGTAAAAGAATGAAAAACAGAAAATGTTCTGATATTGTTGAAGATTGCTTGATATCTGCTCTGAGCCTTCAGTCACAAATAAACATGTCCTGCATGTTTTTCCATTCTGCTGACCTAAAGAGTAGGTAAGGAGAGAAAATGGAAAAGCATAGTGAATCCATTTCTTCGTTGAAAAAAAAAAAACAAACCCAAACAACTCTAGATACAAAATCATCGGAAAAAATTGTTGTGGTTTTCATTCAGTAAAGTGACACAGCTAAAGTTTGTGTGGTCTGTATATTTGGTACCAAGCAATGAAAAATCGCAACATAAAAACAAAATTAAGTGCATCTTGTTTACAGTTGTTTCGGATAAGCAATAATTGCATATGCCGGTGTATACTGAAGGGAAAATATCCCGTAGCCTGTTTCCTTAATTCATTTTCAATACTGTAATGTACACCTTCAGAAGAAAAAATAAATTAATTGCAGAGATAGAACAAGGATTAAATCATTTATCCAAGGAAAAAATGGTTTATCATTTGTTTTTGAGAACTCATCCTGTTGAAATCTTACTTTTCTTCAGCAAGTGACCTTCATTTAAAGTGAGTTATTTTTCTAAGTGTGTAATTGCACCCAATTGATACTGGAAATTTGATGTTTATTTTCAGAATGCTGGTAAATTGTAATAATAGGATGTTTTCTAGAGATAATTTTCTACTCTTAAAATTACTTGAATTTTGTATCAGGAAGATGAAATGGTGACAGTCTCTCTTTAAAGCTAAGGGTCTTAACTTGACATTTATTTTAAAGAAATTGGTTTAAGATATTCCTACTGTATCTACTGTTTGTAATTTAAAGAAACTTGAAGCTGTCTCAAAGTCTACCGTGCCAAAATGCACAATATGTTGGAAAAACTTGTGAAAAATAAAGGGTAATTTTAAATTAATGTAACAGCTGTTACTTGACTGTATTAGATAGTTTCTTTGCATTTGCCATTGTTTTACAGAAACTAGACTTACTGACAAGTATTTTCTAACAATCTGTAGATACATTTAGATGGGAGGTTTCTCTAAGTGTAGGGTTTTGGTTTATTTACTACTGAAATTATTTCTTATGTGTGTTGGTGCCTGTGTACCAAGCCTTGCATTACATTTTCAGGCCGACCCCAGCAGGAGTGAAAATTCTTGGTTTTGTTTTTATATAGAGGCTATTTGATGATCTAAACAGTATTCGCTTTTTACCTGTGAATCTTTGAAGAAGCTTTATATCACATTTCCCAGACAGAAACTTTATTTGCAGCTGACAGGACTGGGAGAGGGTTTCAAAGATTTTTCTTTTACATGTCTGCTTATTTCCATGCTCTGCATTTTTCTGTACTTAAAGTTATGCTGAAGCAAATACATCAAAGTGAGGTAACCTCAAAAATGTATTAAAATGGGCTGGCTTGAAAAGGAATGGCTTTTGATGGGAAATTCTTTGCTTTCTTTTAATTTCTCTTTACACTGTCAACTTTTCTTCTTTTCAGGCTAATATTTGGAGATTGATATCTCTCAACTTTATTTCCAGGCATGGAACAGCTGTCTTCGTGTCTCTCTCTCTCTCTTGCCTGTGCTTAGGCAAGCCTTACAGATAACAAAATCTTCAAGCCTTCAGAATGAAAGCAGCCTTTGTTAATCATCTTTTTCTGAGAATTTGCCTGTGATCTCTTAAGCTGACTTAGAATGATATTTCTACCACTGGATCAGTTACAGTCAGTTTACTGTTATGAGGAACTTCCTTGGAAAAACCTCACAAAAATACAATCCTGTAACACAGGGAGTTCTTTTGCAGATTCCCCCCCAACTTCTGTTTTAATTATGTATTTTATATTCTTGGTCACATTTTATTTTTTTAATGCATATTTTCCCCTCAAACATATGAATGGCTTTACTTACTTTTAAATTTTTGTTTGCAACTGTTAATTCACTCTTGTCACGTAGTGACACATAATGCTGTGTTTACTGTGCTGCACATTTGTTGGAAGGGAAAATGTGTTTACCATGCTCAATTTACTAAGATTCTCACTTATTTTTTCTTTTAATGAAGTATTTGCAAAAGCTCACAGCTGCCTTTCAGGTGGACAGCAACAGGTATGGAAGTGTTCTCATTAACTTCTTAGGAGCTTACATATGCCAGGAAAAGAAGTTTATTCTGAACAGTTCACCTGAATTAGTTCCAAAAGCTATGCTATACTGTTGAGTACACAAGCTGACACAGGCTAAACAGAATTGTCACTATTAGAATATTCTTTCATTATTTTTAAAAAGCACTTAGACTCTTGTGTCTCCTTAACAAAGTTTGTTTCAGAGTGTGGAAGATATATGCATTAGTAGGAAAGCAGCAACCCTAATTCCAGCACTGTATGAGAAACCTTGGGAGTACAGGGACATAAGGGTGCTCTGCAACAGCTGAGACATTTGTAAAATATTTTGTCTGTTCTGCTTTCATCTGACTTTACTTTTCACTGTTAAGTAGTTGAAGGGACTATGATGTGGGTAAGAGAACAGTATATAAGCAATAGATTTTTTAAGTCTTCTTTTGGTTAAAAATACTGAGTATAGCTTGGTTTTATTTCATATTTGTGAACTATTCCAGCTGTTCTCCTAAAAAATGTTCAAGGCATTTAGTAGTATTTTACACATGTTGAACAAGTAATTCCAATATGTATTTGTCACTTCATTGTTATTTTTTTTTGTTGTTCCAAAAGGATTACTGTTTCACTCTTATTGTGAATGGGTAGGAATAAGGCTATTACAAGCCCCAAAAGAAGATAGTTTGTTTTTTCTTTTTTTTTTTTTTTTGCAGTGAGGCAATAATAATGAAATCTATTTGATCGTGCCTTTTCTTTTTAATGCCTTTCCCCCCCATATCTGCTGTATTTGTGGAATAAATGTTGATTCAATGCAGGGCTTCCACAGCAGTTTCTCAGCATGTATGAAGTAAGGAGATCGGGATATTGAAGAGACAGAAGAGTCTAGAAAGGACCTCTGTGATTATTTCCTCCCACGTGCATGTATCTAGTTTTGCTTTTTCTGCTTCAAAGAATTGGTTCAGATTTTTCTTTTCAGCTACTGCAATGAGATTTTTTAAGAACTTCAGTTTTGTTTGATTTATTTCTGACATGGCCTCAGTGGATTCAGTTCTGGAATGAGTAAGTATTTTTTGAATCTTTTCTTCCATGAACCCTCACTTTCTTGCATGGCAGAGTAGGCTGCTCTGCTATTTTTGCGAGTGAAAGGGAACACATTACCTGTCTGGGCAGCCCTCTATGACTGAGGTGTCAGATAAATGACTTGACTATGGGATGTTTTTGATTCCACAGCAGAGTGTGAATTGGAGGGCACAGCTTTCATAAAATACATTTGTAGAATTGATATTGGTAGTTCTTAGAGATGAGATTTGTACTAATAGAGTTAACTGTAGAGTTGCAAGAATAAGTAATTGATTTGACTGCCAGGATTTTGTTGTACCTAGATGGTGGAAATGTCACTTCAAACAGCTTTTCAATATGGTTTCCCAAATACTTACTTCATCTTAATATAAAAAGTTATTTGGAATCTAATGAGGCAGATAGTCTTACTCAACAGTACTGAAGACCCTTGGTCCAAACCTGAAATACAATTGGAAAGATAAGCTTTTATCTACAGCAAAATTTTTAGCCATTTCCTTCTTTTTTTTTTTTTTTAATCTTTCCTTCTATAATTATTTTCCGATTTGATATGTGGGTGAGATCTGTATAAAAGCATCCCACTTACAGGATGATGGCTGTCTTTTAGTGTGTTTTAGGGCTGGGGAAAGGTGAAATGAGGAAGGAATAGGTGACAGTTCAGAATTCACCCCATGCAATTGCTTCCTTCTGCAGCTGTTAGTGCAGAGCTGTGTGCTGTGTTCCTATGGCACTTCATTCCTAAACTAACAGGAGGAGATCTGAGAAGCAGTTGATATCCTGGAATGATGCTAAGGCTGTTAAATGCATGATCATCTTTTTCTCTTGGTAACTTACTGCTTCTGGAAAGTTAGTTTTCTGGATTGAGCTTCACTTCAGAAAAGATGTTTTGGCTGTGTTAAAGCAATGCCCCTCAGGATTATTTTGCACAAGGATCAAACGTAAGATCAGCTCTCTGATAAAAACATATTGGTCTTAAGTTATTTAATGGAGTATGGCAACAGTTCAAAAGAAGCATTTCAGTCAGCATGATTACAACCTTTATTGGCATCAGTGCAGCTGCAGAAATAGCAAAGCTGAGAACCTGGCCAGTGAGGAGGTATTGGCTGTGTTGCAGGTGGTGCTTTGGGGTGATGCCATGGCCCTTAGGGAGTGGAGAAAACTGCCTTTTCTTGTGTTTTGGGTCCTGAATATTGATCCCTTTTCTCTTGCCTGCTGCACTTACTAGTGGTTTATGGTTGTCAAATGTCTCAGAGTGCCTGAGGTTGGCAAGGGAGATGTATAGTCACACAGTAACAAATTTAGTCAGGAACTAGACTTCTGGCATCAAATCAGAATTTTTCTTTTTCCAAGAATTTTGCTTAGTTTTAAAAGAGTTGCTCAGCTACTAATGACTCTGCACCATTTTGTTTCTGTACTCTGTTGAGGGTGGGGAGCAGAGAGAGGAGGAAGGGAGCGGGGCATGAAGGCATTGCATTTCCACAGCTTCAGCTGGAGGGGCAGTTAGTGTGGGCAATACTGTAAGCCTGGGAGATGGTTTATTATACTTAATACCTTAAGACTACCCTTCAGAGTGGGCTTGACTAACACTTCAGGCTTTAAGCTTTCTTAGACATGGATTACTAATCTCTCACAGTGTACATCCAGTGTGTGAAGAGAAGGTTTGCAACCTTACTGTTTTCCACTTTTTGTTTTTTTAGAGTAGTGGTGTTCAGTTTTACCTTAAAGCATATTCTTCCAAGCTTAAAAAGTAAATTATCTTCTCCATATCATATAGCAGCAGAACTAGTAAAATAACTGCTCAGGTCTTGGTTCCTTAAAGTAAATTGGTGACTGATAACAGTTGCTCTTCTGTAAGGAGTAGGTGTGTCCAACTGGTGGCGTTAATATTTGAATGATAGGTCTTTCTTCATCCTCTTGTGGTAGCAGTTAGGGTGGAGAGATGGAGTTGGTGAGGGTACCTGAGAAAGCGAGTTGCATCCTGCTCCAGTCCCACAGTAAACACACTGATTACAGAGAAATTTAGGGTCTGCTGCTATTGCTTGATCCAACTTAGTTGCCCCAGGGTGTGTATAAAGTGCTTGGAGAAAATGGACTGTGGTTTGTAAGGATGAACTCCTTGGATATTTTAGCTCCTAAATTGTAGCAAGTGTCTGAGCTTGTGAGAGACAACGATTTGGGGGGGTTAACTTCCTTTTTTCTCAGACTTGTCAGGCATGGTGGTATTTAAGGCATTTCTGTACGAAGTGCCTTCTAAAGAAAGTTACTCTAGCATGAAGTGAACACAAACTCATGAGAACTTGAGGAAGAAATTATTAAGCATAAGCTACTAAAAGCTAGTTTTTACCTTTGGCAGTACTGGGAGGATGTAAGACGTGGGTGGGTGCACAGTGCAACAATGAACTTCTGGCCCAACCAAATTTAGAGACTCATCATCTCTGAATCACTTTTGTACACTGTGATTCACTAGGGAGCTATTTCAAGCATTTGGTCATTCTTTAAAACACGTACCATGTAAAGAAGGACAGGTCCTGGTGTATAAAATGGTATTTTGCCTTAAAATTTCTAGATCCAGTTGTCTCAGACTTTTCTTTGCTGTGCCATCATCAATTGTAGAGTGGAGATTTTGATAGCATTACTTGAAAAAATAGGAAGTTATCAATTCTTGTACTTCAGTCACATGCATTAATTTGCATGAGAGCATTTGGCCACATAAGCTATGAACTTTTGGTTCTTTTAGACTCCTTGCTTGTGCCCTCATCCCTGATGCGCATGTTTCTTTCCGTGCAAACCGTGCCCCCTTCATGTCCCATGTGTTTGCCAGATGTCAGCTTTCCATCAGAGACAAAAAAAAAGAGCATGGTGGCCAATGGCTCTTGCATAAATGTAGGCAGGAGCAAGGAAGGTAGAGACAAGGGATCTTTATTTTAAAGTGTTCTTGAAGTGTAAATTTTTAAGCTGTTTCTTCTGTGGTAATGAAAGATGCCTTAAGATCAGAACTAGGGAGCTATTATATATCAGGGGTATAACTGAGCTATACTCTGTAGAACAGCACAGATGACATTTCCTGATTTATTTCTTTTTCCTTGTAGTTTATACAGCCAGTGGGATGAGATGGATGCAGAGGGCTCCAGGCAAGAGCAGCTTCTCGGATCCCACAGGCAAGTCCTTCATGCTGACCTGTGGCATCGCTGGTGGCTGTTGGAGCAGGTGACCACTGCCATGTTTCACTGTTGTGTGTATTTGGTGAGGGTTTTTTAGTCTTCATCTCATTATCCATCGTGTGTGTGTGTGTGTATTGGCACAAACCCATGCTTGATTTTTTTTTTCCATAGCCTGGCTGTACCTTGGCCTTGTTCTGCAAATAGGTTTTTTTTCTTCATGCAGCTTAGACTGGAAAAAAATTATTCCCTTATTCTAATAATTACGGCACACAGAAGAGTACACAGACAGGGCTTGATATTATTTTTTCTCCAAATATCACTGACACAAAGGGAATATGAATATGAACTTTGCATGAAGTAATTGATTAAATAGCAATTAAATTGATTGTTTAAACAGCAGAAATAGGATGAATGAGATATATTTCAGCTTGAACACAGACGTACAGGAAATGCTGTACATTTTTCATCATTAGGTAGACATAATCTACCTGAAATTACACAGACAGGAAAGGCTGAATGGACATGTCAGTATGTTCCCAAAATAGCTGTGCAGGTGTTTTTGAAATGTTGTTTGAGCAAATAAATGGATCTGTTCTTGGCAAGTTGTTCCCATTTTTATTTACTTTTAGTCTGAAAGGGACAAAAGCACATTATAAAGCCATAGCAGCATTCAAATGCTGGGAATCAGAAGCTCAGAAAAAAATAAAAATAAATTAAGATTATATTGCAGAGGAGGGGAAAACTTTGCAGCCATTAAAACAACAAAAATATTCCCTACATGGAGTGTTTTATGACCAGAACCCTGAGATGGCGCTTGAGGAATGTCATCAAAATACCACAGCCTGGAGACCTCTTTCTTTTTTTCGTACCATTTTAACTGTCTTAAAGATCTCCTAGTTGCAGACTTTATTCCTAAAGGGTCTTTTCTTCGTGTACAACCAAAAATGAGAGATATCATTGAAGCATATGTATTAAAAAATATAGCCAAATTTCCAACCTAACCAATGTTCCCCAGGTGAGAAGCTCCCACATGCAGTACTGCGTGTAGCTCTAATACCTATCCAGTCTCATGCTTGGCATTAAAATTCTATGGCAAGTAAGTTCTGCAAAGCTAGCAGGCAAAAAAGTAGACAAGTGTAGGGACAGGTGTGTTTTTGACAGATTTCATGCAGGAACACTGGGCAATGAAGGAAGCTAATACAGTTCTTGAGCAATAGAAATCACTAGAACTATAGAAATGTGGTAACATGTGAGAAGTGAACACTTCTTTCTTTCAGGGAAACAGATAAAATACATAATCTGAGTGTTCAAATGTAAAGAAATTCCCATTGACAAAGTGTAGGAGATCTGCAGTAAGCAAATCTTATTCTTTTTGCAGGAAATACCCTTACAGAATTATTTGATTTCTTCAGATAATTGAGTAAAATACGCACAAAGTAAAACTTCAGCTCTTAGCTAGTGCAAAAGGGATTGGTCTCATATAGCTGAAAAATACTTCCTTGCTTCACAAAGAAACTTTAGAGAAGGATACCCTTGCATTTACTGTAACTCATACATAAATTCTGCTTCTGTATAGTTATTTTATAAATATTCCCATCTGTGTCTGCTCTTTTGTTTTTGATGTGTTTATCTTCAAACTGAAGATTTTATGTGCAGCATGCTGTATTGTAGTGCTGCTCCTTGCTTCAAAGATAAGCCAAAGAAGCTCTTTTGGACTGAACATCTTCCGGAGAATATTTGCTCATGATAAAAACTTACAGCAAACTTTACTAGATTTTTATCTTTTCTCTTTTAAATGTCTAAGAAGTGATGAGTGTTTGTTGCTAATGAGAAGAATATTTTCCTTTCACTACTGAAGCTTGCAGATCCAAGAAAAAAAAAAGAAGAAAACTGGTTAGGAATTCAGTTTTTTTACAAGGGAAGAAATAAAAGTTTGTGGTCTTGTTTTTTTGGGTTTGGTTTTTTTGTTCTTTAATAATGGAACCATGTAATTGTATACGAAGTAATACTGTAAGTCTAAATGTGTAGGAATTGAGTTTAGAAAAAGTGCAAGGCAGTGGAACTGAGTAAGCTAGTGACAACACTGCATATAATGGAGTACCGTTCATGCAAAAAATAACATTAATTTTAGTGACTTATTTCAATCCACCTGCCAAGCTGTAATGGACAGTGAAATATATTGATCATGTCTGAAGTTAGCAGATCCTTGGTCGTTTATTTTCTACTCTAAGGAGCTGAATTCCCAGTAAGATCTCTGCTGTCATTTGTCACATTTGGCCAGCTGAAACAATGAGAATTATTTATAAGGCAACTAATTGGAACTCTTAGGTTCCCCCACCCCAACTTAAGTTTACTCTTTATTTCCTTGCCAACAGCTTTTAGATAAATTTGCTTCATTATTTTTTGACTTTACTGTGCTGCCTTCTGTGTGTGTTGCTTGAGGGAGTGTCTCATGGTACAGGCAGAGTACTAAGACATGACATTTCTCCATCCTTTGCGCCAACTTCTTTCTTGAATCCAGTATTTTCCTAAATGCCTGTGGTCCACTGGTAAAGCGATTACAGAGGTGCCTGCAGTCCTTCCTTACCACTTTATGAAACTACTTCTCTTGGATTCCTGGAAATTGGTTGTAGATACAGAGCTTCTTTCTGCATTCCCACCTGGCCTTAGTTCAGCATGTTGGTAGCCCTCTGTATAAAGCAAACCTTGATAAAGAGAATATTCTTCCTTTGAGCTAGCTTTCCAACTGCCAAAGTTTCAAATTATGAATGTTTTTCTTTGTAGAAGAGTGGTGTGGGAAGAGAGAAAACAACAACACAGACGATACCATTGGCAATAAAAATGCTACTTAAATGTGAACCATGGTTTCTTCATGGTATGCTTCTCTGGGCTCCAGTTCCTCTCTGTCTCCATCCCTCCTTCAGTTCAGAAATAAATATATTCAAACCAAATCCATAAGAATTCTCCTTTCCTTCTTAGACCAGCAATAGGTTCAGTACTGTGTAAAGACTTTCATAGATAGTGCACTAACAGCTTTGCACAGTGACAATTTTGTATTTATCATTCACGAAATTATCTGAAGGTGTGTTGTAACTCTTTGAACTGAACTGCTGCCCTCTGCAAGTTGCAGAGAATTATGCTTTGGTTAAATAACACAAAGCTCAAAGAAGGCCCTCTGAATATTTCATGTTGCTCTCTATGCTCATTTTCTTGAGAAGCTGGGGCAGAAGGCTATTAAAATTCTCAAATTCACTGAACTTAAACCAAGAATAATAGCAACATGAAAAAATGCTTATAATTTAGGAGTGAGTTTTGGAAAGGCCTACAATAGCCTTCTGTCTGCTAAGCTTCTGGTCACTTATTCTGCTGTCATGGGTATGTATTCCATAAATACCACAAGGACAAGATTTAATTAATTTGTTGGTTACTTAAGACTATTAACAAGAATTGTCTTTAAAACTCATAAAAAACTAAATAACAGTAATTTTAACCCAATTAAAATAGCAGTATGCATGAACAATAGTGAGATCTGTTTTCGGGTCACGCTTGCAAATTGCTGAATTTCTGCACATCTGACTTAAGATTCCTCTTGGAAATTACCTTTCTCTTTCTCAATTTCATTTCATGATCTTTGCATTCTATAAACTCTTTTCTGTAATTTACTGGGGAGGTCAAAGTATTTAACCTAGTTAATAAAAGTATGAGCAAACAGACAGTGGAAAGAAAAACCGCTTTACCTTATGTATTTACTTTTTCCCTGGTGAGTAGAAATTGAAGATAAAATAGTGCCTTTATACTCTGTCTGCCATCCTGCAGCCAAAATTGAATTTTACAGATGCTTGTTAGAAACAGGATGAGGTCTGGATAATAGAAATTAGGATAGAAATAATAGCTGCAAAAAGACTTCAACAGAATACTTAAGGTACAGTTATAGAATTCAAATCTAGCTATATCGTCATATTTGGACAGTGTGCATTTGGACATGTATACCTAAAAAAAAATGAATAATACTTGCATACCCACATTTTTAGGTAGTGCAATTTATAACCTGAGAGAGGATGAAACAGTGTCTGGTAACAGGGCAGTACTTGTATAGCCTTTCATCTAAATGCATCAAAGTATTTTGTAAGTAGATGGGAAAACTGTGGCTCAGAAGAACTGATTTGTTCATACCATTTGGCAGCAAATCTGGGAAGAGACTGCAGAGTCTCGGTTTTCAGTCTTGGCTTTGACCTCTGCCTGAGTGACTCAGTTGCCAGGCGAGTGTCCGCGATTCATCCGACTGCCTTCCCGGCAGCCCCGCTCGAGTCTGGGGGCGGTGGGACGGGAGGGGGCTGTGAGGAGGGACGTGCTTCACATACCAGACAGAGCTCTCTGCCAACTTGATGTGTAGAGCAAAAAAGTAAGACAAAACTTTCCCAACAAGCTGATGTCTAGTGCGGGATCTCTTCTCAGTCCTATTCTGTTACTTTCTAAAAATGTCTTCTGGTACAAAATCAAAATCTCCCAGACTGCAGGAGCCAAGAGCAACACCAGCCAATGCAATGCTGTGGGAGCATCTCTTCCCTCCTCTTGTCTACAGAGAGGCCTCCACCTCCCTACACTGTGAACAGTCTCTCCCGTACCTGGCACTTAAGCACTCATTTTACATTCTAATGAAATGCTGCCTCTGACTCTGTTGTTTGATTGTTAATATACAGGGATTGTGTTAATATATAATGGAGCGAGTAACTTGTTTATTGCTTTCCTAGATCTTGGTTGGATGTACCATTTCAGTACAGTGCATGTGGTAAGTATGAAGTTACCTGTGTGACCCCTTTTTCAAGCCTTTCTGCTAATTATTTGGATGAGAGAAAATAAGTTACCTCCCAGAGTAAAATTCCATCATGTTTCTTTGAAATTATTTACTGTTCCAAGTATTGAAACACTAATTTTATTTTTTGATGATGCTCTTTTTTTGTTTGCTTATCTTTGCTATCTTCAGTCCTCACAAAACACTGTCAAATATTTCAAGTGACCACTGAAATATATGTTTGGTTGTACCTTTTCAAAGCCAGGTCAGAAAAATAATATAGAACTTAAAACTATATTAAAAAAAAAAAAATTGCACAGAACCATTTCTTGAAGTTTCTTAACAAGAGGTAGCTGCATAGAGCCATTTTTATCAGTTCTAATTTGATGGATTTGCCTACTCATTTTAGTCAAGTTAGAAAAATTTAAATGGAAACTCTTTGTATAGTTCAGTGAGTGTATTAACTGATTGTGTGCTTTGTGGGCTGCAGAGGGAAAGACATAAAGGAAAAATTATGTACATTTTATATATTAAAACTGTAAAATGCTTGGGCTATTATGTTTTATAAATATTCATTGTTAACAATAATTTGATTACCTGCTCTAGGCTAGATCTTGAACTTCTGACTGATAGAATGTGAAATCTTTGAGCTATCTTGTAAATTCTCTGTTAGCAAAGTTCAGTTGTTTCTATGTAATTTTATTGTCAAAGGAAGTCATTATCAGAAGAGGCAATTTTTTAGTGAGTAAAGCCAATTTGAGTTTTTTGGATTGGTTTTTGAATTTGTGGGTGTGGCAGATTGGAGAATAGAACTACAGAATTTTTTTCTTAGTAGAAAGTACTAAATCCCTCTTCTATGTGAGCTCAAAAGTTAGAGTTTTGAAACACATGGAGCCTTTTCATCCTGCAGGATTTCCTTTCTATCTGTGATGAATGGGAAGAGCATTTTGAAAGTATTAACTGGAAAACAAAAGAAATTCCAAAACTAGCCTTAAAAACTAATCCAGAAAAGAATCCATATCTTGTTTGATGGTTACTTAAGGTTTTGCTCTTTCTAAATGCATTAAAAACTAAAGGAGCATAAAGGGTTAAGAACAATCTTTCCTATAAGAATGGAAAATGTAGCAACTATCTTTAATTACAATGGGACTTCTGTGGTTGCTTGCACTGAGTCAGGTTAAAGCAGACTTGCGGGACGAGGGGAGAAGACCAACTTTCTTTACAAAGAAATCAGGTTGTTGGTAACACGAAGATACATCGAGTCACTCTTGTGCCACGTGTCAGCACTGTTTCACAAATACCATGGTGCTGGTCTCCTCCAGTGTCCTGCTGGATGTCCTGATTATCCTACAGCACTCTTCAACCACAGCTGGGCTGTCAGCTGGGTAAATCCTACTGTGTTTGTATTGAGAGGTCATTCTTGGCCAGGATCGAGTACAGATCTGGCAGTCCAGATAGTTTTGCGAGTACACAGCAGTGCTGGAGACACCAGGGTTTCATCACATTAGTGGAAAAGTTTTGAGATGCAGAGTGGGTTCAGTGTGTGCTGGGCAGTCACTGGGAGACCTGTTTGTTTTCATGGCCCTGCTTTCCCTCGACAGCCGTCCCTGCTGCAGGAACACAGGAGGAGGTGTGGATGTGAGAGATGAGGCTGCTGCACCATTGCCAGGGGATCTGCTTCTTCTATCACCCGTTCAGCTTCACTGAGCTCGGGTGACATGTCTGGGAAGCAACAGAAATGTCCTGTTGCCATTTTTAGTCCTGACTGACATTTATAGCATCAGGCACAGAAGAAGTTTCTCAGCTCTGAGTGAATGAAGCCTCTAAATCAAGAGTTGTATGTCTGCTAATAAAGCAGCTGCTTACTCATTGGACCTTGCCTTCTTGCAGATTCTTCACATCTCTGGTCAGGTTTCATTTCCTAGATGTATGGAAAGTATATATCCATCAAGGAAGGTGCTATTAAGGACAAATAAATGTGTGTAGTATATTTTATTTGAATTGTCATTTGGATGAAGGCACTTTCAGAAATGGCTTTTTAACTGGAAGACTGTTTCAGAGCTGAAGTGATTAAGAGGAAGAATAAAGTCTGTGAAACTCAATTCAAGCAGGGCTGAAAAGAGACAGTAATTTGTCTCTTGCTCCATTATATAATTTGACAGTAGGTTAAAAGTGCTTTCAGCTGCAGAACCAGGTCTTCTAAAAGCAGACAACAGGTTTTTCTGTGTCCTGAGTTGGTGAGGGGAGTTGGCTCGTGTAGTTACAGCCTGTGAGGAGGAAGCTCAGCTCGAAGGCATGTGCCAAAGCTGATTCCTGAGGACAGAGACCATGAGTCCTGCCTGCTGCCAGGCTGTGGGCTCTCCCGACCCCGGCAGGAACCTCAACCTCCTGTAGAGAGGTGTTGGGAGCTGGGAAATGTAAACTAGGCCATGGGTGCTCTTGGCAACATACATCTCTTTTTATAAGACAGTAAAACCTGGGTTTTACTGCCCCTCATTTTCTCCTTCCCAGAACAGAGTAAATATTTGTCCTTAATTTCTGTCCATTTCCTAATATTTGGAGTTCTGCCCTGAAGTGTGTGTGTCTGTGTAAGAACAGGACAGGGAATAAGGAGAAATGTTTCTGTTAAAGTGTCTGCAGAAGAGAGAAAAGTAGCTGGATGGGTTTTGGGATTTTTTTTGTTGGGTGTTTTTTTTTTTTTTCTCCTCCTCAGAAACAAGATCCAGCAAAATCAGCTTTTCAGGAGATGCACAGATTTGCTTTTAAAATTTCTTTCTGCTTCAACATATTCTCTTTGCCAGCTGGTCTCTGGAATTCATTTAAATTCATTGAGTCAGCAGCCACTGTAGCCTAAGCACTACTGTAAAAGTTTCCAGGGACTTTAATTAATTTGACTCCTTGTGTTATCCTGATGCTTAATCAATGGATCAATTGTGGCAAGAAAGATTTCAGAAATTTTACTTTTTTTGCCAGCGCATGGCAATTTCTGATTTAAACTTGATGATTGTTAAGGGAAAATGGTGGCTCTTACAGACTCTATTGGACAGATGTATGTGAATGCTGATTATGCTATTTATTGTGTAGATCTCAACTGACTGCATACTAATCAGCAGCTAAAAAGCTAGTCTGGAGTTGCTTTTCTAGCAGTTTCTACTTTCCCCATTCCCTCGCCACGTATGTACTTTCCTAGTCTTTTATTCTATACAGATGCTCTATTGATGATCTTTGAACACAGGCAGGGAAAAGCCCCTTGTCATAAATATTTTCCTTTTTTTTTCTGCCTCTTTGGCAGTGAAGCATTTGGCCACGTCTCCGTGTTCTCTTCCTACCAGGATTGCTTCCAGATGTTTTCTTGGTGCTTTTTTCTTGTTTGCATTTGGATTGTCGCTTATCATTAGCGCTCTGTTTTCAAGAGGGATGCCTTTGACTTGGTAGCAAGCAGACATGATCCCAAGCCACAATTGTCTGACCTCAGTTTCCTCAGTTTGAGGTTATGTTTGGATTTAAGAAGTTGGTTTGGCCCATAGCAACAGTCAAACCCAACCACTAAGTGCATTTCTGAATTCAGAGGTGGATTTTACCAATGAGTCAAGACTATGCAACTGATTGCTTCATGTTGACTACGTGTAGAGTCAAATTCTATTGCTAAGGATTTAACCCCTTTGTTTGTTTGTTCGTAAGAATGCTATGGACAACTTGCATCTTCAGAGGAATTAAATAACCTGAAAGTCTCTGCTTGAGGTGCTTTTGCTCTTGAGGGCCATAAGTATTATGGCAGGACAGAGGATGGTCTCACTTTACAGGCTGGAAGTGAGAGCATTTCTCCTCAAGGTTTGCACTGACCCTGGCACAGACCTGAACTGTGCTGCTCTGATAAGAGGAGTTGGAGCTCAGTTTCTGCTTGCAGCTGCCTCAAACACCTTTTCCTTCCCTTAGCTCTGTGCGGTTCCTGGAGGAGTCCTGGGGAGTCAACCTTGCTGGAGTGACAGATGTGACAGTGCTAGGGGCTTTGCAGAAAGAATTATTCATTATCAATGTAAATACCAAAACAAGCCCTCTTCCCCTGTGCTCCTCAACAGCTCTCATTACTCATGAATCAAGTTCAATAAAAGGAGTATGGTCTTTTCTCACAAAGCCCGGGTAATCCTATCCTGTCTCCTAGCTGTTGCTTCTGGCATGAAGAAATCAAATATTAGCTTCCCAGTTTTTAAGTGGTGTCTGTATTTTGCGAGTCACTGGGTTTGGAGCATTTCCTACCTCCTACTGGTGGGGAATTTGTCTCTTTATCCTATCATTAGGAAGTGGAAAAGTAGCTGGAGACCAACCTAACTACATACTATCCTAAATCAATTCAGCCACAGGTCAGAATACAGGATGGGCCCCAAATTCAGTCTGGTACAGAAAGGGGGACCTGCAGTCCCCAAGTGACAAAAACATGGGCAGTGACACACAAGTGACAAACACCTAACTGTGTCATAACAAGGCTGTTGTAGACAAATTCCCCCAGCCTAGTTGAGGGAGAGGCCTACCTCAAATTTTAAGCAAAAATGGTTTATGCTTGGGGATACTCAAGATTGAAGCCTCCCAGTTTCAGGCAAAGGATGTAAAAAAAAAAACAATCTGCTGTTAAAACCTGCTGAAAAAAATGAAGAACAGGGTTTGTTTTTTTGGGATTTTTTGTTCCAGAAAACTTCATATATCACCACCCCTCCTTCAGTTGGAAGAAAGCATAAATAATATTTGTAAGCTGTGGTTGATTTGGCAAGATGCAGATGTTTATTCCTATGGAATAATTTCCTATGCAGCAGACTTTTTCCAAAAGCGATTTTATCTGGAGAACAATGTTGCATTTACATGATTCACAGGGATTCAGCTCATCTGTGCTTACTCTGTCTCAGCTGGAAAGAGCAAACCATGCCCAGATTTCTCTTGATAGGGTGAAGGCGTGAAGGAGCACAAGAACTCTCCCGTTTTTCCGGCCCACAGGAGGGCAACATCGAGCTGCAGCTGAAACAAGCCTTGCCAGAGGAGGTGAACAATTTACTGAGTTAAGAATCAATGAACTGAGACGAATTAGCTAATTTAGAGGTATTATAGACTGTGGCTATTTAGTCGCTCTGCATCCACTTTGACTTTGGGTTTGGTTGTATTTGTGGTTAATCTGTAATTGTTCTAAATTGCTTTTGTCATCTGTGGCCAACAAGAATGTGTTGTCAACAATAAGACAAAGTTGTTTATTAGATGGTAGCTCTGTTTTTTTTTCTTCATGCTTCTCTTTCCAAACTGTATTGCATAATAGTGTGTGTTGAGGAAAATGGACTGTTAGGGTTATGATTTTGATTTGTGACATTATCTTAAAGAGTACCTGTATGTTAAGGACTGTTAGATGGATTGCAGGTTGGGAATTACATGATACTCATGGCACGAAGTTCAGGTATTCTGGCATTATATGAGCTGTAGTGTTTCATTCAGGTGGCTTTCAGTAGTAATAGCAGTGTAGCAAAGGTAGGAGCCCAAAGGGTCCTGTTTTGCAGTAACCTGTAGTCTCCATAAATTCTGATCACAGTCTAGAGTGAGGTGCTTTGGGAGGCTGGGAAGCCAGATCAAAGGGATCTTGGAGCTCACGCTTTCTGAGTTTCTGGACACAGGATGTTTTCAGGTTGCAGTCAGTTACTAAAATTAAGCATTTCTTCCTCTATACAGGTAGCTGTATAAGCCAGAAATAGTAAGTAGGAGCAAAGATACATAAGGGTAGAAGTGGGAGCAGGTGTCTGGTACCTTTGCCTGTGTTAGTGCACAGGGCAGAGCCAGAGCATGGCAGAGCAGTCCAAGAAGCAGGTGCAGCACTCTTACCTACATTGAAACTTTGAGCTAACCAAGTGGAATGAGAGCACCAAATATCATGAAAAGGCATGGAGAACTTTAGGAAGGGCAAATGAACAGGCACAGAACCTGTGAGCTGTGGCCTCAGTCTGGATGAAGGCAGCAGGATTGCTTATTTTGTTATGGACATACAGAGATTTATATGTTGTTATTGCCGTAAGGCCTTTGTATAGATGAAATGAAGAAAAGTAGTAAAGAATAAATGGCTAAAGACTTAGTAAGGAGATGTGATGTGCAGGGGCTTACTCTACAGTCTGGTGCCCATTTCCACTGATATTGAGCCCTGGGTGCTGGCTGAACTGGTGGTAAGAGGTAAGTGAAGGGGAGAGAGGGCCAATGACTGCAACAGGGACATCACAAACCTTTCTTCAATCCTCACCTCTGCTGTATTCCTTTGGCTGGCAACACTGTTTTTGCCAGGGGAATTACCAGGGTACCTGAGCTTTCAGGGCTTTTTCTTCAAGGGAGGATGGAGACACAGGTGGAGATTGTGGTATAACAATTTTGGTTAGAAACACCAGTATCTATCAGGAGGGATAAACAAGGCAAAGTTATTTAGTAAAAGTGGTGTCCTCTATTAGATTAACTAATCCACACTCAGGTTGAAGGAAGTTTCAGGTTTTACATTGAAGTTTATGGTATGGTTAAGAGATCTTTGTTCAGGCGCTGCAGGGACTCATAGAGGCAACATATTGCCAATTAAACCAAAATCTATAGTTTGGAAACTCCTGTCCTCTCCCAGCCATATAAGCTAAAAGCATTTTTGAAACTGAAAATGAGTTACATGAGTCTGTAACAAGGCATGGATTGTTGTGCCAAGTTCCATGTTTCTGCAAGCGGATAGTACTTGAAATCCCTTTTTAACATTCAAAGCAGGAAAGACCAAACTACGCCTCCCCCTGGTCCCTTTTTTCCTTTTTTTTTCCTTAGGAACTCCTGAAGTATATTGGCATATACTAAAACAGCATTGACAGGATGTTGTAGATGATAGATTGGTGTGTAAAGGATACATTCTAGTATTTTATTAGAAAAGCAATTGTTTGGATGTGTATCACTTCTAGTTTAGCCACAGGCAGATACATAATTTCATATAGGCAGTAAGGTTAACTCTCTGGGAATTGACATTTTGGGAAACTATCAATCTTACGAAGTCTCAAAATAATCTCAAGTAGAACAGGCTTGTGTCTGTTTTGCTCTTATCAGCAAATGCCCTTCTTGGGTCCTTGGGAGCCAGACTTGCATTTGAAAACCATTCCAAATCATCATGTTTTAATAAAGAAAAAAAAAAGAGTCTGGAAGTGATCTGGTCTTCAAACCTACTCTGTTGGCCTTGCATTACTGGACTCTCAAAGAACAGGTTTGTTTGTCTGTGCCTTTCTGGCCTTGCCAGTAAGAACTGTAGGTCTTTGGATGCATTTATTCAACTTATCAGCAAAGGGTGTAAGTACAGATACGAAGAGATTAATCAGAATGATCTGTTTCCGTGTGAGTAATAAAAATGCTCAGTGCTTTTATTTAAAGTTCAATTATGCTAGTAAAAACTTAACAAAAAAACCCCAAAGAGACACAGATGAGTTTTAATTCTCTTAAGAGTTACTTCTTAAAAATAACTTCATTTTCTACAAGTGCATTTGACTTAGTTTTGATGGGTTATGTGGAAGAATTTTAGGGAATTTGTTCCACTTGTATTTTACCTCCTCCTACCACCTTGTCAAAATGCAAAATGCAAGGTGGTCCATGGATTGCTACGGTGGGGAGGGCTGCCCTATAAAGAGCAGTCAGGTATATCAAATCCAGGTAAAAAAAGAGGGGCAAAATAAGCATGTGGAGGCAGACACATGGAAATATGCAGTGGTGATGCTGTGGATGGGCAGGAGGAGGGCTCAGGCTTGTGTGCAGCACAGCACCTTCTCTGGCTAAAGGAATCCATGCAAGGCAGCCACCAGTGCTCAGCCAGCCACATCTGCCATCACAGTGAAGTTCTCACACAACAGGTGAAGCAATCCCAGGCCTGCCAAAGCCCTCCCTTTCAGTCCCCGTTTACTAGAAACCCAAGGCTAGAGTAACAAGAGTAAGTAAGACACTTTTTTAGATGAGCACAATCTACCCTGACTTGCCTCAAACTGAGGTCCCAAGTCTGTTTAATTTATCTCTGTCTGCAAATTCCCTTCTCACGCCACCCATAACCCCTGTTCTCCAACCCCCTTTTTCTCCCCCTGGAGCACTCTACAAACCCTTTCTGACAATGAGTAGTTTCACAAGATATCTCTGGTGGCAGTGCCTCCTCCAGCCCCTGCACTGGTGCCTTGCTCTGGCAGCCACTGGTGAGCCTTTGCTGCTGAGGAGCTGCACAAATTCTGTCTGCGGTTGGATGGGAAACATCTCAAAGGTATTGCTGCTGCTGTGAGAAATGCCTGTGAAGCTGGAGTGTCAAATTCTCAGTGGCAGTTGATTTATAGCAAAGTGGGATGATGTAGTATGAAAATATGACATTCATAAAAACACAACCTATCAAAAGAACCCCCTTTTTCTCCCCCTCCTCGTCTAAAAAGCATGAAGCATTTGGACTGGATCCAATTATTGGCCAAGTTTCTACACTGAAGTGTCAAATGGTGAAATTTAGAGGAAAATCCGAAACTGAGGGAGGAGACAGGATAGAGGGCTGCTACAGGGGTTAATATTGTTTCAACGTAAATGTGAAAGACTTCTTTACTCTGTAGCCCTGATAAGTCAAGTTTCAGAAAACATAAAACATGGAACAATGATGTCACCCTGTTGGACAAAGCTATACACATCACACCAATTAGGGTGGTGTGTTACAGTTTTCTGCTACCAAGTACTTGTGAGTGATTTCTGGCTCGGTTTGACTTTTTCAATTGAAAAATATTAATGCATTTCAAAATGAAACTTATGTTTTTGTGTGCATGTAGTTGTGTTTGTGTATAAACTCACTGATTTCAATTAGTTTCTTGGCCTCTGGACCATTGGTATGTATGCCAGGACTAGGCTATGATTCAATGATGTTGAGACCTTCCGGAGTAACTACGGATGTGGCAGAAATCCATACAGCTGTAGTGATTGCCTTATTCGGGGTATGCAGAGTCTGTGCCTAGGTCAATGAAGTAGATGAAAGGATTAGGGAGATTAACTGGTGTTTCCAAATTCTGTCACTGAAAAATTTTCTCAACACACCTACGCTCGCAGGCACACACACAAATTGTTCTCCTAAGAAGAAGTGCTCAGCATGTATCTTCTATCTGTAATCTCTTAGACACTGAGCTTCTGAGCCCTTGAACGTTCATAAATGGTTTGAAATTTATTTCCCAGCAGTGACTTGCTACTGTGGAGGAGTTAGGAATTCTACAAAGGGTTCAGGGACTAGTATTGGGTGACTGTAGGCACAACCCTGAGATATACCTGTGAAGGGCTGGGGAAATGGAGAACTTTGTAAAGGAGGGCGGAAGGGTTGGTAGGAGGCTGCACATCATGGCCACAGAGAACCTTGTGGCAGCCAGGCTTGGTAACAAGCAGTTTCTGCAGCTAAAAAGCACAGTCCCTCTTACAGAAACAGGCAGTTGCCATTAATTTTTGTCAAGGAGAGACTGGCATTGTTCCACTGTGTCTTACAAATCTTTCTGTGATGCTGCTGTGTGTCACAAACCAGCAAGCCTGCTCCCTGGATGGGGATATATAATGGATGGCTTTTGGATCAGGTCAGGTGTCTTGTGTCCTCCAGGGCATGGGCACAGTGAGCCCAAGTTGGCTCTGACTGTCACAGATAGGTAAAGGACAATTTGTTTATCTAATTGTAAAAATGATGGGAAGCTCTCGGGTATAAACACCCTAATTTTCCTGAAGTGCATGATGATGTATCTCCCATAAACCTCTTGCCGTAGAGTTTGGCACCTGGCATGTCATGATGAATTGAATTCTAAACTCCTTAACAACACTAAGGAATTAATATCTAAAGCTTTGGATCATCAGTGTAAGAGAAGGACTGTACATCTTAATTTCATAGAGTTCAGAGTTTTCATTCCCTTCTGCAATTGTGGAAATTTCTTTAAGACAGGGTGTCCATTTTAGATTGTTTAAATGATGTGTCAGAAGAGCAGGGGCATGACTGATGAGTGGGTGGAGAATAACTATTACTTTGATGTTTAATATTACAGGCTAGCTGAAACCAGAGACGGATGTTTTCATTACATTTTCTGTCTTGAAAAGATGGTAAATTAAGGGTGGTCCTAGATAGCAAGGTGCTTTCCAAAAAAAGCAAGGCAACAGCACTGAAATTGATGTATTAGTCATTCTTCTCTTTGTCCTCTGAAAAATGAAAATGCTGCATGCTGCATTATGGAACTCTGCTTATGGTGTCATTTGTCATGAAAAACTGTGCTTGCTTTCTCCACCACCTTTGTTAATAATTGATACCAATTCTAAGATCTAAACACACAGTACTTGTGTAGTGACAGAAAATAAAACCCCAATAGAGAGCCACGGATAATAAACCAACCTTTTCTTATGCTTTTTCTACTCAGATTTTGACCGGAAGTGTCACCTCTGGAGAAAATACTTATGAAAACATTTGAGAGTGAACAGGCAAGGAGCTCATATATCTGGAAACAGTAACCACAAGGAGCATGTGATGCTCTCATTTTGAAAGTTTAGATGTCCCTATATATTTGCTTTGTCTTATTAGTCCAAAGTATCTGCATTGCTAAGGCAGAAAACAATGATTTATCAAAAATAAATACCATAAAGGAAAGGAAAGCAACTACTATATAAAGTTTCTGTATATCTAGGTTTTTTGAGGTTTTGTCAATCTAATTTCCAAGAGCAATTCTCTGCCCAGCAAATACAGATAAGTCTGTCCTCCTAGGTGTCAAATTGGAGTCAGGAACCATTAGATCCAGTAGTACGCCAATGCTGTTTGAGCAGACCCTCAGAACTGGTGTTTGGGTCTCCCTGGGAATTTCTCTAAACAATGGGAGTGGTGACTAGAAATCAGTTCTTCACTGCAGGATCAATTATTTGGTGCCAGTCCTCCTTTATCAAAAAAGGGGTCCATAAGTCTCTAGACTGTAGTGTCCATTTTTTGCTAGACACAATTAGTACCACTGTCTCACAAACTCAGTGCCCTCAAAGAGCTGGTAAGGGTCAAATACTTGTGATTTGAACTGACTGGACTTTTTCCCTCAGGAATTCTATAAACAGAAGTACCTGACTTTAGAAAGCCATCCTAGATTTTTTGTTGTTTGAAAATCTGTTTTTTCAGCTAGCTCATTGAAATAAGGATTTCTCTTTCATTTCTTCCTAAAAAGAACTTCTGCTAAATGTCAGCAGAGGTGGAAACTATGAGTTCAGTGTGTGCACAAACTCAGCAATACCAATGCTGGCACTGAGCACTGGTAAAGCTGCTCAGCTTTGTTTTGAAAGGGCCACCTCCAGGAGCAAAAGGCAAGTTGAACAACACAGGTCTCATAATATTTTCCAGAGTTTGCTGTGAGTGCTGATGATTTTCATACTTTTAAGACTTATTTCATAAAGCCAGGGAAGGAAATATCACCAACTAATGTCAGAATAATCTGTTTGCATCCAACTCCACTTGGGTACGGCTGGCTTGCATTTTTTACTTCACAGCTATACAGATTAAAGGGAGGTATTCTGACTATGATAACAGTGGAATTGTTTTCAGCAGACACTTTAAAAAACCCTAGAAAAGGCCAAACAACGTAGGTGGAGTACTAGAAGTTCTAAACGCATATTAGAGGAATTTATATTAAAATTCTGTCAACATGTATTTGGATGAAGGCGAACTCTAAGTAGTACTAAACAGCAAAAATTACTGCCTATTAGTTTTAGCTTAGTGGAAGGAATCTAGTAATCTTCTTCATCAAAGTATAAGTTATTTCAGTGTACATACAAGAAGGAACTGCTAATCCTGGTTCTTTTTTAAAGGCATAAACACCCATTTCCTAAATGTTAAGAATTTATGAATATTTGTCCTGTATATTTCGTTGGTATTCATACATTCACAGAGTTTTCTCTCTTCTTGCTGTCTTCTACATGGATTTATATGGCACCCATTTACCAACGAATAGATTTTGGATAGTCTCGCTATAGCAAAATCTTACGAGCATTATGATCTTTCATAAGTAATTTATCCACCTAGCTTTTCAGCCTCTAAAAATTAACTGCATAAACGTCACTCATTAAAAATAATTACAAATTTCAATCTATTACTTCCCAGGGATATCAGGCTTTTTCCTGTATATGTATTTTAAATGTTAAAATACTGAAGGTGTCTTTGTGGGGAACATACATTATGTAAAAATATTTCTGCATTGGGCACCTTAAAATCAATCTCTTCTTGCTCATTAGAATAAATGCATATGTTGGCTGGTCTCTACTGCCTGCTGTTAAATATCTTTGACTTTCTCTCTGTAGAACTTGTGTCTTGGAAAATAAGTGAGGTTTGACTAGTGATCATTGACCATCACTGAATTTCCATACAACTGATTAAGCAGTTTCCTTCTGATATGAAAAAAGATTACAGGGAGCTTTACAAATCGTAGATAAATGATGTTACTAATAGCTGTGATTTCATATTTCTTCCTCTTGCAGGTTTAGACAATGTGTGCAAATGCACGTAATAACAGTGAAAACAAAAAAAGCAAAGCCCAGGTTTGCAGAAGCACTCACACTGGGGTATCCTTGGAGAATGGCCAGTTTAGTAGAGATAAGTCAAAATCTTGTTTGTTGTAGCTGTAGCTTTAACTAAATACAAAACCTAATAAACCGTTAGGTCATGTTTGCAGTTAAATGCAATAGTATTGATTAGAAAACAAAGTAAATTAAGTATTAAAGGGAAAAAAAAGGTTTGGCAAAATCAAAACAGCTGCATATTTCGCCTGACAGTTCTTTTTGTTCCTGGGAAATACTTAACCATTTTCACATCTAGCAATCTTGCCATAACACAGAAGGGTGGAGTTTCCTACCTTTCAACATTTCTCTCTGTGTGTTACTATTGCCTGCTGTGCTCTTTGCTGAGGAGAAGATAAATAGCTTCTGATGCTAAAGAGAATATTCAGAGACCTTTCTGAGAGTGTGCTTGCAAATGGCATTCAGCATTCCTGAGTCTGCTTGAAAAAAAAAAAGTGTAGTGGAGAGTTTAATTTCAGTAATTAGGATAATACCTATGTTCAAGATATGAAAGTTAAAATATTTAACTGAATCATGAGTTTCTTCCACATGCTCTGGAGGTCTTCCGATATTTTTCAAATCTCAGTTACTTAGATGTCCAAGTATAAAACCACATTAGTATTCAGAAGGAATGTTTGAATCTTCATGCCTTATTTACTCAGGCTAAGTATGCATCCCCCTTTGATTAAGACTTTGCTGATCCTGGAGTAAAATCATTAAATATTCATACGTGGCCATTGCTTTTTCTCCTCCTTGAGAATGTACTGACACATTTTATGCAATTATTTTGTCTCGAGTATCTTCCTGAACTTTTAACCCTCTTTACATTCTCTTATGACTACTTACATTAAGGCCAAAAATCTTCATTTCAAAGCATTTTCAAAAGCTAATATATGATTCATTTGAGTTCAGTGAAAGTAAAATTATGAAAAAGCACCCTGTCATGGAAGGGCTCATTGCTAATTAACTACATGGGTGGTTTCCTTTGAGGAATAATTTCTCTCAATTCTTTAATTTCCATGTTAAAATGCCTTTGAGTCTATGCTCATCTTTTAGAAAGATGTTTCTAAAAGTGATAGCTGGATAATGTTGTCCTCCAAGGTAAAGTCTGCTATCACATCTCCTGATCTCACGTCTCAGCTCAATGACATGGGGGTAGACAGGGAGTTTAATCCAATGCGGATTTTTTTTTTTAAATTTCTTTCAGCTTGGCTTTTGAGCACATGAGGTTTGTGCTTCTTTTAGCACTCATCTAACCCAGTCCTCCATTCTCTCTCATTATTTGTGTGTGGTCTGGAGTGAGAGGGAGCGGGATGTTTCCAGGACTCCAAGCTGTGCTCCATGGCACTGAGCCCACATGCAGCCCAGGGCTGTGCCAGGGTGGCTGCACACCATCTTCTGCTCCAAAGGCCATGACCCAAAGCACCAGACACCAAGCCTGTCCTTGGGTGATCATGGACCTGCCTGAGCACACGTACAAGCCTATCCTACCCTGTGGGGATTTCCTGGCACTGTATGGAGGAGCGGTCGTAAGGAGAGCTGCAAGATCCATGGGCAGTGGCTTTTCTTTCCTCCTGGGCTTCGTGCTCTCAAGCTCTAACTCACTTGGAGGTGTAAAAGCCCAGAAGAAACAGATGAAAGCCATTATGTTCAGAGTCGGAAATTTTAATGCTGAAATACTTACAGCAATTCCAATTGGTAGGTGTGCAAAGCTGGCAGAGTAACCAGCCTTTTCCCATCATTTATTTAAGTGTAAAAAAGTTCATTTTAGAAATCTTTATAAAAGGCTCTAGAATATCCAGTCCTTTTATTAAGACTTCTTTAATGTGTTTATAATTTTAGATGTGTACTTACTACAATTAAAACTGATGATGAAACCATCACTGGCTTCAAGAGTAGGGATTAATCAAAATACTTAATTATTCATTACTGGAAAAACACCTGCACAGGATTTTAGGTTATCAAACTTGTTTGCTTTTGATACCTTGGTTTAAACTTCATGTATAGTAAAGCCTAAGTAGGATTTTAGTACAAAATAGGAAGGATATATCTATACTGGAGAAGGAAGGCAGTTTATATTCTCAGTAAAAGCTAGATCGGTTTTGTTTAAGGTGGAATATAAGTCCTTCTATATTTATGGTTTCTAAAGCTTAAGAAAGATGAGGTTTTTCAGTTCTTTAAGGTCATAGAGATTCTTCCCAGCCACATCTTTTTCTGCTGCTTGCTTTAATCAAAAAGCTATGCATTACTGACATCAGAGATACCAGGAAACAAACTTCTATTCACAAAGAACAAATGAGAATTTTAATCAAATTATTAAAACATTTCAGGGTGGCTATGTTTTTTTTACAAAAAGCCTTTTTCTATTGGAAATCAAGAATGAAATAATTTCTCATGTGTCCATACATTCAGAGGACAGGATGCGATGTTGTAGTAGTCATCCTTAATGCTGAAAATTGTTATTCATCTTTATAAATCTTTCAAGAGCAAAAAGTGTTAAAAAAACCTGCACATAATATTTTTTTTTTCAATTTCCTTTACAGCCATTAATGGTATAAAGCAATTTTTTAAGTGGCTAGTTTGCTTTTACATATTTAGGACTTCTGGTTTAGCCAAGGAAATAAGAAAATTTCCTCCTACTCCTCTGATTACATTGCTTACAGTCTCATGTAATCTGAATGTAGTCAGTCCTAGCTGAGTATATAAGTAAAAGGGTCCTAATTTCTGTTTCAGAATGAAAGGTGAAGTACACCCTTTGACAAGCTACTTCTGAGATTTGTTTTCAAACATTTTGCAAAGTTTTTTGCCATCCATTGCTTTACCATCTAGATGACATGGTTTGTATCTCGTCTTTGATAAAGTTTATGTTTTTGATAAACTGTTAGATAGTCATTCAAACAAAGTTTCTATGAGTTGTTTGTATTATTTGACTTTTATATATATTTTATGGGCAACTTGTGGCAATCTTACCAACAAATTTTTCTTCTGGATGAAGTCTTTAGTACTACAAAGAAAGGAAATTTAAAGTCTTAAGAGATTACTATTCTTGATACAGCTTTGAAAAAATAGCTGTCATCAGAAAAACCCCATCAGGTATTCTGCCTTCCTTCACTGTCCTCCAGGTTATCTAAGGACAAACACAGGAAAAAAACCATAAAAGTGAGGATAACCTTGGCTTTCCAAGAAAAGTGTTGTACAGATTTCAACATCTCTTTTATATGAGAAAATATAAAAGAGTGCTGATTTTCCAGATTTTCCTCATTTGAATCACAGGATTTTCTGACATTATTTATAACTATAATATTGTTAGCTGGATATTTATCTATGTATATAATTATCCACAGTCTTTTTAGAGTAACCATCTGCAAATATATCTTTAAAGAATGTATTACATTAACCTGCTAATATTTTAAAGCACTATTACATATGCTTTTTCCCCATGTTTTTTTTACACAGAAGTTATCTATAATTTATTCCTTGATTGGAAAAAAGTTACCTGTAAGTAAAATTTCTACATCATTAACCCTCAGGATCTATACAGAAAGAGTAGATCAGAGAACTGCAGGGGATAATGCCTGTAAAACCTTTTTAATATACAGAAATCTATTAAGATCTGTAAAATTGAGTCTCACATGCTGACTACCAGTGAAGCTAGTGAGACTGCAGGAAAAGACAGATTTTGAGTAGTTTCATCTCTTAAGTATTTCTCAATGATCTTTGACAACTATGTGTTATTGCTGTGTTGAGACTTGTGTCTGACTTGCATGGATGGTTTGGTGCTTAGTGCC
The DNA here is from genome assembly GCF_003984885.1 of Neopelma chrysocephalum. Lineage (NCBI taxonomy): Eukaryota > Metazoa > Chordata > Aves > Passeriformes > Pipridae > Neopelma > Neopelma chrysocephalum. The sequence goes on from NW_020897730.1 coordinate 1,930,045, forward strand.
TTGAAAGAGGGATCTTCTGTGGCAAAACAGAGAGATCTAGGTTTTGAATGGTTTAAATGTCAAGAAGTCTGCATGTCTTCTGTTGTTCCACTTCTCTTTAAGGGCTGTTTTGTTTCACTGTGATTTAAGAGCAGTGAGTCCATTTAGTGCAAAATTCTGCTTTGCTGACGTGACTGAAGTTGTGGCACTGGCTGGTGCAAAGCATTTGTAACCAGCCTTGCAGTGGGCATCATTCCCTTCTATCATAGCATAGCTTGGCTGCCATTCCATGATAATCTAGTTTTCTCAACCTCCTATCTTTTATTATTGCAGTATCAGAACTGCCTTCCTAAATGTAGAAGAAAATTCTTGCTACTCAAAAAATGTCTCTATTGTCATTGAACAGAAAACACGTTTGTTGTGTGCTGAAATTGCTATCTTCTCTCTCATAAAGCTTTCTAGGAAGCTTCGGGCTGGATGGAAACTTGTGGCAGTATTAAAGAGATGTTTATTACCACCACTACCTGCCCAATCCATTCCTTCTATTGCTCGTGTCAACACACAAGTTCAGGGATGCTGTGGCTGTGCAAATTGCCCCACCACTGTTTCCATGACAGTAAAAGGATCAGGAAAATGTCTGTTTGTGGATGTCTGCTGGTTTTCATTTACCAGCTTCTACAGCCATGAAGCCGTAATGTTTAGGTGGCCTCTGTGGCAGAATTATTGATTATTTAATAAGGATGAGAAAGCAGTCAAGGCATAGATTCTTCACTGTGGTGGAAAAAATTAGCACTTAGGTAGCAAATACACACCACAGTGACCTCAAACTGCCTGATTTAGCAAACGCAGTACCTGATTAATATGCTAAATATGTGAAACATATTTGATCAAATTTAGGGGAATAAAAAGTTCATTGAAATGTTTTGAAAGGGTTACAGTAAGAAGGCTTTTAAACATGAGGCTTTTATTCTGGGATCAATATTCTAAATGAACTCATCGAAAGCAATGTTTCTGTCACTGCAGCAGTGCGTTACACAGGCAAATTATATTCTGTGTTAGGTGACATTACAGACTCTTACACTGATTATAGAAAGCTCGGGAAAATGTACTACAGTAACCCATATTTCCTTTTTAGATGCTGCCACTTGGGCACTGTAAAGCATCCACAGTGGTGAGGAGGAATCTGGTGCTTGCTTTGAAAATTCTCAGACAGAAGACGCTCTGGTTTGTGTACATGTAGCAAACCACACCATTCTCTGAGGTGCTTTCTGACTCAAATAGAAACATTACTTCTTTCTTCCTGAGGAGTGGCATGGTTTTCAGCATGGGGAAAAAAAAGTTGGAAAAGACTCTGAGACTAAAAAAAAAGAAAAATGCAAAATTTTTTGATCAGCATTTCCCTGGTTTGGAGGATGGTCCTTCGTGCCTGAAGGCAGGAGAGTTACATTCTGCTACAGGTGCCAAATCGTCTCCCCTCTCCCTCTGTGCCTTTTTTTTTCATGGTTTTGTAACACTCTATGCCATCTACATAATAATGCAATTCTTGCTTGCAAATGTAGCAGGAACCCGAAAGGAGGTTGTAGCCAGGTGGGGGGCAGTCTCTTCTCCCATGTAACAAGCAATTGATTGAGGGCTAGGCTTCGGGAAGGAAGATTTGGGAAGGACTCTACCCACACAAGAGGAAATGCCCTTAAGTTGCACCAAAGGAGGTTTAGATTGGATATTAGGAAAAAGTTCTTCACTGAAAAGGTGGTCAAGCATTGAAACATGCTTCCCAGGGAAATGGTAGAAATCACTGTTCCTAAAAGTCTTCAAAAACCATGTAGCTGGGGTGCTTATGGACATGATTTAGTGTGGACCTGTCAGTGTAAGGTTAAAAGTGGGACTCATTGATCTTAGTGGTCTTTTCCAACCTAAATGATTCTATGATTCTAGGAAGTGCCTGACTGCAAATCATCCTTTAACCACTCAACTGAAAAAAAGTATTTCATGAAGTACTTGTTTTTCTTTAAAAAAACCCCTTTAGGAATATGCAAGAAAACCTGATTTTTGGGCCTAAATATCTTACAGTTATTGTCATTATACTTACTAAACCACATAGTTATTGTTGGAGCTCATGCTAGCATTGCAGAAGCTACTAGACCACTCTAGTAAATCAAGTGGAGGGAAACTGGAACTAAGTCCTCTGTTTCTGTCTACTGGCCTGCAGGCATAACTACATACCACCAGTGCACTTCAGGGACTAACAATAATAGCTTGCCAAATGCACTTTTAGTTCCTGGTGACTTAGCAGATAACTTAGGGGCCTTGCACTTATATTTTCCTGCCATTCCACTTTATATTTTAAGTTATCTCTTTTTCAGTGCAAGCCTTGTGTTGTTTGTATTAGTATTTTTAAAGCCCTGATTACAGACTAGTGGTGATAAGCAACTCAGTCCTCAAACTGTTCACAGCTGGAATTTTTTGTTATGATAAGGGTAAGAGTCGGGAGAGAGCAGAAGATAGATGGGAATGTGAGGAGTTCCCTGCTTAGGCACTGACTTGCAAAGATCAGATCTGGAATCAAAACTAAATTCAAATAGTCTCTTTTACTTTCTTCACAGCAATAGTCTATTATTAAAACCCAGTGGCTGAAAATTAGTTTAATTAGTCTAATCTTAATCAGATAGCTTTAAATATTCATTTACATTGTCCAGGGACCACCTAAATTAAGTTGATTGATAACTGCTTATAAATTGCAAATATATATTGATCCTTTCTGCCCACCCTTGTTTTCAAGTGGAGTTCATGTGCAGGAAATCTTCTTTCTCATAAAGCCAATCCATATTGGAACAGCTGCAGTCAACACATTGACAACACGTGGCATGTGCAAACAGATGAGGATAACAAACAAGTCAAATTTGTTTTCAGGAAAAATACAAACTATCCTGGCTGATACATCACCATTACTGTGCTCCTCACTTCTCAGGGCCCAGCTCATTTTCTCACAGGTTCAGCTGCATCCCTGTTATCAGTGGAACCGACCAGAATTTTAACACTGAGATAAGCAGAATATGGAAATGCATCCCTGCTTCCAAATCCATCAATGACATTGTTTAGTCTTCTCGAGGCAGGAGTGTAAGACACTAGAATAAGCCATATCCCACAAAAATGGATCTTTAAGTTTCCTGAACCAGTTCAGTAGATCAATATCTCCTCTGAATACCCTCATCAGAAATGCTGACCACTTAGATTGATCTCCTCTGAGGTGTTGTTAGGATAGGGCTTGCCAAGTCCACTCCACAGCAGAGTGGACCTTATTAGGCAGAAGTCTCTGATCCCATTTCCTATGATAGAGAGAGGGAGGACATAAGCTCATCAAGCCACCAGAGAAACAGGACTTGAATTCTGTTGGGCTCTTTGTGTCGCCAGACTTCAGCAGATGGCATGGTAATGTCCTGCAGTCCCAAGGCTGGAGGACTGAGCTCTGGGAGAGCTGCCACAAGAAAAGGAATTTCCAGCTCATTGGGGAATTGCTGGCATGAGCACAGGGGTGTGGGAAGGGAGACTGAGAGTTTCTTCCCTAGCACATAGTTCCTTTTTTCTATTATACCCTATTACAGCTCCAAGCTCTTTGAGTACTATTAACTCCTTCATGCTGCCAGAAACAATACAAGGAGTAGTTCAGCAAGAGTGCAAAAGGGGAAAATTGTGCATATAACAATGCAGGACCAAGACATATAAACAATATTTTCAGTAAAGAAGTCATTCAAATATTTCCTTTCTTCCTTATTTATTTATTCTGATGACCATTCATGCTTTGCCATTCTTGCTGCATATGGCAGATTAGATATTTTGTGTTCTTGAACTCTCATGCTTGATTTAATAATTTGGAGACACAATGACAATGAAATTAGGTGAAAATCCCATAAACCATCAAAATGTCACATCTAGAGGCATGTGGAGTTCAGGGTCAATATTTCTGTTGGAACAAAGATACAGAGCACATTGCTGTTTTCATTTGGTCATACTGACTTTCCAAGTTGCTGACATACAGTGGTATGAACAGCATTCTTACTGCTCTTTGTGTGAAATTTTGTTTTCTATCAGTTTATTTCTCAGGGTATTTTTTCCAGATTCATACATCCAAGAAGTAATGAAATCAATACTGTATACTCAAAAGTTGTTTCTAGTGCCTTATTGTCAGCAATCAAACGGTGTTTAGTCTCCAGTTGCAGAATGTTCAGATCTAGGGTTATTAAGGTTATCAGCAGTTTGAACTTTCTTGTGCTTATGCCCCAGAGGTCTTAGAGAAGCAGATAGTTTATAAAGAGGTAATTTTTATCTCAGTGTTTATGTCACTAGAAAATGAAGACATAGCAAATGTCAAAGTAGTTTTCAGATTTAAAAATAAGAGATATACATATCTTTCCTGTCTTTTATGTTCCAGCCAGCTCAAAACAGTACTTATAAAATGACTCATAAAATGACTGCTTCACAGTAAAGGTGGTACCGTAGAAGTCAGTCTCCAATACATGGTGCCATCCATGCCCTTTCTTGCCACAGGCCAACAAATCCTGTTTGTACCAGCAGCAAGGTGAGCAATGGACCCACTTGGTCCATGTTCATTTGACCAGTGGTCAGACCTGTCTGGGCTTTGGTGCCACCTAAGGCTTGTTGTCACTGTCTGCTCGCTCCTGGTGTGAGGGAACTGTAGCTGATCCACTGTGGGGAATGTTCAAGGAGGCTTTTTCCTTCCTGTAATATTGTTGTTCCTTCTACAGAGTTCATCTGGCCTTTTCTCTGTAATTCCTCCATTACTGGGGAATGACCAACAGGAATAGAGTCATGTGGTCAGGTTTTTTATAAGTTTCTATTTGTTTCTTGAAGCTGTTTGAAATCTGTGACCAATTTGTGCCCTGAAATCAAGCATGGTGCACGCAGCCATCCATCCAAGGAGGTAGTCAGGTAGACTTCATAGAGGTAAATGCAAAAGAAAATGAGATTCATTGAAGCGTTAAAGATGTTTTGGTACAATATCCAGGATATTTGTATCTACCTGTGTAACACTGCTGCAAAAAAACCTGCTGCATCTCCTACCATCCTCAGAAATACTGGATACCGCTTTTTTTTCCCTCAAATGCTTTAAGTCACGTTCATTTAGATGTTTTGTATCAGGTGTTCCTACCACTGGAAGAAGCAGTAAATAGATTTCTGAAAACTGTAGCACTTTTTAACATACATTTTCTCAATTCTTGGTGAAAATAAATTGATTGAAAATGCACTCAGTAAAGCACTCCAGATTTCAATATTCAGAATTTAACAAAATCTTTAAAGAGTAAAAAATATACTCAGATAATAATTATGTAGGCTAGTAAAAATGAAAACTAGGTAGAGTGTTCAATCAATGGGGCACTGTTTTTTTTAATAATGAATCAAAACTGTCCATGTAAAGAGATTTTTATATTAGCCTTTTATAATGACAGTGATGTTATTTATTGCTGAGACAAACCTGACTGCTATTCACTGAAGTAGTAATAGGCTGCAGGAATACCCATGCACTATACTGGGTATGTATTTATGTACTCATGTGTGTTCCTGTGCAGAGACTGATGAAAAATTTTAAAAGCTATCTACTAAAGCACAAATCCTATCAGAAAAGAGGTTTTGTGAGAGATGCAGAGAATGTATTAAAACAAAAAAGTCTACTAGTTTTAAAACCAGATGTGGTAGGTCCCTATGAAATCATTTCCTACTGCTATCGTGCTGATTAACTGCACAGATTGTGTTACTGGTCTCTTGAACAGATGGTCTGTACTTCTCTTGCAAACTCTAGAGTTACTGAACGACAGAGGCATTTAATTCTGAAGTCCTTTAAAAAAATTGTCCTGTTTTAAATTTATTTCTTGTTGAAGATTCACATATTTCTACTACAGAGTAATATTTCTCCAAAGCTTAAATCCATACCACTTTATTTCTGGAATGATTCAAAGGTTTTACCTCCAACATTTGCTTCATTATGTTGGTCTGGCTCCCAGCTCCAAGTGCTTTATTTTCTGTCCAGTGCCTGCTACATTCCACCCATCTGCCTGTGTGACTGAAAGGAAGGCAACATTAAGCAATCTTTGCTTACAATAGCATCTTCCAGAAGAGCTCAGATGCTTTCAAACCCTCTGCATTTTTTTCTTGGGTAAGAAAACAACTATTGTTTCAATGACTGCCTTGAGAACTTCTAGGTAAATATATAGTTGCATGAACCAACTTTATGACTATGACCAGTCTTAGTCTGACACAACACAGCAATCAAGTACAGAAAAAACAGCTCTTTCCCATCTGTCTTTATGTAGCACATAGTTTTGTCTGGCAGGGTGGATTGTGCATACAGACGTAAGCATGTTTAAATACTTCCTGTCAGTATAAGACAGAACTGTAACTACCATCAATGCTGCAAGTTGCACTGAGCGTTTTATTAACTTGGAATTTATTTTAAGTTTTGTTTTGCTTTTCTGCCGTGTGTTTTCTTAGAAAGACCTCGAGCTGACAATATATCAACTGACTTCTAATTTAACAACTTTACTGCCTTATTTTATATTTCTGAAAATTATGTTGGAGAATTTAGTACCTGTGAAACTCTAATAGCTTTAGGGCTAAACTCAATACAAGGATCTATAGCAGCACAGCTAGCAAACACCATGACAGATGGATGAAGAAGCAGCAACTCCATTTGCTCAGAAGGAGTTGCATAAGTCAAACCTGAGTGCAAAAATTCTACATTTCTGGTAAACATAGAGACATAACAGGCACAGTCGCATATGGACTTCAGGGCTCATCCAAGCATTCTTCCAGCTGCTCCCACATGGAGAGGGATGCTTAGTCCCTTCCTCACAGATAAAATTCAGAGAAGCAGCTTTCTAGATGCAGGGACCTCAGCTGTCACAAAAGGATACAACTTATCTCTCTCTCTAAATGACTGTATAACTTGACTATAGTCTTAGTCCAGACTACACACCTATCACCTCTGTGTGAGATGGCAGCATTACTGCTTTTCTGATTATGCTTGTCCTATCATGCAACAAATATGAGTGGCATATATGCAATTGGACATGCATATTATTTGCATGTCTGAGGTCATCTAACCTTCCTACATCTGACATAATGAAATGGTAATTCATACCCTATCAATTTTCTTTTTTAGTTGATGTTCCCTGCTCACCATCTCTGTGAAATTCTAGGCCATAGGATGCTGGAAAACAAAGACTTTGTCATGTAGGTTGATCCTGGGTGTCTATTCACACCTTCTTGAAGGAGTTGTATCTTTACACTTCTTGCTGAGCACATAATGGAATGTGAATTCCCTGACTCACCATGTAGGAAAATGGCTTACACAAAGGATTTTCTCTTTCTCTGTCATATAATTCAACAGAGCTAGGTCTCTGCTTGCTCTTTTAGCTGATTTAGCACCCTCTCACTCAGGAGAAGCGACCAGGGAATATACCTCTCTTAAATAGTTTTTATTACATTCTGAACCAGCCTCTTAGCATCGTCCCTGGATTTAATTTTTGACTGAGATAAGCCATTTGAGGAGACAGATCTGAAGAGAAATTCCTACTGACCCCAGAGCCTTGGGAGTCCTTAAGGAACATCTTGATCTTCATGACCTTCACTCTGTTATCCTGCAAGCAGTTCTCTCTGAGAGGGTGCTTAGGCAGGGATGGCAGGAATTGTTCGTTGTCTCGCATATTTTTTCACAGAAAGAAATGACATGGCTCTTTTTCATTCCCTTTCCACTTTGTTACCAATTTACAAGCTTTTGCTACAAATCTGTAAATCCTTATTAGGTAAATTGACATGCCTGTTCTGCAGCAGAGGATATGTCTGGGCTTGTATTATGTGAGAAGTTATATGAACTATTTGGATGCTAGAATATTTTTTTCTAGGCAGAGAATCTCAGGGAATGGACATGCTTGTTTATCTACAATGGCTCTAGTGCTCTTTGGCGTCACTGCTGCTCGCTGTTCTCCACAGGGAAGGAGTTTCAACTGTAAAGAAGTGACCTTATGAATTGTTATTAATTAGCACTTCCACATGTAAGTTAGCACCTCTATCATAGGCATGCAGAGAGCCTGCTACTCCGCATGAAATGCAGGCAAGCAAGTTACCATCAGCTCTGTCCAAAACTTTAACAGTTCCTTCCTACATCTTCTGCCACGCCAAGCAGAACGACATGCACACATCAATCTCCAAGACAAAGGAATATTCCTGAAGACATAAATGGGAAAGTTATATTGCCAGAACATGTGATCTTCAACACAAATCACATTTACAGGTCTTCTCAGAGTACCGAGGACTTCCCGACTACATGAAGCTTATGAACTGAAAACTCTCCTGGCATGTCTAAATACAGGGAAGTTCAATTTTTTATATGACTCCAGGGCCCAGAAGTTTTTATTTTCTCTCAAATATTTTTTAATTTGCTCTGTCAATCTATGTGGTTACCTCTTAACATTAGAAAATTTAGAAATCTATGGAGTTACATAGATTACAGATTTACAATGCTGTTTGAGTTTATATGCTGCTATGGCACATAAGTCAGATTCTAGAGGGACCAGCTATCTCAGAAATTATCTCAAGGCCGTAGGAACAGAACTAGTTATTTTTGAGTGTAGTTGTTCCTTGAAACTTCAGCTTGATTACATCATGTGGATTTATAACCTCCTTGATGCTAAACATTTAAACATAAGCATTTTCAATACTGTCTGGAGAAAACATTTTCAATACTGTCTGGAGAAGGGCCATGGATCTGCCTGCTATGGGATTGATCAAATCAGTTTTCTGATAAATAGCAGGCAGTTAGACTGCCAATAGCCTAAAATACTCAGGGAACAAAATAAACTGGCTGTAGAAGAAATGTTATCCTTTATTCATAATAATATATGAGAAAATTCTTGAGTAGAATATCAACACTTCTGGCAGTAAAGCCTTACACATAAAGAGAAAAAGTTCCCTGGCATGTAAAGTGCACTATCTAAGAAAAATAAAAAAAAAAAACCCTTACTGCTTCACATACTTTTTCCCTCATATTCAGTGTCACTGTTGCACGGCAAGAAGATTGGGTGAGCTGCTGAAGATGGTGTAACCATCTGGCACCCAGCATTAGGTTCCTTCTCTCTCTGTTAAGGAGCCATGAGAGTACCTTCACGGGTTTTCTTCTTAGCAATTAACTTTCCTTTATCCTCTTCTTGCTCAGAGTCTTTGCTTGTAGAGCTTGGTGTTGCTGCTTCAGGGGCTCGACAACAAGGTCAAACCCAGAGACTCAAGTTTCTGAACCTGAGGACCAGAAGGAAGCAGTGCTGGTGCAGCCTTTACTCTGGTGAGTCTATCAGATCTGGGTGGTCTCTATGTCTCTATGTGGTTGTGGGGCAATCTTAGGGAGATGCTTCCTTGAGGCAGAGACAGGAGTCCTGTGCTGCAAAGCATCCTCCACTCTGTGAGGGAGAGACGTGCTCTTCTCCTGTGGTGTTCCTGTCTCGGGGTCTGAATGTTTGCTCAATTGCTGGATTAACGTTTCTGCAATTTTAAACTCTGTGTGCAATAAGTCTTTTTACTTAATGTATATTTAGACCAGGAAATAGTACCTCTTTTCTTATGGAAGCAATCTTGCTGCATAAGAGTAAATGGTACCTATGAATTTAGCCTTTCTAACCTGTAAATTGTATCACAAATTGGCAGAAAAACAGTTTCCATCAAGCTCCTTTTCAATTCCTTCAAAGGAGAAACAAGTTTGTGGTTAACACATATATGATCCTCAACCCTACAAGTTTGGCATTTACTAGTGTTGTGCCAATGACAGAACCACAAATGTATATGTAGCAAGTTCTCTTACGGAAATGTCATCTCCTTTGCCTTCTGAGAGCCACAAATGTTTCCATTTATGAAAAACATACCATCAAGTGGTGTGTGGAACTTACCACCACAAATGGAGATCTTTGGTGAAATCACATGCACAGGTTTGTTCAAACTGTGCAGTGTATAATTTTCCTACTCCACAAATGGAAACTAAAGAAATCAGTGTCAGATGGTCCTTGTGGCCTGATGTGTGTCACATTGTTTATTTAAACACATCAGTGATTCTGGGGATCTATTGCACAGCTTAATTCATGCTGGAAATAGAAAACGGAAGATAAATAAATCAGCAGTTGAAGAGTAAAAGCGCAAATTTTTCCTTTTTTTTTTTTTTTCCCCCAGCTTGAGGGATGTAGTTATGTGTAAACATTTCCACTGGGACCTAGTGATTGTAGCTGCATTGGCAGTGCTAGGTCCCATCAAGAACTAATCTGTTTAACAGTTCAGTCTGAAGCCACTATCAGTAGAACTCATCTGAAAAGATATTTCTCATGCACACTGACTTTAAAGCAGTTATTTAAATTACTGTTACAATCCTGTTTTCCACAGAGCCTGTCAGAAGGCCTCTCTGGCCTCCACTCACAGCCAGGCTGGAAAGTTTTCTGGGGGTTCAGGATCTCACGGCAAGAGAAAACCTGCAAAATCTCGCACAATTCCCTGTGTTCAGTGCTGTGAGTACTTCTGTGGGGTTTAATTCTACAGCTGCATTTTTGCAACTCACTATTAATACAACTTCAGCCACCAAGATGTAGCTGACCCTCAGATGCACACCACTCAAGACGGGTAAGAGCCTTATACTAATTTTGTCCATCTTAGAAGAAATCTTGTAAAGGATGTGTAAAAGTTATTAGTTAGAGACTAAACTTTAGGCAGAACAGGTTCTAATGAAACTTGATTAAGCCAGTAACATAATTTAGCAACACAAATGGGTTTTGGTGAACAAAAATATATTAAAAAAAATTAAACAATCAGAAAATTAGTTTTTAGATAATGATCAAAGTGCTAGCCTGTTTGTCTGTGAGCAGTTGATATGCAGTCTTGATGAAGTACTGTGGGTTAAGTTCTGTAAGTAAGCATGGGAAACACACCACTGGATTTTAATTTTAGTGGAAATTTACAAAGCTGAGACGAATATGATCATATATGTACTTAATGTCTTTTTTTAATTGCCTTTGCTATTTATTTCTTTAAGATGTATTTTTTCCTGTATCAGTAACTAGGCAGAATGGCCCAAAACAAACCAACTTGTCTGTATACTTCACTTAATTTTTGATGGGTAAATTTCAGAAAGGATCAAGATGCAGTGACTTCTCACCAGACCTTTGAGAGCTGCCCTATGCTAGGAGTGAAGTTGATGGAACTTTTCTGCTTCTGCTTTTATCTTATGAAGGTAACAGACATGAAATGTGGGTCACTCAGACAAAAGTGTGCTATTCAAATTAGAGAAAACTAAAAGATGGCTTTCTAATGCTACCTTGAATTGTTCCCTAAACCTCCCTGCAGCTTTGTTAACAAGTAGTCTCTCATCAAATAAACATCAAAACCAGTGAAAGCAAGTCAGTCACAGCTTGTGTCCAGTAATGAAATGAATGAGTTGGAGTAAAAAATTACCTGAGGCTAAACAGATATTAGGTGCTAGATGTGATATTCCTGTACTTATTCTTTTTTTTTCTTCTTTTTTTTTTTTAGTCCTCTTCAGTCAAAATGCTTTGGACTATAATTACCTTTTTTGAAAAATCTATTGAATCCATAAGGCCAAGTGCTTTCAAGTAGTACTACTTATGACTTGACTCTGTATTTAAGACATAAACTGTATATAAGAGGAACAGAAAATATGTCCGGATCCCATCACAAATTAAACAGTGTAACCAAAGCCAATCTTTCTCTCTCTGTTTTCAGCAGCTGCAGATCTGTCACACTGGTCCTAAGCTGCTGTCCCACACCACAGGGGAGAACCAGGGAATTCTGCTGAAGCCCCTTAGGGCTCCTTGCTCAGCTGTGCAGCCTGGCTGCTGGACCGTGTTGGAGGAGCTGTGTGTGCTCAGCTTTCTCCTTTGTTAATGTGAGTTTTCTCCATTGAGATGCTGAATGGCAAATCTCAAAACAGGAAAAACTGCTTACCTTCCAAATGGCAATCTACCACAAGATGTGTCTGCTGAAAACGTGGTGAGAGCAGTTATCAGGGGACACATCATGGAACCATAATACATCAGAACAGGAGACTGAAAGGAAAAAGAAACAGCTCTGTGTACACTAAACCAGCTACTTTATTATGATATACTAGGGCTGCAGCAGAGGTGTGAACTTTGTCAAATAAGGCACACCACAAAGTTTGAGATTTTGTCCCTGCTTTTCAGCACACTGTGTTTCAATCAAGTGAATAAAGGCTTAGATGGAAGTGACAGCACAGCCAGAGCCATGACAACAGCAAGCCAACTCTGCACCCCACTGAGCCAGTGGGAGATGCAAACTCCCTGAAAGGCTAAGATGGCTGGGGTTGCTGTCAGGAACAAATATCCCACTTTAACTCTGAGCTCCAGTATCTCTGATGGATGTCTCACAAAGCTGGCTGCTACCAGCATTGTCAAACATATTTCTGCACCAACACAGAAGAGCAAAAATAGCTCTCTCATTTCTTATTGGATGTTCATGGCCAAAATATTCCTGTCCAGATTAATAAAGTCATTACTAATTTAGAAAAGCACATCTCACATTTCTCTTTATATAAATCCTGCCTCTGCAGGGATAGCCAAGCAGCAGGACATTTTCAAGCACCACCTGCGCAGCCTGGCTAACAACCTGACACAGACATGGGTGGTCTCCAGACACCAACTGCAGTCGTGCTGACACTGCACCTCCAGCTGTACTTAGAGGGACTTGGAAATGTATAATGCTGTGTTAGTAAGTAAAGCCCCTAGTTAGGCTAACTGAAAGTAGCTTTTAATCTTTTCTAATGAAAATCTGCAGTTATGATCCTAAGTCTTTTTCCCAAATACTTCTGCAGCTTTGGGTGCAATCCAACACCCACTGACTTAGAAGCAAAAATCTGACTGGAGAAGGCCATTCTGCTGACAGTCCTGTACCAGCTCCAGAGGCTGCCCAACACAGGGAGAGTCCAAAACTCAGCGGGGGCTCCCCAACCAACCTAATACTCCCACTGCGCTTGCACAAGACTCCTGCACACGCCATTAGCAGTGCAGACTTGGCAGGCACTGTGCATCAGGCTCTGGCATGGGTCGAGGTGTGCACAGTTTTTCTTCTCTCAAAGAACTGCTGTCACAAGCTCAAGTGCTCCTCAGGTAGTTCTTTCTCTTCTAAAGCAATCTGAGGATTTTGCACAACCAGAGCCTCAGGTTCTTGTTTCTACAGTACTATAAGTTGCGTACTTGTGGGCTGAGGAAAGACTGATCAGATTTGTCGTGTTTTTATTCTTCTGTTTAGTCACAGTGGAAATGAGCCTCCAAGCAAAATAATCTGCAGCCTCAAGGGACCATTGGACTTGGCACTTCAGCTTCACTTCATAAGCATCTCTTTTGCCAGCAGGTCTGAGCTAGAAATAGCAAACCTGGACATGACAGCTGAGGAGAATGAGAGCAGGTTAGGAAGCACTATTGACTGCAGTTCACTTTCAGACTCCCCTACACCTGAGAGAACTGAGTAATGAGTTTTGACTAGAGCAATGTTAATGTGCTTTTCCCTGTTCTGCAGCCCCAAGTCTGCCTTGCTGGGAGCAGAGTGTGGTGTGGGCTGGCTCTGCTGCTGCTCAGGCAATTTCCCTTACTTTGGGAAGATGGCTGTGCAATTTGTTAAGTTTAAAACTGGCCAGCTCTTCAGGGCCAGCATGTGCTTGAAGACTGTCAGTGAGGGAGAAGTTGATGTGTGAGGGGGCAACTACAGAGAGGTCCCCAGGCTGGAGCTGAGCCTCCTCAGTGCAAACATCAACAAGTCTCTATTGAAGTGTCATTGCATCCTTATGTCACACCTACAGAGACAGTGACAGGGAGGAAACTCGAAACTCTTCATGAAGACCCCACCTCCACAGGGAGATAGGACCCCCTTTTTGCAGTAGCACTTCTGCTCCAGCCTCTGTGCTCAAGTCCTGAGGTAAGGTTTCAGCAGGCCAAAATAAGCTCGTTTAATGAGGTCCAGGGGGCATTGTGCCTCTTGCCAGCTCCTCATTAGTGAACTGACTGCACTACAAATAGTAGTCATCAGCCTGGTGCAGTCAGATAGTGCTGCTGGGTCTGTTGCTGATTTACAAAGCTCAGCTGTTCTGCGTTAAGCAATCGCATATGGGAACTTGTTGGAAGCTTCCTTGAAGTAAGCCCTAAAGTAAGTTACATCTTTATGGGAAAATGTTTAAAAATAAAACCATATGAAGAATCATGCAGGAATAAGGGCTGGAAGGGGGAAGACAGTTCTGTTTTTATTTTGCTATAACTCACTGTCTGCATCTGGTAAACAAAAAGAGGAAGAAGCAACTATTAAAAGTGAAGTTACTATTTCAGGGGTGAAGAAAATGGAGATTATTCCAAACTAAGCTTCAAAGATTTTTATTGATCTTAATTTTTTTTCCCTACTCTGGGCAACAGAACTTAAGGTTTCTTTGCCTTTATTTCTGTTTCTCCAGTTGGAAGAAATTATTATGGTAGGGGCAGGCAGTGGAAATAGCATAAGCTGGAGTTATCACTCTCCTGTGGCCATGAGTATTTCATTACTTAGTTTTCATTTGTACTAGATCAGAGCAGATCCTTTATGTGGGATAGTGACTCCAATAAAGACACAGCCTTGAACAAATGGATTGGTTTCAGTGCAAGTGTAATAATTTCTTTGACTATAAGAAAAATATTGCATAGCAATGTGACCCAAGCACATTGCTTGTGAATTCCAGTCTGAGGGAATCTGTGATGGAGGGCCCGTAGTAGAGTCCATCATACATGAACTGTATTGAAGGACATAAATGCATACTGTTTGTTTTTACCCCAGTGCTGAGGGAGCAGTGAGTGACTTTTTGCTGAGTCTTTAGTTAGGAAATGCAGTTACAGTTTACAAGGGAGCTGGCAGAGTTTTCTCAGGAATGATGGGCTTGTGATCCATGGAACATTATTTAATTCGCGGTGGCAGACATGTTGGCAGACATGGTGGCAGAAGAAATGGCTTCTACTGGGCAGGCCCAGACTCTCCCTTCCTGTAGTCTGATTTCTCATCTTTCACATCTCTAGGAAAAAGGTTCATGAATATTAGCTCACAATGTGAAAAATTAATTTTGGCCACTTATAACCTCTGTTCTTTTCCAGTATGTTTTGCCACAAGATTTGGATTTTTTTCACAATCAACAAGGGTAAAGGAAAATATTTTGAGAAGTTGGCAGAAACATGCTGAGAGTTTAGCAGGAAGCTGAACACTGTATTTCCATGTAAGTATATAAACTGAGATCTTTTTATAAGTAGGAGGAAATGAAGCTTATGTTTTGTGGGTTTTAAAAATAAGTTACTGTGTCTCCCACATATTACATGAAATAAAAAAGTCCAAAAAGCTAAAATTACTCACATATGCACAAACTGGCACACACAGTTTTGTCTATAAATATCTGGAATTGATATATTCATTGATAGCTAAATGGTATAATTGTCCTCTTAAGTTTGTCGTGGCTTAGTGATCCCATTTCTACCTTCTGTCTTCTAATTGTAATGAAGGTGCAGTCTTCAGAGATCTGCAAATCTGCTGAGGGTGGAAGCAGGTGATGGTAGGATATGTGAACAGACTGACACAAGTGCTTCAGCTACTTGGCTGGGATGCTCCGGGGTTCCACAGGGTTCTCAGCAGCCCGAATGACTCCTGCAGAATACAGACTTTTCCACATCTTCAAAAAACAAAGCACAGCAACAAAAAGTCATCCAATGTTCATTCAAGAATCAGTTCTATGACTTTGATACATCTGTTCACTATTAATCACATGCTGCATTTTACTCCTTGTTTTCTTTATCAATATTTTTCATTATTTTATGGTATTCATATATTTTCTGGTTTAACTTATTCTGTCTTGGTGGTGATGACAGTCAGTGCTTTGGATTTCAATTTTCCCTTTTTTGTCAATGGAAGTTTTACTTTTCCTCTGGCATGAGGCATCTCAAGTCTGACCCCATGCCAGTTCTTTTAGTATTCTGGATGGATATTTCTTGCGTGAACACGCAAGAAATCCAGCTCAGCTTTGGAAATCCAATTCAGCTTTGGATGAATTTTGAATATGGTAATTTTAATTTCTATAGTCACAGTTCATTAGTTAACCACAGCTTTATCTCCATATTCTACTTTATCATCTTTATTAATAATGTAGGCATATGTTACATCAAATTTTGGGCTTAAAGTTCTTTAAACTTTTTACCATCCTACTGTAAAACAGTTCTGCTTGATTTCTTTTTCCTGCCCTTTTTTCCCCCCAGTTACTTGATTAATCATTCTTTTGGAATACATGTTTTAAATTGAATTTGAAAATTCAACCTGAATTTGTATTTTGGCAAACTTCACTTTATTAATTAGGTCTTTGTCCATTGAAATCTGATTATTTTCCAGCCTTTTGCTGGGATCTAATTTAAATAAGACCCATAAGTGCAGCAGAGCTATCATTCTGCATATATTTGTCAAAAATCTGCACTTGTTATACAGAAGCAGTTGAATATGTTCTTCATTTTGGAAATGAAAATTAATAGGACATTATATGGAGCAGGTGGCTCTAGAAAAGGCACCTAGGAAGTAAAAGCTTTTTATACGTAATTGGTGGATACCATTTCATTGCTATTAATTATAAATGGAAAAAAATATGAGCAACCTTAATTTTTTAATCTTGTTGATGGTCAAGGGCATTTAGAACTTCTACTCATCAGAATAAATTTTAAACAGCAGAGCTTTCAGAATACAAATTTAAAGCTCTTGTAAACAGTCCTGTCAGATCTCTAAGGAGTTAAATTTCTGATTATTATTTTTGCAAGTGTTTCTAAAGCATTTTGTGAAAGATGAAAAGAATTGCTGAGATCACATGTATAATAGAAATGGAGAGGTACAAGATGGGTTATATAAGCTGAAGCTATGTCAATTTTGTTTGTGTACTCATTGATAAAATTTTCTAAAAAATTTAGTCATTTTGCTGCAAAAAAAATAATTCCCCATGTGATAAACACTCGGCATAAGAAGTAATTATTATTTTTAAAAATAATTCATAATAAGTAATTTATGCCTGACAAAATGAACTCAGCATTTAGGTGCCAAATGGCTCATGCCAAAATCCTGTCAGCTGAAAAAGTTTTGCTCATTTTTATACCTGCAAAAGCCTGAAGATGAAGAGAGAGTTTGAGGTTTCTGAATTCACTGAGAAGTGAGACAGTTGTAAACAGAGACACCAAAAGTAGTCTCCTTTTACTTAAAATACTGTTTACTCTCTCCAGTATTTCCTTAATTCTCTTGGATGTTGTTTAAGGACATGAGTCCTATCCCTGCATGACCTCTCAAGGGTTATGCTGGGCCTTACCAGTGTCCTCCAGCCAGTAGACAAAGATGTGCATTCAAACGCTGGACCTTTCCTTTGGTACTGAGAGTTACTGGAATAACTCCTTAGAAAAGCAGCTCTTTAGCACAATGTCAGAGTTGTGGAGACTTGTGCTGTTCTCCCTGTGCCTGAGAGTGCTGCCTGCTCCTCGCTGAAACATGCAGCAGGCAAAGGGATGATTTCACGTGATATCACATGTGTTCACAAGCATACCTGACCTTCTCCTTAACAAATTTGTGGTTTAGGAATCTGATTCTCTGCTGTGGTAGATATTAAAATACAAGAGGAAAATCCTTAAAAATAAGTTTTTCGAGAACAGACCAGTAGAAAAGTCAACAACTGGGATCTAGCTCAAGCCATCTGCACAAAGTACATAACAAAGCAGGGTACAGAAGGAAAAATTCTTATTAAGACAGAGAAGGAGATCTGTGAATTGCTTTTGTTTCTGTGCCCTTAGAAACACTTTCTCCCTCTGATGCCATAGCCCATGTCCCAACACCATGTTATTTCTTATGCTATACCTTAGACAATAGGACATTCATCTTGTCTGCGGCCTCTGAATATTACTCCAGTCTTAATTCCTTAATTGGACTTCAGTCCCAATGCTGACATTCACTTTCTGAGGGTCTGAGTAAGCAATTTAAATGGAGCTGAATCTAAGTCCAGCAAACTAAAAACTGATGAATATTATCTTTATTGGCATCATAGAGAGCTTTTTGCACTTTCAGTTTTGTAAAAAATTTGATACAGAAATATGGTCATATGTATGCTAAAGTCATAAGAACTCTCCTGCCCTTTTACTTAATATCACATTAGTAAAGAGCATCCAAGACCATCCATTTCACTGTCACCTTTTTCACTTTACATGTGTCTTCTACAGTTTTACTTTGGGATTCATATTCAATTTTTGTTATTCTAAGTCTGGTCTGCCAAGTTCTTTTTCTTCTTACTTAGCTGTTTGCCTCCAATCTGCTGACTTGTACTTCAACATTTTTTTTTCTACACCATTGAGTGCACTGGACTCAGAAGCGAGTGCATCAGCTTTTACACAAATAACTTTATTCACTCCTAGCCCTTTTCTCTTTCGGCATTATCACATAGGGTTGGTGCTCTGAAAGTTATGAAAGGTTAATCATGTATGACAATACAGGAATCAAGAAGAAATACTAACTAGTCCATTGCCTGCTCATGCATTCACTAATTATACATAACATGGGGACTTTTTACATAACAGTTATGCTTCACTAATGCCTGTTCAGCATTTCTGAGAGTGGAGAGAGGTGGATTTCTTAGGACAGGTTTTAACTTGTCATGTGCTCAGTCATGATGCCTCAAAGACTTCAAAGAGTTTGACCATCCTTTAGAGGTCCAGGGACAGAGGTGATTGTAAATTTTGAAACTTTATACACAGTTTTTGAATTTCAAAGCAGCCTGGAAGATATTTGCTGTGTGCTGGGGATATGAAGTCCTGCTGGACTGTGCTGGCAGCCTATTTGAGTCAGATAGTCCTCTCCAGTCTGATCTAGGCTATCTGCATTGGGAAAAAAATGGTACAAAAGCTTTGTTCAGGTATGCTTGAGGCAATGGGTTTAAACCTGATCAGGTCTAGGGACTTAAAGACGGATTGGCTTAATCATGAGTTCAATGACTCAGAGTACCAAGTAATCTATCTTTCAAAAGAACTGGTCTGGGAGCAGATTGTAAATCAACCAGGATAAAAATTCAGTTGTGAAGCAAGGAAGTGGGTATGTTCAGGTGACACTATGACAATGATGCCTGAGGCAAAGATGGAGTGCAGAACCAGCATAAACTGCAGTCGGGTGATTTCTGTACAGGCACAGAGGTCCAATACCTGCAGCAGTTTCTGATCCATCATGGAGAAAACAGATCTGTAAGAAGAAAGTGTGGATCATAGAGATTGTTAAGTCAGCAGATCAGTAGAAGAAACCGTAGGCTTAAGAAGATGAAACCATAAAAAGAACAGTGGTATGTAGCATACAAAGCAGATGCAATGATTAAAATAAGGATAGCAGATCCATCTGAAGGACATTCCTGTCACTGAGCAGCAAATACAACCATCTCTTTGGAAGGTTTCCCCAGCATAAATATTACATCTAACTGGAGCAGGAATTGCCAAGAACAGTAAGATACAATGAAAATAACTTATTCAGTGTGAAAGAGGCACAAGCCTGCCCTCTGAAGGTGGTGTGAGGTTCAGGTAGTCCATGAGCGGTTAATGGCAGAGAGAGGGAGATGCCACAAACCCAGGGGAGCCTGGTACTGGCACCCTCCTGGATGTTTGTTTTTCTACATTACAAAGAGAGTGTGTGTGTGTGTGTGAGACACTGGGGATGCAAGCAGGGAGCTGCAGTGCTGATAGTCCTCCCAGTGAATCCCTGCCTGGCCCAGGTTCACATGCCTGAGGAAACAGTGCACATGTACAGGCTTGGTGTGCTTTGGCCAAATACAACAGTGCAATGCTCTGAAAGGAAACTCTGCTCAAGAGAAACAACTATATGGTTAAAAGAAGGAATTAGATTTGAAGCAAAAAATAAATATTCAACCTGCATATGCTGGAGAACAAAAAGAGAGTAAATTGAGTCTTTTGGCATGATATTCTCTTGCCAACCTATCTTGCTGTGGTTTGGTGATAGTTTTATAACTATGTTCTTGTAGCCATTTTGAATACCTGGAAGTAAAAAATAATAGTAGAAGCAATAAATAGCCTATTAGCTGATTGGAAAATGCTGGGATTTTTTACAATGATTTGATAAATAGATAGCACGGTATTATTGTTTTGTCATATTTTGATTTATTCTTGCACTAAAAGAAATCCTTTCTACACAGGAATATTGTAAAAAGCAGCAGAAAACCTACATTACTTACCTTTTGTTTGGTTTTTGTTTTGATTTACTCCCTGCAATAGTAACATTGCCAATCAGATAAGTGTAATAGCACCTTCTAGGCTTAGCTAGCTCAGAACTGCAAACATTTCACAGTGAGCCTAAAGGAACTTGCTTAATGTTAAGATTGCTACAAAATAGATTAAAAAAACCCCACCTTTCTGCCAAAGGTCTGTAATTCTTCTTTGTCACAGCTCTTATCTCCTTTTCCACCTTGGTTTCTGTTTCTTTGAGAGAGCACTCTTCTGTCTCAGAAAACTTGACTGGTTCTTCTGTTTCTTCTAGTTCGTTATTATAATGCTGTTCTCCAGTAAATTATGTATCTGTTAAAACACTGTAGAGAGACTTGGAATTTCTTACTATGTTTTATGAACTATTTAAAGATGCAAACTGAATTTGCTTGTAGTGTAATGTCCCTGAAATAGCTAAAAATGTGTTCTTAGTATCCTGTGAGGTGTGTTTGTCTCACCACTCTGTCCAGGTCTGAAACGGTTCAGACCGGTGCTGAGCTATCTGAATTAGTTCTTCTTTTCATGTTTTAGGAACTGTATAAGGGGTACTCTGAACTGTCAATGAAGTAGGTTGACAAGAAGATTAGAATGACTAAAGAGATCAAATTCCATCTAGAGGGACTTTGACAGGCTTGAGAGAGGGGCCTGTGCAAACCTCATTAAGTTCAACATGGGGGAATGGCTTTAAACTGGAAGGTAGATTTAGATTAGATATTAGGAAGCAATTCTTTACTGTGAGGGTGGTGAGCCACTGGTACAGATTACTTAGAGAACCTGTGGGTGTCCCATCCCTGCAAGAGTTCAGGGCCAGGCTGGATGGGGTTTTAAGCAACCTGGTTTAGTGGAAGGTGTTCCTACCCATGGCAGGGGGGTTGGAATGAGATGATCTTTTAAGGTCCCTTCCAACCCAATCAATTCTAGGATTATGGGAAATCAAGGAGTTGATAATAACAACCAAATGACACTATGCTGTGTATCTCAGTCTCTGTATGGTACACTTAGAAATAACAGCATCTTTTGGCATTCCATATTCAAATCCTCAATTCCTCTAATGTTTGCTGCATTAGAGCCTGCATCAGCTATGCTGCCCACTCTAGAAAGCTGCTTCTTCCATACTATGTCCTTATTTTGATATTTGATTCTATTATAAGCAAGTTGCTTAGGCACTAAAGTAAGGGAAGATAAATGCTTAGCTATTTAATTATATTGGCAGTGTGTGTGTCTAAAGAAGTTGGCGAGACACTTATTTTCCTTTAAAATTATTTGTTGGTCTAAACAGTTGGCACATGAATTCAATCTTAACAGCTTTTCATATTTGTGTCTCAATCAGCAGAAAAGCATGCTTTTAAGGTAAAGTATATTTTAATTAGACTCTGGCTAAACTGTAGTCCCTTCTTATGCTTATACACGTATACCACCAACTGTGCATTTTTTTGAATACTTGAAAAAGTAGGGTTAGGAATGGTATAGTCAGTAATAGGCTATAAACACTGTCAGCATCATATGAATAGGATTGAAAGGAGTAATGTTGGGAAGATCTAACTTGGCAAATTGAGACTATGGTGGAATAGTAGCCCATGGAATGGCCCTGAGTGTTGCAGAGACTATGAAGTACCTTAAAGTGATTTTTTTTATACTCCTTCCTATCAGTAAACATGCTGTCATAGAGAAAGACCACGATTTACCTTCAAAGGAAAACGTGGCTTTATTTTCCTTATAGAGAACATGTTTCTCGTTTATTTCAAAATAGATGATACATGGCACACTGTCTCCCTCAGCTCACCATCTGCTAACCAGCCATGGAGCTACTGGGACTCACAAGCTACAGAGGAAGTGCTGATATTTTAGCACTTCAGCAAAGCTCTGTAGTTCTGTAGACTCTGTTTTCATAATTTTGCCACTGTTCAGTTGGGTGACAGTGGAAATTTTCATCCCTCCCAGGCACCCTTCTGGAGGAGCATCCCCCTTCTTGGTCTGTCCAAGAACTTTACAGTGATGGGAGCCTGACTGACTCCTCTTGCATGGCCATGGCTTTGCCTGAAGGAGTTTCTGGTGTCACCTGGAGGCCTCTTACCTTAAGACAGTCTTAGTTGTGTTATTTCTCTGTAAGAGAAGCAATTATTTGACCTTGAATGTGAAATCTTGTTACAGAGGGAATCCCTAGGAGACACGTATGCCTGCTTTAACATAACGTGGCAAAAATTTCTGTTTAGATTCTTGTGGCACATTTAACCATCTGAGGATTATTCACAAGAAATAATCAAGGAAGCACATTTCTCCACACCCAAGTTAAATTGTTCTCACTTCGAAAGTTAATCTTTTAGGGAAAAAAAATTAGAACTGAATTTTAATTTATTTTATTCATATTTTTTTAGGCCTATAGCAAGCCACTTCTGTCCATTAAAAATAAATAATAAACATTTACAAATATTATTAAATAGATTTTAAATTATTTTAGTAGTATAAAATAGTAAATAAAGCTATTAAATATAATTAAAAATTAAAAGTAAGATAGAATAATTCTTTAAGAACAAACATTAGTCTAAGCTGTAAACAACATCCCGAGATCTGTGCAATGCGTAAAAGATTCTTCTGTGCCAGTCATTTGCCCCTTTTACTGAGCTCACAAACTCTAAGATACTCTTCAATATAAACCTCACAATTTTCTATAGTTTATAAAAGACTCGTGAACAATCAGAGAGACAGACATAAAGCACTTCAAAGCAACACTATGATGGACTACAGTGCTAGGACACTATAATGGACTGTAATGACAGGAAAAGATGAGAGTTTGCTGCAGCAAAAAGGGGAAATGGTAAGCAAAATAATGTCAAGTGAGCATTGCAGAGCATAAAACTTCAACATCCAACCTCTCATTTCCTTTATGTTTTGAAACATCAGTATTTATTGGCTGCACTGAACTCATACCCCCTGCCCAATTCTCTTTTAACACAGTTTATAAGTTCGCACACTATGAGAGTTACAAGGCCTTCTAGATGAGGGGAGGTTTAATGATGTGCAAGGACTGCTTGATGAAAGAAAACCAAACACCTAATGAGCCAATCAACCCATCCCCCCCAAAACCAAAATGAAAACAACCAAACAAAAATATAGCCCTCCCCCTTGCCAATACATTTTCCCCTTAAGGGGGATAAGTATTAATCAGTTGGGAAAGCTTTTCTGGAACTTTTATGAAATTCTCTGTAAAAGCAAAGTCTTCAGTGAAATTACTCTCAGAGACAAGGGACTGGGATAGTCACTGTCTCCATTCAGGATGATAACACCTCAAACTATCACATTTTTCCAAAGCCCTTCGATTCTTTACCAGTAATGACACAGCCAGCTGTGACTGTTATAAGAGCTATTGTATAAATCCAGACTTTCTTTGAATAAAGTAGTCTCTGCTTTTTTTCAAGTAACAAAAATAATGGTACCTTTAATATGTAAGTAAAGGAGGGAGGCAAACACCAGGCGTTGCTGTGGGCTTCAGCTGCCTTGGCTGTCCAAAGCACTGCTAGGATCACACATGCTGCCCTGGGGCAGGCTGAAAAATCTGTGGATAATAGTGACAGCTTTCACAAGGGAATAGCATTATAACAGTCAGTTTTGATCTTCTGTGAGATCATATTTATAAAAGTGTTCTATTCTAATGTAGCTTAGTAAAATTTAGTAAGACTAACACTATTACTGATGTACCAATACTTCTGTTACCCAGGTAATGGAGGGTTATGGATTATCCAATGCTCTGGATTTACTATCTCATTAGACTTCATTAGCTCTCAGGACATACATTACCCTGACAGGGTCAGAAGCCACAGATGTCTGCTCTGCTTTGTCCCTCCTGTACTTTGCCATGAAACCACAGCTATCCTAGCTCAGTGTATTCACTCTGCATCAGTCAGATTGGCCCTGGTATGTTCAGGTTCATAGCGTGAAATATGACATGTGCAAGGCGAGTTTGTTCCCTGACAGGAGCCCACAGAAAGCTACGTTTTAAAAGACTGGGAAGGCTGATACACGAGATCATTAGAAATATTCTGTTAGCTAAGCACATCATTACTTCGTGACCTATGAGCTACTCTGTTTGAACAAGAGCCCAGTTGAGACACAAAGCCAAGTAATGAAGCCCGTTAAGAAAAACATGACATGCAAAAAGATATATCATGGTTTTGTTAATACTATAGGTAAGCCACTGCTACTGCAATACTATAGAATGACCAGTTTTTCCTGGCCAGTTATTTCAGGAAGCTTCACACATTGCTCATCTCTTTCAGGACGTGCTGTGAAACCAATGAGCCGCAGGTCGCTTTGCCAGGGGTGAGCTGCTTGAGCAAATGGAGGAAGGTTTACCTGGTTTTGTCTAGTTTAGAGTGGAATCGTAGGGTTCCACCAGTAGCAAACAGCCCACTCTGTAGTCCTTCTCTTACTGAACAGACCAGTTCAGATTGTCCTGTCCTATCAATTTTCTGTTACAAGCATTTGATCAAATTAATGAAGGTGATTTATAAACAGCTTCCTCCAAACCAAGAATTATTTATTGTCAATGTTCTGCAATACCCAGTGCAATGGATTCAAACAAACCAACTCAGAAATATTTAGGTCCCTGAAAACACCTGCACATTCCTCCTTCTTGGAGCATAGCTCTGTACACAGGTCAATACAGATTGCTTATCTGTTTTAACACCTGGGAAGCTTGCAGGCCACAGTAAGCCAATAATCTCCAATGAGAGGTAATGAAATAAATAACCATAGTCTCCCAATCACTGTAATATCTGCTTAGTGATTGTTTCTTCTCTTCTGAAGAAATTGCTCAGTGGTCATCTCTGCCTCTAGAAAATAAAGCAAGAATTAAGGAGGATGCTAAGAGTGACAGCTGAGGTGGACTTTGTCTTTATTAAGTAGTGGAGAATTATTGGTAACTATAGCATTTTATTGTTTTGCGTCATTAAAAGAGAATTGAAAAGGTTAAAAAATCAATAATTAAAAGGTGATAGTTTTACTTAACAGAAGAATTTTAAAGATATGGAGCAACCACTAGAGAAGATGGAACACCATATCCAGAAAATGAAAAAGTAGAAGTCAGAGTGAAAAAGAAAACAAAAGGTAAGAAACAAGGATTTGATAGTCATTTATGTTCATCTTGTCTGCAACAATCCCAGTGGAAAATCCCAGAAGCAATTTTTCCAGCAGATTAACACAAATCTTTATTTCAAACCGCTTCATTTTTCAGAGCCACTATGTCACCTGTTTTATTAAACTATCCTTTTTCTGTCTATGCAGCAAATATTGCTTCCTCTAAAAGCCTACAGCATTTGCTCAACTACTGAAAGCTGATTCCAAATAGTGTAATTTTCCCTTTGTAAACGTACAATTCATGATTCATGAGAAGGACTGTGTCTCTAACACCAGAAGGGACTCAATGCAGGTCTTGGGCAGATGAGGCATAGTGGGAAAAAGCAAGAAAAAAACGTGTTTGTGGCTATCAGGATTGTACTGGTACCTAATAACCATGGCACCATTTGGTATTGCATTGAAATAGAAGTTTGCAGGAGCAAATGTAAAGCTTGATATTCAGTAAAAACTTACTGGCTGGTTCAGGTTTCAGACAGAAATTTATTAAAGCCATGTTACACAACTCAGTCTGTGATCTGTCTCTTAAAAAAAGAATCTGATTTACAAAAGGATGTAAATGTGAAAAATTTATGATTTGTCTACAAGTGTCTGATTTTAGTGATGTAATTCCAAACATTATAGCTTATTTTAAAAATACTGTTGTTGTTTGGTTTGGGATTTCAAAACTTTCCACACAGTGAAAGAGACATTGAAAGGGCTAAACGAATGAAGAATTTAACTATTAAGCAAAAACTGTGTTAGCTTTCTTCCAAACTGTTTATTGCCAAAGGTTTATAATGTCTAGAGCAAAGGTTTAAAATATATCCAAAATCATATATTTAGTTCCTTGCAAACAGCATCTTCTGTCTGAAGTCTGTTTTGATAGAATAGGAAATCTGGGCTGCTGTATTTCAGCTCCACTCTACTGGCTGATATTTAAACCTGTGCTTATTTAATCAACATTTGTAAACTGAAAACTGATGACTCCACTAAATGATATCAGTTCTGAAAATTAATAGATTAAAAATCAGAATTAAATCCTTCCTCCCATATTTACTTTTTGACAGTATGTGTCCATTTTGATGATACTTGGAAGCTCATTAAGTGAACATGAGGACTGGATGTGTCACCAGAGTTGTGTTCACTATGACCATAAAATGTTAACATTAAGGCCCAAAACGTTAATATGAGGCCCTCAAATGGTACTATTATCATGATAATACATGAATATTATATTACAGTAGTATATTCATAGATCCACGGTCCTCATTTTGATATAAACCAAAGCAATATTGGACATGGTAGTTTTGATCTAACTGCATGCAGTTTAGCACTTGGTACAGACTTTTGACCCTTACACAAGAGTCTTTATTTTAAGGCCAGACTCCAAGTGACCTGCTTTCAGGAGCAGTTAATGCTAAAGTCATAAAACTATGTGAGCTTTGCAGCAGCACACGCGTAAAGGTACCTCACAGAATGTTTTATTTTTGCTGAAGAAACAAATCGTATTGCACACAATATATTTTTGAAAGTAGGTTAAATGTGCTTTATACATTCACAAAAAAGACCAAATGTCAAAATAACTTAAATGCAGTGTATGTGGTGATGATTTTTAACACATAAGTGAGATCAGACGAGTAAGTATTTTGGCAAAAATCTGTGATACCTTCTAAGTTGAAAAAGAATGGCAATTCTGTGCCAGTTTGAAATGTGACATCTATTTCCACACAGCTATTTCTTTGATGCATATAGAAAGCCATATTTGACACCTTATTTAAAAGAAAAGGTTCCACTCTGTATGAAACAATTCTGTATTAAATGGAAAATGGTTTAAAGTGCACTCTTGACTTTTCTGTTGAAACAATGATTTCAGCAGATGGTTCCTGTGATTTCCATAACCCAAAGGCAGCTGAGGAACCATGCCACAGTTCAACATTCTTTGAAGACAATATGAGTCCTTCCACTGACTTCAACAGATTTGGGATTACAATCAAAATTTTATTCAAATGTGAACTATGTTCATACCTCATTGGTAAGAACATTTATGATTTTTTTCCCAATTTGAATCATAGAACTCAAACTGTAGAGCACATTTCCTTTTTTATATCTCACTTCTCCCAGTCAGGTGTTGCCATCTTTTTTTGGCTAGTTATCAATGGTTTCTGAGATACATTCGGACATAATGATAAAGTCCACTGATCTTCTCAGGAAAATCTTGAACTCAGCCAGGAGTGCTTTCATACAAGTGATGCAAAGGGGACAGGACACAGTATTGGATGCACCCAGCCTTGGAGAAAAAATTTCAGCTCCTGTGGTTGTTAACTTTTATATGCAGAAAATAGAATGGAATACACCCCTGTCTCCTATGAAATTTTCAACTGTAAAATACTGTATAGCAGAATAGCTATAGTAAATTGTTTCTTGTAAAACTTTGAGCCCAAATTTTACTAACATAATTTATATCTTGCAAATTACCGCAGAACTGGTCACTAGTTTCTCTCTTGTGAGAGACCATAATGGAAATCCTCCTTCTCCCATTATGCTGAAAAGGAAAAGTTTTTCTTTAAGGCTGTTGTGCAGCAGGATATGAAACAAGCCAGCACAGGGCCTGTTTCTAATTTTCTAGGGATTTTCTGATATAAGAATCTCCTCTATTTACAAGAATACCATTTAATTTTTATTTTTTCAAATTCGAAATCAATAAAAAAGAATGAGTGAAAGAAGTGTTTGAACCTACTTCTCAGGAGGAAAAAAACATGAAGAGTATTAAGGAAAAAAAAGTTTGTCAAAAATTGAAGAGAGTTTTTTATTTACACAGAATCCTTTTTTTTTTTTAAGTTTCTTCTTTCCTGTGCTTGTATATGTTCCTGATTTTTGCTTTCTTTTGACAAAAGAGAAACTATGAAAAATTAAAAGAATTACACCAAAACCGTTCTTTTATAGGAAGGATTTCCATTTCTATTTTTATATTGGTAAAAGTGAGGAAAAAATTGAGCACAATATCTGCTCATAAAATTCTGGCATTGCTTAGGAGTGCTCTCCACTGATGGCAACACACTATTCCATCAGGGAAGGGAAGTCAAAGACTTTGAGTGCTGCACAACTTCCTGTGGTTAAAGTTTCCATGGTTTTGCAGTGCAGAAAACTTACACTGCTATTTCTGCCTCCTCGTGCAATCAGGAAAGAGTTAAAACCTTTAGCACAGCCAAATTTTACAGAAGAAAGCAAATCCCAGCACAAATTCAAGTTCAGAAAAATACATAGAACCAAAAAGTGGGTGACAGTGGTGACATACAGGGATCTAGATTTCCTCTCATGTGCTGCCCAGAGAGGGACTGACACCTTATTTTCGATGATAGTTCAGCCTTGAGCTGCTGCTGACTTTTTTCTGCTTTCCGTAGCCTTGGTCAAGACGTGACTTCCACACAAAATAGTGTGGGAATAATATGGTGGAACTTTCCTTTGATGCTTCTTCAACTATGAAACAGAGTTACTGGATTTATTCTGCTGTAACAGTGAGATCTGCCTGAAAATGTCTTGGCACATATAGGAATAATTTATTTTGTTCCAGGTAACATGTGGAGATGTTTGCATTATATTGCATATTCATTTAGCTGTCATCACTACGGGTGGGTTTCCATTTTCCACTGTAGGTGCTGGTAGAAGACAGTTCCTAGACAGTTACTACGGGAACACATGAAAAAGTGATCGAGAGTCGCCATAAAAACAGGCTGGGTGGAAAACGGCTTTACCTACAGGTATTGATATTTCATTGCACACTTCAATCCCTATTGAGCGATTGCTCATAAAATGTTCTGGTTAAGCTGGCAATGACTGGAAATGCCACATATATATTGCAGACTGCAGTCCTGAGGAAGTAACAATCCGTCACTCAATTACAGCCCCACCATGCACAAGATGCAGGTCATACACAGCCTCCCGCATGGCATTCCTGGCCTGGAATGTGGGTGCCCATAAATGATAAATATGACACGGTAAATAGATGGCAGAAAAATCAGAGATGTGAGGATCCTATACAACTGAAATGGAAGTAAAACTGGAATTTCATAGTGAGAGATTCCTATTATCAGATGGAAAAAAAAGGAACCTTCCAACTATTGCCAATATTGCAGTGAATCCTTTGACTGCATGGTGCCCTCAGTTGAATTGCTTTGCTGCTATTAGGGATGGAACAGCACCAAAAATAGTTGTTCCCTGTGCAAACATTTAATTTGTGCTTTCTTAATAGCACAAAATTAAGTCACACATTTAGTCATTTTGAATCATACTTATGTTGCCATTTCTTGTGCTGGGCTTGTTGTTTATTGTCTGTGCACACCATGGTTAGTGCACATGAAATGCTCACCCCATATTGTGCCACTTGGGCAGTACCATTACAAATAAACAGGCGTTTGCCCAGACAGAAAATTTGATAGTAACATACTGAAATATGCCAACAAAAGCACTGAAACAATACTTTTTTTCTGAAGGTTCAGAGAGCTTTCTACTTGAAATTTCATTTAGATCTGACATTTTAGAGGTCCAGAAAATTGCAGGACAAAGGTTTCTAGCTTTCATGTGGGTTTTGTTGTGGTTTTGCTTTTGGAATAGGTATTCCAAACAACACAAAGCGTTATTCATTAAAGCTGTATGTGGCCAATAGACCTCTACAGGATATTTTGATTCCTCCCATAATGACATCACTTCTCAGTAAGCCTTCTATATAAACACCTCACTGTTTGGAAGAACATTTATTTTGGTTTTCTGTATTCTTGACTTATGCTACTTGTGTGGCTGAAAATCTCTCCTGAACAAAGCAAATTACAAAGTGTCATTGGAATGGCTAAATTCCATGGAGAAGGCCCCCAAATCACAGACTTAGAACAACCACAAAATGTTGACAAAAAAAGTTGCAGAAAAGTAGTACCTTTTCTATTCTATTCTAGAACAAGCAGTACTGTGCTAAGGGAAGAAGGTGGAAAGCAGAGAAATGTAGCAGATTCATCCTGCCATCAATTTCTGTCTGAATGTTAAACCCTGTTCCACAAACACATTACTTTGCTAAAAAAGATTGTGCTGCTCTGCTGGAGATTCAGAGTAAGATAAAGTTGAAAAGTAATCTTGTTGAGGTAAACCTGGTAATTGGGAATAAACAGGGATAGGCAAGTCAGGGATAGGCAAGATCAATTACCTGTGTTTGCTCACGTACAGTCCTCATAAAGAAAGGCACAGACCAAGACAAGCATTTGCAAACTCTTACTGCTCTTTCTGAAGCCTAAAGGCTCTCCCTTTGGGTAAGTTTGAGCTCTCTTACAAAATCTGACCAGCCTAATAATAGTGAGTACAGAGAGAGCTGTATGAGAACAAAAATATCTCCTAAAGTCCTCTTAAAGAAAAAATATTAGGAAACCCTGCATGTATTAAATTACATTTAATGAACATATTAGAACAGTAATCATGAAAGTAAACAGAATTTTTACTTTTTCAGAGAAATACTTTTTTCAAATTCAGATGTGTAGGAGGTGCTGGCCTCTGTCTTTTTGCTTAACTATGTAGGCTTGAAAATACAAGCTATGCATTGAGAAAGATTTGCCACGCTGAACAGTTTTTTGATTTCATTTTGTCTTACAAACTTAAACCAGAATTGTATTTCATGTTAGATATCTGTGACCAGTTTCAGATATGCCAGAACTTCTTGGTAATTACTGGATTCTTTGCTCAAACACACCCCACTGCCCCACAGCAGAAGGCATTGGAAGCTGTGCAGTTGAAAACCCAGACACCCTGCAGACACAGTGGCCCAATGCATTTATTTCACCCAGCAAAGATGGGTATCCAGAAATTTTAAGAGGGAAATACAACCCAAGGTTCTGGTTTCCTTGGGAATGCTGAGATTAATTTAACTTACATGATGGGTGATTTTGATTATGAGCGAAGAGAAAAAGAAAGGGATCCAAAGAGTAGCCTTGAGTTTCATTCTGAGGTACCCAAACAAGGAATAAAACAATTGCTTTCTATGACTAATTGAAAGACTGTGCCATTGACAACACACCATCTAGATCAGCCTGAAATAGTGAGGAAGCTTCATCCTGTAGATATCTGAAGCCATTTCAGAAGAAACTGTGCACTCACAGACTCCTGAGGTATGTGAGCTTTGACAAGGTAAAGCCAGTTTGTTTAAGTGCAGAGGAAAAAGATAAGTAAGAGAAAATCTGTCCCTCATGGAGAGTAGCAAAAGCCAAAAGAAAATAATACACCTCAAAAACCAAGGGAAAATAGAGACTAACTTGGCAAGATCCAAGGTAGACCCTGATTTATTATACAGATATTGTTCTTTGGCAACCTACAGCAAAGTGATGAAGAAATTTTCTAGGCTGGGACATAATTTTTTACCAATTTTTCAGTTTGTTTAATTCTGAGCTTGGTGTAGGAACATCAGAAGGAGGATAGTACTTGAAGGAGCTCAATTCTGTGTATGCTTTGCATCTAATAAAAAATATTGTTTGTATGTTTTTATAAGCTTGCATCTTTCCCCTATCAAATTAATTGTTTTAATTGTTGTTGCTCTCAGTAAGCTGTTGCTAGCATTTTTGCAAAAGATGTATGCAATGCATTATGCTGGGCCAATTTCTTCCAAGGTAGCTGATGAGAAAAACTAACTTTCCTAGAAATAACATTTTTTTTTACTACTATTTCAAGGGTCCAGTCTTCATTCCAATTTTATTGTGAAATATATTACTATGAAGGTATATTTTGACAGCTCTTCTGAAGCTGAGTAGAGAATAATTAAAAAAGAATAGCAATTAACCTGTCTTAGGGAAAGCATTGTAACATAAGTGCTGCTTAAGGGAAATTTCTGTTGTAAAATCAAAAGGATACACAGGGAGCAAAATAGTATTTAGGCAAACTGCCAGTTAAATTATGTTCAGGCAAGTTCAGTATGGTTGATTTAATGTTCCTTCATCTTCCTAGTCAGAGTCATGGTCTTGAGAAACATATTAAGAGCATGTAAGGAGCTATAAATACAGAGGATATAAGATGGAATAAAAACAACATTGTAATTTAGGATTAGAAAAATTAAACATATATATATATATATATACTCAGTGGAAATGCAAACAAGCCTTAGTTATTTTATTTATAGAAGTATGTCTTATACTTTTTACTGAGTAAACTACTTAATACACTGAGGCATATAGGTAAAAGCATTGAAATGGCTATACAGGGTAAGACCAAAGTTCCTAATATGCTGTCTCAAGCAATGACCAAAAGCAGATGTCTAAGACAGACCAAACATGAAATCAGAAACTACTTCAGTCAGAGAGAGTTTTCTTGTTTCCCTGTTCTTAATAGTTCCTAGCATTTATCTTTACTTTTCTGTGAGCTGATGGATTGTGTATTACTCTGCAAGATGCAGTCTGCAGTAATTTAGAACCCATCATTTTATATGTGAAACTATGATTTCTCTTTCCTTCATCTATATAATTTCCCATTTATTTTGTTGAATTTTATCTGCCATTTCAATGACCAGTTGCCTCTCTCAAAGGGTTTTTATAAAAATACCCTCAAAGGGTATTTCTTTAGTGAAGTTTCACCTTCTACTGTCTGTTTTCAGCTCTTTAATCCTTCTCCTTTGGTGAGGGAGATTTTGAGAGCCTTTTCAAAAGCCAAATATATCAAGTGGATCTCCTTTATCACAGACTTTTTGTCTGCTTAAAAAAACCCAAAGAATAAAGATTCATCTATATTCTAGTTTATCTATTTCAATTTTTCTTGTACTTTCTAATGATTTTAGAGGTATTGATTTCAGATTTATTGGCTTGTAATTTTGTGGCCTTCTCATGACCCATATTTGTCATATTTTCTGTTTTTCATCCCTCAAGTACCAAAGGTAGGTTTGAGCTAGAGGTCATAAAACAGGTCAGTTATTGCATCCCAGAGAAACTTTAGAATGACTGGAGATGGTCCTGGCAGATCTGTGTCTTGCATAGGCATTGTCTTGACCACAACTGATTTTACTGATATTTATGTTGAAATGTTCCTAACTACTCTTAGATATTCATATCTACTTTGTGCTCCACAGAACATGAACCAAACTGCACTATAAAGCCAGACCCTCTCACACTCTTGACAGGAACTTCAGCCTCTGCTAAGTTGACTGTAGATTTTTCTGCTAATTTCAATGGATCTAAGTTGCCAAAATCCAGAATTTACTTTTCCAACTCAATAGCCAGTGAATAGCAGCAACAGGAAAATCACTTTTACAGACAGAGGAACAGCAAAGTGTTGTTTCCATTTGTCTTTCTGCTTGGTATGAAAAAAAATTGCCTGCACCCACAATTCCAAATACTGCAGGAAGTCTGGTATTGAAAATCCATACAACTTCTCCATAAAAGAACGTGGATTCTTCTCAAAAAATTCTGGAATTACTGACAAGAAGAAAGGTTCCCATCTCTCGTTCATCTGCACTACCTGAGCAGTATCAGAAGGTGTATAGTAGAGACCTGATCCAGCAGAATCTGTCACTGTATCTCCTTCAATCAAGAAAACCCTTCTGTACATCTTAAACACAGAAGAGGTTTTCAAGGACTCAGACAGAAAATATTCAGAATGCCACAGCTCACAGCTGCACTGACTGCATGAAATATTACAAAGTATTCTTGTTGATATAAAAAATATTATTATTCAACAGCAGAGACCATAAGCTACTTAACTGTAATGTCACACTATTAGATTTAAGAAGAAAGAAACAACTGTAATGTTTGTTCAGTACAAAAAGATTAAAAAAACTCAGGAGAATAAAACAGCAATTAAGAGTTTCTGCTGCAGGATGAGTCAGATATTGCAGCACCAGTCAAGCTGCTGCCATGACTGAGATATGGGCTGATGGCATGCACTGCTTGGGAAGCTGGTGGAAGCTGGAGTCTGGAGCCAAAGCACATTGGAGAATTACTGTAGATTAATTTCTGTTGGTGTTGAAGGATGCATCTCTCCTAAACCCTTTGCTTGTTATGACTCTATTTTAGTCAAGTGGACTGGAAAGGGATAAAGCCAAAAAGACATTTTACTAGGGGGATAAATACTGTTGGGATCTCTAACATCACAAGATACTTTACCTTCCCAAATGCAGACTGGAGAACAGATACTGTTACGATGGTTCAGTCAATGCAGGTTGTTACAGGTGAAAGAGTTCTTCACCATTTTCAAAGCAAAAGGTGCTTTTCATCCTGCCGTGAATTTTGGTGGAGGAATTAATTTGAAAGTGATAGAAGCTCACACAATATTTTTGTTTAAATATCAACAAATAGTAAGCTTTGGTTTAAAAAGGCCAACCTTTTAAAAAGAAAAAGAAACAGTTAATAAAAGCAAGTGGGATGGAGAATTCAGATTATTTTTAAAATTAAGGCAAAACTTGTCTGAAATCTGTATCCCAGTAAGATGTGAAAATTAGTAGTTGAGAGGTTGTTGGACAATATCCTCCTCTAACAGGATGGCAAAGAACGAGCAGAACAAAAGCTGACTCTCGGAGATTTAGGCAAAGTAATAGATACCTAGGGAGAAGATGTGAGGAAGTAAAAGTTGACAGACTTTGCAAAGGAAATAAAGAACACAATATAAACCTTGGATAGCAAAATGAAAGAAAGCAACAGAAGATGGGCTATTTAAGGCAATGCAGACGGTCTCTCCAGGGTGTGGGTACATTACGTTTTCAGTAGGAATATGAATGTAGTTTATGGATGTGAAGATAGGATATCTAATGCAAGAGTGTATTAGCTAAAAAGCCTCACAATAGAGCTGGCAGTCAGATACAAGGATCTCCATACAGTCCCACTGAGGGGCCCCCACAGTGATGAACAACCTGACACTGAACTTCGCAAGACTATAAAAAGGATTTTAATCATTCTTTCGGATGTGGGTGTAAGGGGCAGATAATACCTCACAGCTTTATAACATGTGGTAATGACTGAAGCATGGAATGAGATGGAGAAATGGGTACAAGAGAAAGTTAGGTGATGACAGCCCTGGGCAGGGACAGGAAAAAAAAGGGGGACAGAGAGAGAATTGAAGATCTAGAAGTAAGAGGCCTTGAAAAGCAACACTGAAAATGCAAGAGCAATCCACTCCTGTCCCTAAGACATACTTGTGGTAACTGTATGTTACCTAGATTTTACATAAAGCTTTGAAATGTAGCTGTGCTGGTGCTGGGCACCCAGGAAGGGGAGGACTGTATAATGAAGGCTCTGCATGGTAAGCCTGTGGGAGTGAGGTAGTGGGTCTGCTTCTGTTTGGGAGGGGATGTGCTGACATCATTCAGTGTCTTGCCTGAAGCACCAAGAGCTAGACCCAGTGACCATTCAGCCCTTTGCCTTTGGGTGGGTTTTTTCATTGTCTTAGGTCAGAAAACTATTCTGGTATTGAGTGTGAGCTCTCCTTTTCCACATATTAAAGAACTGCACTCATTCTCACACTACACAACACTGTGCACCTTTAAATATGTATCACATAGACCGGATGGTCACAGATACTTAGGTGCTGGCAAGCAGCAGCCAGTACAATATCTAAAAAATAATGAGGGATGTTCAGTGCTGAATCTCATAAAAACATTCGCCCTCCAAGGAGTAGTGCTAATGTTTATAGCCACTTATGGTGCAAGCATTCTTTTCAGACTAGAGAGACATTTGTTTATTTAATATGGACATTGTGTGGCAAGCAAATGTGTACAAGTCACAGTAGCAAGTTTAGCAATTATTTTTATTTTAATCTGTGGATTTCAATCAATTTGTCATTTCCCATTCTGTAGTCAGCAGAAACCAATCATTTTTATCAGCACTTTGAGTGCTACAATATGCCACCAAGACTGGAGAAAAATGGGGATATAAAAGTAATCTCTGCAACAGGTAGGGGTGTTTACATATAGATAGCATGTTTAGTTTGATAAATACTTCTTCATGTAGTCAGATAGTTTTCTAATATCTGATATCAAGAAAACACACAGAAGGTGACAAGTTCCATTTCTGTTTTCTATATAGAACAAAATGTACTGAATTTATAAATGCCACTTGTCAGTCACTCATTTACTGACATTAAATTCCGAAAATTGTGAAGAAGGACAGCAGACGGGAGGCTATTTTATTTTAATATAGAAGTGGCAGTTCTTTGACCTTTCTTTGTCATTTCTTATATGATCTTACCAAGCAGCATGAGCAAAAGTGACACTTGGAACAAGAGACCAACACGGTGAATGTAGCGACAATTTTTTGTTGTCTCCTTTTTCCAGAACTCTGTCTTGAAAAAAAGGATATCCTGCAAGTCAAAAATTTGTGAATGCAGCACAAAATTGAGTAAAACTTTATGACAGATGAACTGCATTGGTTCACTCTGCCAGAAAAGTAAATGGGTTTTAGAGTTCTCTGTTCTTTGCTTTCTTTGCATTTATGTGACATCCTTAGTTTAAAGTAGGGAAAGATACAATCTATTCTTCTAAAAGAAAACCTATAAATATGTAGATACAGTGTTAGCATGAAACCAAAACCCAGACACCTGAATTTACCATTGCATTTTTGCATTTTTTTTTTCCTGATACAGTTTACTATTATTTCAGGTTAGGAAAAAAGAGAAGACAACACCAAATATCATGCAGAACATACAAAAGAGTATTTCACGATTGTTTTCAGAGCATAATGTTCAGACGGTATTTAAACTACATGGGTAGGATATATCACTGTGTTTGTTTGATTCCTTGTAAATCCAAACCTGATGCCTTGCCTGTGGCCGTGATGTTGCAGCTAAAGCCTAGGAGAGAGCTCAGGCTTGATCAGCACATCTTCCCAGGTTCCTCCCAGCTTTAGCAATGTGATACTGCAGTAGGCCAGTAGAGTTTTCACAGCTCCACCCCTGGGTAGCCAAGGGCCAGCCCAAGGTTACAGGGTGTACAGAAAGCAAACCCTCAGTAAGCAGCACCCCTGCTTTGCTGGGCACAAAGAGAGTGATGCTCAGTACCTTGCGCTAACACTGCACTGGAATGAGTGTTCTCCCTCTTGGTATAGGGTTCTTCTCATCTTGGTGCCACAAAGGTACTAAAACCCTGCAGAAAAACTGATAATTATTATTTTTTTTTCAGTAAAACCATATAGGTTATTTTCTCAATTTCCAAGAAAGGATTAATTGAGGTATCTATTTTAACTGATCATAGCCTGCTAGTACGGGCTACAGCTGCAAAAATGTATTAACAGCTTTCTCAAGCTAAATCTTATTTTTCATGGCTCATTAACTTTGGTGAAGTCTGCTCCAGGCTGCAATTTTACAAGATTCTAGCTCTAAAATGTTTTCTTTAAAAACTGATAACTAAAAACGGTTGTCAAGTTCAATGTTATACAAAAATAAATAAGTTATTAGCGTTAGACACTTCTGATTTACAGGGCTTGAAAATGTCTGACTAAGAAAAAGGTGGCAAACAGTTATCACTGTTAATTACCATTCAGCTCTGTTCTGGACTCATCTGCAGTAGCTGTGAATGAAGTGCTACTCTTCAATGCATCTGAAATAGACTAATATAATTTTGTAAAAACTTCAGTAATAATGTCTTTGTCAAAGGCAAAGGGTATTCAAATTTCAAGCAGAGAATTATCTTAGCAGCCAGAAAACTGTCCTTTCCCAGTGCTATGCAAGAAAAGAAGCAAGAGGAATCTCTGGCAAGTTTTCCTCATTCCTTTGCCAGCTCATTGAAGGCAACAGTCACACCAGCGTGTTCACAGCCTCCACAGCTCCCCACGCCTGCCCCAGAGAGTGGCAGGCCCCTGCCCTGTCCTTTTCCTCCCTGGGCAGCGTGGCCAGAGCAGAGCCCAGGGACATGCCCCCGGAGATCCTCACCTGTTGCCCATTCACTGTGCTCCCCATTGCAGCTGCTGTTAAAACAAGGCTGTGAATTTGTAGTCCCAGAGTCAGAAATAACTCTGCAGTCTGAGCTTCATGACTTTTCTCAGCTCCTCATCCAGAGATAAAACAAAAACTTTCTAGTTATGCAGTAATTCTTAAAATGCAGACTCAGTGGTGCAAAACATCTCTAAATCATCACTGGGCACAAAGTGGGACCCTGCCCACCTCTGACCACCTATTGCAGATGCAGATCACTATGATTGTTTAATGTAGAGGGTATATTCTCCCACTACCCTCCCATGATGTGTCCAGTTGCAACACATCACTCCCCAAGTAGCCCTGGTTCTCCTGACAGACCACAATCTAATACTTTTGGGTCAGGGAAGGACAAGTGTGTATCCGACACTGCCTAAATTATTGCCACACAGCAAGTGAGACAAACCCCATAGCTGGGAGGGGGCACGGGCTACTGAAAAAAAGTACTCAAAAATGCAACAGGGTTTATTTGTTATTTATTTTGCTTACCATTTTTCAGATACTGAAAGAGCTTGACCTTATATTTACTGCCAAAAAATATTAATAGTTAGATTTTTTTGTACTCCCTTTCAAGAAGGGATTTGAGGGTTGTCTTTTTGGAGGGGCTGGGAAACTAATTGCCTCACTTAAAGCAAAAAGGACCTTTATTTTCACACAATATGGATCATGTTTCTATTATTAGGTCAGTTTGTAAAGCAGGTTTGAAAGAAACGTTGCCAGAGAATCCAAATCCAAGTCAATACATTGTCTTATCAACATCAACTCTACTTTGAAAAAGCAACACCCATTTCACAGAAACTGATTCTATTGATGTAAAGATGGAGAAAAGATTCTCCCAAAAGTAAACATATTTTAAATTTTTTAGATTTTTCTTGTCCTAGTTTTTTATTTTTGAACTGGGTTTTATACTATACTGTGTGTCATATGACTGAAACTGCTTCAAAGAAAGAAAAATGGTTTCAATATGTATGAAGAATTTCTTTCCATATGTCATCAGAAAAAAAAATAATGTTTTACAACTGTTTTGTCATGAGGCAAGATTTGTATGTTCTGAGATGCAGTAACATGTCATCAGCTAAGCTAGTGAACAGCAGCAGTTCTAAGCAGCCAGTAAGGATGGCTGGTTCAAAAGAATTCTGCTTTTTGAAAGCCAGCTGCAATGCCATTTATCATTTAGCTGGTGACTGACAGTCAACATTTCTCTTTGGATTCAAATAAATATGATCTATATGATGATTTCTTAGCATTTTAGTGTCCATTCTTCCTCTCTTGTCCAGCAATTCTGGGCTTTGTTATGTTCCTGATTGTGACGTTTGGGATCTGGTTTTCTTCCTTTCCATTTTTAAAGATGACCTTGCTGGTAAATCTGCTTTCAAAGGTCCCTCAGCTCCATTTAAAATATGGACCTTTAAATGTAGTCGTTAATAGTTGTAAAATGTTCTCATAAATTCCAAGCTACGTATTTTCTATATTGTTTCTTTATGGTTCATTTAGTGTGACATTATATAAAAATTTAAAAAAGGCATTTCCTTCTCAATCACTTTTGAGTGAAGTGTCTGAAAAAAATCACTCTTAAAACTTTTTGTTTGAGCCATTAATTAGCTCACTGCTTGTTAACTGTTGCTGTAGCTTTTGATTCACTGGCATGAGCACACTTCTGGTGTGATGGATGTCCTGTAAAGGCTTAGATAGATAGGCTTAAATGCATTTGCATGTCAAAGCAAAATGAGATATGGCATTCACTTTCAAAATGAACTTTATGGGATAATACTTTATAGAAATAATGGTGTTGTTCTGGATACTAAAGCTTTGTAAGTAAATACAAATAATGCTCCGTGTGTTTTATCAGCCTTTGTCAGTGTAACCTTTAACATAAAATTAAGACAAATTCAGTGTAGTATTTTAAGATAAAAGGGGCATTATCATAAAAGTATAAATAACAAGCCAAGAATTTATGTAGGTAGCTATGAATAAAGATACAAAGGTTTCCTGAACATAAGAAAGAGTCTGCTGTGAGGGAAAATCAAAAAGCCATGTGGAAGTAGAAGGAGCTACTGGAAATCAGACCCCTTGAGATGGGCAGGAATTCAATGGTTCTGGTTTATTTTGACTCTTCTCCTATAAAATAAAAAAATGTTTTAATATTGCCTAACAGTTTTCTGTGTGAATTATGTGTAAAAAGCTTTTCACCTAATGGGAATGAACAACCAAGGAGAAACACCCAAACAACAGAAAATGAAGAGGGACGTGTGGAGGTAACACATCACCGGTCACCATCCTCTTTCTTGCCCTGGTGAAATCTCAGGCCTTAGGACACTTGTGTCTTCCAAATGTCCTGTAGCACTGTCATAGCTAATACAGTGTGGATGCAAGGCTTCCAGGTGCCGTGAGCATGCCCACCTGCACAAACTCATCAGGAGAGTGGCTACAATGAGCTGAAGGGTCACATCTACCAGAACAGTTACAGGGTACTCACCACAGTCTGAGCAGCTGCTACAGGACACAAAGCGAACCCAAGGAGGTGGCTGGGTGAGCTCATGCTGACCTCTGAGCAGCCACCACCTGCATGAACCCCCTCTGAAGATCTCTGCATGCCATGGTGGTGCATGAGGTGGTCTCCTGCAGCTGCAATGCTGGATACCGCTTTGAAGCTGCTGAGGGATTAATGGCAATGAGGTGCTCAGACGCCACTGTAATGAAAGGGCTAGAACAGTATTTCAGAGAGAAAAAGCAGCCCGAGAGCAATGGAGAAACCACAACTGATTACTGCCCTCGGTTTTGTTGGTCACCAGGAGCCATAACATAACAGCAAGAAGTAACATCTGTTATTTGTCCACAATGAATAGTGTTACTGCTGGAGTGAACATCCATCCCAGGGCTGCAATTTTGCATGAAGACACCAGGCTGGGTGAGTGCCTGGCTCAGGCCGGGCAATGCCGGCAGGTACCAACCTCCGGCAGAGCGCGGCTCCTCCAACCTGCCTGCTCAGAAAGCAGCAAGGAACAAAATAGCATTAGTAAGGCTATAAGTAGATGTCTCAGAGAATTATCAGGGACATTGATGAATCACACAGGCATTTAGAACATGCTCCATGGGAGCTAAAAAGTGAAAAAGCAATTTCATTCTGTAGTAGGTTTTCAAAATACCTGGAGGCAGACATTTCCCTGGGTCAGGGCCCAGTCTTGCTAACTTCCCTTCTTCAAACTCCTTCTCTATTTAGTTCTTTCTTCTGGTGCGCTTGTATGTGATATAATAATAACACGTTTAGGTAAAGAAAGTTGCCAGTGACAGCAATAGCACCAAGACTCAGTTATGGGAGAATTGTGTAGTATTTTTATTTGGTCATTACAAGTAGGATTAGTGAAAGGCTGAAAGGATTGTATTTGAAAGAAATAACAAATGTTTTTTAAAGGTGGATAAATCTAGTAAATAATCACAGTCACCAAAAAAAAAAAAAGAAAAATAATTAAAAAAAAGAAAATGTCAGTTTACATTCTGCAAAACTTTATATTTTTAAGAAAACAGAGACAGCTGGGTTTTGGCAGTCAGCATTAAATGCAACTGTTGTGTTGCTGTGCATCATCTCAGGACAGAAAAGTATTATATAATGCTTGTAGTTAATGTATTCTACTTATGTCAGTCAGTAAGCGATAGCATGTCCTATCTAATTAAATCCAGATTTCATGTGCAGCTCTTCATTTGCTTACTGTGCAAATAATGGAAGCTAACATTAAAGTATTAAAATCAGATAAAATTGCATTTCATATTAATACAGTGTGTGGAAATGTATAATTTAAAATATATCTTATGAAATGTAATCTCTTTTACATATTGCATACAGCTCTGATATTGATCAAGATATTCCCAGGAGTGTATGATGAGAGGAGAAATGGAGTATGTTATCCTTCCTCTAAGGATAAGGTAGCTTATTGCTGATCTCTCACACTGCTTCTTTGAATTAAACTCATTCTTGTTTGGTTTGTTTTCTTGTTGTTGTTTAAGGAAGGTTAGTTTCAAAAAGGAATATCAGAATTTAGTTAAATTCTCTCCAGTCAGATATTTTGCAGAGCAGTAGGTGGGCAATCTGTGGCCTTTTCAGCTCTGTCCATTTTCTGGTCCCACTGGGATCAATTCCTAAGACAGACTCTGCTTTATTTTCCCACTTTCAGACAAACAAAGGCCCAGGGGAGCCAGCACTGTCTCGCTGACAAAGGCACAGAGTGACTGGACTGGGTTTGAGGGCTGCCCTCGGCAAGGGGAGGGCATGTGATGTGCCGCAGAACAGACAACCCGCAGTTACTGCCTCTGAGTAGGGAGCGCCTGGACACCTCGGATGGACAGGTCATGTAAAGCACTTTAACTTTGCTTGCAGTTGAAAATTCAGCAGGTTTAGAGACAGAAAAGGCTTTAAATTACTTTCCTGAACACTGTGTCTTTCAGATGGGTTCACATGTCATTCACATTGGTGTAAATCCTCTGAAGCCAACGGCAATTGTGCTACAAATGCAGTATGAATGAGGTCCTCTATCACATGCAGGATCTTCTCTTTTTTGGAATCTACCATGCCAACACTACCTATTTGTGACTAAGGATTTGCTTTTTAAATTATGATTTTTTTACAGAAACATTCAAACATAATCATCCTGTGCTACCTACACATACATTTGTAATTGAAAGTCTTTAAAATCCTTCTGTCTTGTTCCTTATGGGAATATGTCTAGTAAATCCTGTATATATCCATATACAGGAGGTAGACACTATTAAAATTAAGAAGTACTTTCAAATTTAAGAGACACTATAGGATTAGAGCCTTACATTTTAATATCCAGCATCAATGCTTCAAAGAAATTTATTCAAACTTGTACATCAGCAATATGTAAAATGGCAGGTGTCCTCCTACATAGTTAT
Organism: Neopelma chrysocephalum; assembly: GCF_003984885.1. Lineage (NCBI taxonomy): Eukaryota > Metazoa > Chordata > Aves > Passeriformes > Pipridae > Neopelma > Neopelma chrysocephalum. The sequence goes on from NW_020897730.1 coordinate 1,973,295, forward strand.
CTGATGTCTGGGGACCAAAAGCAAAAATTAGTGATGCAGGAATCTGAAAACTGAAATTAAAAATGCATTCATAAAAAGATAGCATGAACATTGCCTATGTCGCTGGAACAATAACTAATACAGTTTTTCAGTTTTTTTGCTTTTTCATTAAACAGTCAGTTGAAAATGTTCAAAGAACAACATTATCTGAGAAAAAAAACCCTTAACTCTTTTCATTCAGCATTATGTTTTCCTTTAGAGAAGCAAAATTATTTGCCAAATGTGGGATGATTTCTTTGTTTAAATCCTGACTGGCAGGAAAAAAAAATCTGCTCTCTGCTAAAATTATCTAATTTTGTAGCTGTCTCAAGGATGTGTCTCCTTTTATCAGATGATGCCCTTTCTTCCTGGCTAGTGGAATACTCACTGCACTCCATAAACAGTCACTTTGCATTTTGTAGATTATTTTCCAAGAAAAATGAAGAAGCGGGCTTTTGACAGTGATGGAAACAATGAAGCATGAAGAAATCAGAGAAGATCAAAGGTGCTCATTAGTTTAGACGGTAAGAAATAGAGCCGTTAACAATAACACAATATCTTTCTTGTTACTCTTTCATACTCTGTGAAATTCCATAATTGTTGCATCAGAATATGTCTCGTTTACTTTTCATGAATCAAACATTTAAAAGAAATCCTTATGCTTCATATCACATGTAGTAGAGGGACACCCTCATTTATTGTGTTCCTTTGATGTATTTTTTTATTACTTGAAAGGCTAATTCAAATTGCAGAGGTTTTATGAATATTTTATAGACTCTGTGTTCTAAATGATCAGAAATATCATTCTGTGATATGCACTGGGCTTACAATTCTGCTGTGCCCAAACTAAGCCCAGCAGAGGAATAGACTGTGGAAGCAAAAACCCAGTTTCATCTTCCATATTCCTGTATTTCTAGACAGAGCATTCCTAGAACAGCTACAGGTGCCTCCCATATGTATACAGCAGAGCATATCTATGGTCCAAAGTAATTTCTTTTTCCTGTCTCTTCTTTGGTAAGACATACCTTTATTCAGGGAGAACGTAATTTAGGCAACTTCATTTTATAACCATTGACTTAGTTCAACTTAAAACTAATTTTGATCTTATTTATTTTCTTGCACTGAATTATAAATGTCTGCAAATCTCCTAGTATGTGGTTCAGCAGTTTTAATATTACTATTTCCTCCTCTATTTGAGTTTGAAGGATAACAATAATACAACTTGTTTAATTAAATTTTTACTGCTTTTTATGTCTGCTTATGATAACCAGACTTGTTGTATAGATACTGAATTATTTTTATTTAGTAGCACATCAACAGCTACTACATTTTATTCACTATTGACTTTCTCCCTGTATATCCTGCAAAACAAAAAGGGACCAATGTGTTTAAAAAATTGTAAGGGAATATTCTGGGCCAAGCAGTAGATACATCAGTGAAGGACAGATAAAAAGTACATTAAAATATATCCTCAGCATCCACAGCAAACAAAAAAAGCATACTGAAAAAGCTAGCCAGAATACCACTAAAACCTACAATACATACAGAAATTGCTTGTTTGTAATATAATGGATACAGTCTTTTTCTTCAATAGTGATAAAAACCTCATCAAGCCATTTCTGCTTGCCCATACAACGTCTGTGTCACCCATATTGCTCAGAAGACTTGTTGTGAACCACTTCAGGCAGTGGGTCTCAAATACACTGTAACAAGGTTGAAAAACTAGTCAGTCATCCTGTCCCACAGCCGATGTTCCCCCTGCTCATAGCAATTCTGCATAGACCATCTAACCAGTGTATCAGTATAAATCGTTTCATCACTTTTTGTGCTTACTTGAACTACAAACTTACCAATGCTTGTTAACTGTGACACTGCTGATTTGCAAGTGTATGCAACTCTCCTATATTTTTCTTGTGCTGTCTTCCAATACTTCTTTCTCACTGTGCATCAGTACATGGGACAGGATCCTATTTTCAATAGGGTTTATTGTCTCCCATCCTTGCAAAGCCATTAGCTAATGGAAAAAAATGGTGATGGATCTATGTGTCATGCCCCGAGACATACATGCCACAGTTTATCTGCTAGACTTTTCAATCATTAACACATATAAAGATTATGCTGAAAAGTGAGATTCCAATACACAAACCAGCTATGAAATAGCAGACTTACTGGTATTTTTTCTTCTCAAACTGTTGGCTCAGATACTGAGGGAACAGGGGAGGGAAGGAAGATCTGCTACAAAATAAAGAATCTCCCAACTCAGGCTAAGGGCAGAGACATTGGTCTGGTTCTGTGACCCAGATCAGACATGGTCAGACCTAGGCAGATGGATCAGACAGACACAGAACAAGGCCGACCATAAAAACTTCAAATAAATCTTCCAGTCTATGTCTCAAGCTCTCCAGTACGCTCAGAGCATCGTTACTCTCTAAGTTTTAAAAAGGAAAGCACAAGAAGCAAAGCCATTTGCCTATCTTTTCACTGAATCCTGCATTATACCTTCTTTTATACAAAGCAGGCTAAATCTAATGACTGTACAATCTTACAACCCACAGGCCACAGAGATCAATTCATAAAGTACCAAGGAAAAAAAGGTAGCCCAGAGCAGGATGCAAAAACAACTGTAAGCTGCCTGCCCTCTCTCAGGTACTCTCTTTTTGGGCAAGAGCACCTCCACACTGGAGGCAGGGAGTGAAAAAATAGTGATGAAATGAAGTCATCTCTTCAGAGAACAGTATGTCATCCCTAAAACTTTTCTGAAGTGTTCTACTTCACTGATTTTAGGGTACTCAAAATTTATTTACAGCACATCAGAATTTAAATAAAAAACTCAATCCGTGCCAACTTTTAAATGATTTCTTGTTCTTCAAGATACTGGCTACCTGATACCAAATCCGCATCCCTTTATTTGTTTTAAGAAGACCTTACAGACCTAGAAGTCATTTTCCCACTCTATCAAAATTCTACAAAGGACATGAGAAAGGTCAGAAGAAAAGCTCTGGTTTCTCTGACTTTGACCATACAGCTCTCCAAAAAGCATATTGAATATCATTGCACCCAAACAGAGAAACATCATACCATTACCTTTTTAATCTATGATGGATGGCATTATATGGCAATAACAGGGCAATACAATGGCAACCTTGTCTTCTTCCAGGTTTCATGTAAATCAAATCCCTCAAATGAAGCCCAATTTATAAAGAAAAAAAAAAGAGCTGAACTTAAAATGCTACTACTATTTAAGTGTGCCAGTTAGAGTCCTGCAAGGTGTTCCTTTTTATCTGAAAGCACATGCAAGTTCAAAATCCAAATCCAGATAACCATATACTTTTCTCAGGGTGGTCTGTTTGCTTTGGTGAGTCTTGGGTTCCTTGTTACCCAGATCAGGAGTCAGACCAGAGAAGTAATGGTGAAGTTTGCATGGCCCTGGCTTCATTTCCCCTGGAAACCAGAGTGCAGGGACCAGAAGGAAAGATTTTAATAGTTTACGCCTGGGTCTCACCTGTGTGCATAAGGCTTTACAAAACAGTACTTCTTATAGGCAGACATCCTTCCAGCTAACATAGTGCAAAAATCCTGCTGTACAGCAGAATAATATTCTGAAGCTGTGCTTAAATTTGGGAAGTAGTCGGAATAACAAATTACAAAAATATTATCTATCTATAAATATACCTCTGTAGATTTTCTTTAAAGAAAGTTGTAGGAACTGAGCCATGCTTATTTTGCAACTGTGCTTCAGAAGCCTTCCTTAGATGTCTCCATGCTACATGGAAAGCACAATATGAAGGTATGATGAGGTTTAGGAGTGCCATGTAGACGTGTGTTCTGTCCTAAGCAATTACAATCCTTTACAGAAGAAACTGTGAGTTAAATTAATTGATACGTTCTAAGTGTATTTGGTGCTTTGTGATTTTTGAATGGATAGAAGCAAAACTACACGCTGTTTAATAACAGCTTAGCAGGAAGGAGGTATCTGTATGCAAGATGAAGTGTGTCTGTGAGAGGAGGAACTTTCCTGTGAGTCTGGCAAGATAAGATGGAGATAAACTGTGGGTTAGAGGAAGTCTAATACCACAGTAAGTGATATCATAAAAATAAATAATTTTTTAAGTCATAAAAATAGAAAAGTCATAAAATGAGAAAAAGAATGAACTGCATTTCTGAGCAGTTTAGAAGAGAAAAAAAAATATTAATACAGCCCCTTAGAGCAAGGCAGTTAGAAATGGTTTATACACAAGACTGACAATGACAATAAAAATTAAAACCAAACTATGGCCTTTATCATTCTCCCCACTTAAGAGACACAAAACATATTTGTGCCTATTTTGCGTTTACCAACACTCAATATTCTGAAAGGTGTAAATATTGATAACTAAAACAACAATGTTAAATCATAAAAAAACACTGTAAAATGAAGAATATTCATCAGGCTCACACCTCAGAAAACAAACTCTCCATACAGATGGCTGCAGCCCAGTCATGGTGTTGTTGGTGTGGAATTTCTCAATGTGGTGGAAATGGACACGTTGGAGATTTTGCAGTTTTCCTAAAGGCATTTTAGATTTCACAGGCACCTCTGCAGAGACCCTGTTGACTGAGATCTTTGTTCCCCTCACCAAGCAAATCAAATTGAACTCTTTACATGGCAGGTTCAGTAATGAACAGAAAACCAACTGTTTGGTTGTCTTGAACTAATAAACAACAAACTCCCAAATCTCTACGTAAGTACTCAAAGGCTGAAATGCTTGTGTCTAGGTGTAAAACACGCAAAGTCTTCGACTTGTACAGAGAAATTGCTTAGTCCCATGTAGTACTTATTAATTTCTTTGATCATGAACAGTAATGCCTCTCAGATTTGCATTATCACAGTGCTAGAGGCAAAAAGCTGTGTGGTTGCTTTCTTTTTAGATAACAAATGAAGTGATGCCATTCACATTTTATAGATAAGGACGTTAGCTACAGAGAACTGAACTGTCCTGCCTAAGGTCACAGAGGAATGAATTAGTCTGAGCTGGTTATCACTTATTTTAGTCACATAAAATAATTTGCATCTCAGGTATGAACTATTTATCTTTAAATATGTCATGAAATAAAGAATAAAGACTCAGCAACACTGTCATAATTCAACAGAAAGACATCTTGGCGGGGTGAATCATCACAAAGTGAAGTTCTGTAACAACAGGATGTTTTAACAATAACAAGATTAGAGGCTCAATATTAGAGTTAGAGAAAGCACATAATAAATAGAAGATTACTGAAAACTTATCTAGTTTCAAAAAGAAGTGGACATGGTGCAAGTCATATCACAGGTTTCAGATCCTTATGGCTGCCTTGGTATCAGGCTTAGAAATAATAGTTCTGATTCTGGCTTCCTGTTGCAACCTTGTGAAACTCGCCCCTTTTACATTTTGATGTGAAAACCAGTCTGACTTATTTCAAATTTTTTGAGGCTTTTAAATTCCCAGACTCAAATAAAAACTCAGGGCAGCTAAAACAGCAACACAGCTAAAACAGCAAACTTCTACTGAATATATAAACTTGAGTATTTAGTCATAAAGGTTTCTTCTTCCATAGAAACCATAATCTGCACTGTTACTGTAAACATGCTTGCTCACTGAAGTTGAGCTGTAGGACTTAACTAGCACCATTACTTATTGCTACTTTATTGGGGTTTTTTTGTCATTGTCAAATTTTCTGGCAGTGATTTTGTATCACTTTTCAGATACTTGCTGTACTTGTGACTCAAGAGATTTAATTACTCTGAATAGTGTATTTCTGTGAAAGGCTTCTTGTAAATGATGCTAATGGAGATTTCTTATTACAGATAACAATTTGTAATCTAATAGTTGATAATGCCTAACCTACTTACATTGAAATATATTAACTTTGTATAGATTTGTTTTAAATATATTGTTTTCCATGTCATTAATTTCAAATATTTTTAAATTTCAGATGGTTTGGTCATTCAGAATGCATGTTTGCTTTGAACATCATTATTCTAACTAATGGGTAAGTTTGCAATTTTATGGTCAGATGCACAGAAATAATAGACATTTTTATTCTCCCATAAAATTTAATATGAATGGCAATAAACAGCTCAACTAGAAAACTTATTGTTAATTTTAATTTGATTTATGTCTTTTTTAATACTATGTTTTTAGTGTCCTCTTTAATTTTTACAGTTTATGGTGGGTTTTGGTACTAGAGGTTAATTCCTGTGATAAGAAAAACTAGCACATGCAATCGAATGTATAAACAAAGATTAATTTTATTGCAGAAATACTTAATCTTCTAAAACTTTATGATGAAAAAAATCTAGTAATAAACTGCAATGAAATACAGCTTATTTCCTAGACTTGCAGAAATTCTTAGAACAAGGAGAAATGGGAACCCCCCGGCAATGAGTACTTGGTGATGCACAGGATTACCTACACTTTTGCAAGCACTTCCAAACTCTGAGTTCGTGCAGCCACTGCTGCTTCTCTGCCAAGGCAACATCAAGGCTGAGCAGTGCCTCAGTATTGCCCCTGAGCCCATGGGAGAGTGGAAATGGCAATTATATACATTTGCTTTATACCCCTTCCTTCTGTCTCATCTCAATAATGGCCTGTTTACATGAAACAACCAGAGAAGATAATATATTCTTCATAATATTCTTCTGAGTAAAAAATACATAAACCAATTTACTCTGATTGGAGATATGTGTCTACATCGGACAGACAAACTGACAGACTTACAAATACCTAGGTCAGATCTCCATATTTGCTGGTGGGATGTCCTTCCAGTGCTTCTCTGACTACTCCTTTCAACTGCTGCCTCTGGAGCCTCATCCAGTGCTTCTTGGACTGAAATTTCTACATAACTAAGGAGGAAGAAAGGTAATTACAGGAGGAACAATGAAAGAGAAAAAACACACTACAAATGCCATTTAATTAAATATTATTTTCATGATACTTTCATGATAAGAACCTTTTGATGCCAATGGCAGTCATTTTATCAGGATACAGAAGGAGATCAGTTGGCAACACCAACGTTGCACAACAACACATGAGAACTTTGCTAAAGGCAGAACTAAATACTACTCCATAGAGCTCCAATCAATATAAAGGTGAGGATAAGAGCTGGAATCCTTTCAGATTATATCCATAAAAATAAGGAAAGCTCTTCAAAGGGTTTAATATCAAATCATGTTGTCTGGTGCAGGTAATTACATACTAGTTTACATCTATCAAACAACTAACTATTCATTTTGATTTAGTCTAAGAATTCTGGTTTGAGTTAAGAAGTTCTGGTCCTACAGTCTGTGCTTTTATCTTCCATCTCTTTCAGTGTATAAATGCATGCCACACTTCTGTAAATTTGCCTCATAACTCTAAATACCACTGGGGGGGGTTGTGGTGTTTATTTGTTTATTTGATTTTGGTCTGTTTTTGTTTTGCTTTGTTTTTCCTGGCCCCATCCTCTCCAGGAAGAAAATTAGTTTTGTTAAACCAGTTAATTTAGAAATGGGCTGGGAAGTTACCGAATTGACAGTAATAATGTATTGTTACATTTGCTCATTTGAATAACAAACTATTTTGATTTCTTGGTAATGAATAAATGGTCACAGAGTGTTTTAAGTCAATGTCACAGAGCTTGCTGTACAAGTTGACTGGAAACCTCAGTCTGTTGTCTTTGTAAGCTCAGACTACTAGTGATTTTTACTAGTGATTTGATAGGTCAAATAAAGTTCAAAGGCAGAATATTTTTATGCACCACATTATCCTACAGTATGTTATTTTTGACCAGATTTAAAGCTAAAGGTGTGTAAGTGTAAACCTAAAGAAAGTAGTCACTTTTGGATTATACTTGTCACAATAAATAAAAAAAAAGTTTCTCGAGATACCAGAAAATAATATATAGAAGTATTCAGAAAAGACTTGAACTTATTCACTGAAGCATTTTTTAGATACAGTCAGAGAGCTCAGCCATGATGAGTTGTATTTAGCTTAAGGCTGAACAAGTATTAAGAAGACTCAAGGTGGCTTTATACCAGTTGTGTCTTTTATGTATTCAAGGCTTTAGAAAAGGGCAATTTGGCTTCCTTACAACAAGTGTTGTGTAAAAGCAGTTTTAGAGCTGTTTAAATCACATCTGAGGGATTTGAGAAGCTGTACAAGCCAGAGACCAGCAGTGACACTTGACTGCTTCCTACATATCACGTTGGGATTTCTAAGAGACTCTTACAGGTCATTGGTTTCCAAACACTGAACAAAGATGACAGCAAGAGGGAGAGGTGAAGAAAGTTTTTCTACCCATCAGTTTTAACAAAGTCTAATCTTATTATATAAAAGTATATCTGCTTTAAGTAACAACTTGATATAGCATGATTTATGACCTAGGAATATATGAATTGGGAAGTAACACATTCATGATTTCTCTCTGCTGTTTCTTATTAATATAAAAGTAAATAAACTAACCTCAAAGAGTCACAGAATGGAACTTCCGTGCAAGTGACTTGCATTGGTTCATCAGAAAAATGCTCTACAATAATAAAAGCAAGGTTCTGTCAAAAATGTCTACCAGATTCTTCAAAGAAATGACTTTGAAGGTTGCCACCTCACCTTTTCAAAACAATATCCAAAAAAATTTCTCTCTAACCAGGATGCAATGCAAGGTATCATTCATGAGAATGCCATAGAAAGGATCACACTCTTTTACAACCTGGGCAGCTTACCAAGCATCCTGGTATGCATACCAAACCAAGCAAGCTCTTTCCTTTTTTATTGAGTGTTTCTGTTAGTTTTATCAAGCAAATAAGTCAAAAAGCCTTATAAATCCTTTTTTTATAATGCTCTAGCTGTGCAGATTCTATACAAGAAAAATCTTGCATTCTTTAATATTTAAAAACTTCTTATAATGTCTTTGTTGTAACAGACACAAAGATCACCGTACAGCAAAAGAATTTAGAGTATTCTCTTTTTGCCAGTGGTACACTGCCTGGGGGAGGACCAGGAGGAGGTAATCTGTGTTCAGTCACTCCTTTAGCCTAAAAATAATTGAAATTGAAATTAGAAAATACTTCTTCATCCTCTACAACACTATGAAGGAGTAGAAAAAGTAAGACATGGTCTTCCAAATCCTCAACTATTTAGGAGAGCAGGAGTCACAAGTAAACTAGCACATAATTTAAAAATGTATCCCTATAAAAAAGGGATAACAAAATCAAATTGAGCATAACAGGGATGAAAGAAGCAGTTTACTGGAACCAATAAGTAGCCCATGTAGGATAAATATAGAATATTAATATTAAACATTTTACAATACCATATCTGAATTTCACTTTATTTTTCCATTAATATAATTCCTGTACTCCCTTTTTGTACAACCTCTCTGAAATGGAATACAAACCCAAAATAAATAGTTGAGTGACTATTGAATTATTTCTAACCAAATAACTTCTTATTCAAGCTCAGGTTTCTAGCTAATTTATTTCTTCTCTCCCATTTACTGTAAGTTAGGAGAAAATTGGCTGCTTGAGCTCCAATTACAGACCTCTGCTTAAGAAAGATCTATATAATTTATATACTTGCTAAGACAACACTCTAGTGCCTTAGTCTCTGAAATGTCTCTCAGGTCAATTAATATTTTCCAGATGAATGGTGTTATCACCAGTGAATAGGGATTCCCAGTGCTGGTTTGAAGCGGCACTTGGACACTCAAACTGAGAAAGGTACCAGTGCTCAGCAAGGCCAGTGGAATCGTAACATTTGCTATAAATGTTAAGATTAATCTTGGATCAGAAGGGTCCCTTATCCTGCCAAAAGAGTTTTCTGCAAATGAACCTCAAATTTCAGTCTAAGATGACTCCAAGCACCTGTTCCCTAGTGACCTTTTATGGAATTTAACAGGATGCAATACAAAGAGTCTTTTTCTCTAAGAATCAGCATAAATTTCCTTCTGCTTGTTTTCATCCTATTATCCTTAAGACTACTTCAGATCATCCTAAACTTCAGATCATCCATGTTATCACCAGCAACAGACCTATTGATAATAACACCCCCAGTGAAACTTCCCGTTGGTGTTCACTCCTTTCCAACACTTCCAATGCAATCAAGGTGGACAATGCATGTGCTTGAACCACCACAGCAATAAGCCAGACACAGTAAGGTAAAAATGTTTCAAGAACTAGAAAGATTAAAAAACCCAACCAACCAAAAAAAAACAAACACCAAACAAACAATCAACAAACAAAAAAAGTCCACCAAAAAAATCCCCAAGACCACTTACAGAAGTCCATTATATTCGTGCCTGGAAAAAAAAAATTACTGGTCCAGACATGTATTCTTCCAAGCTTTTATGGAGACAATTAACCAAGAACTGAATAATATGTTCTGATCATCTGTTTTAGGGAGACTCAAAGTACTTGCCTGGCAAAATTATTGTTTTATATAACAGTTTGTTCTTTTTGTTTTGATTAATGATCATGTTAGTTTCTAGGTAGCAACAGTTCCTACAGCTACGTTGGAGAAACCACATTTTTTGGAACTGCTGTTACCTGCTGGTGAGAAAATGACTGTCCTGCCAGTGCATTTTACAGAAAGCAATTAAATCTTGTCCTAAAACAGAAAGTGTCTAGTGCTGTTTTTAAATATGTAGGAATTTTCAAGCATCCTGTTCTTGTTTTTCTAATTCAATTGCATTAAAACCCGTGCAAATCTTTAGACAAGATAAATTGCTTTTGTTTGAAATTAATTTACTATATAAACACATATTCTCTCCAAATATCTTTGGAAACACTCATACTTCCTCACAACTCCTTTTGGTAGCTCAGACAGTTTTTACAGCTTGACTTTTTTTTCAGGCTCAGTGCAGTAGAAGTACATTGTGAGCACATCTTTTAGTGTTTAATCTTTTTCACTTACGGAGTTTGGTCACAGAACAAGGACACATGAAAACAGAGCTTCATTTCACAGGCATATGAACCAAAATGGCAGCCTTCAGATAAGGAAACTGAAGACTTTGACTGTGGCAGGAGCTTTAATACTGTTGTGCCTTTTTCTGTCTAAATCAAAAGCAGAAAACTGGCAGAGCTAATTTTGATGGAGAAGATGACCTGCTGTGAAATGGGATGGACAAACACAACCCACAACTCACTGCTTCCATTTCTTCAGCTCTCATGTAGCTCAGTAAGAATCAGAACAACATCTGCAACCAAGTACCAGCTGCTGATCCAACTTGTGTTTCAAAGCAATTGAATTAGGACAGAGGAACATTAGGAAAACGCTGAAATTTCCATACCTTTTTAAACAAATGTCTTCAAATTTTTAGCATGTCTTTAAAAAACAGGAAGGACTAGGAAAACAGGACAGCTAATTTTTAAGTCACTGTGCTTTGAATGCAAAAACTGGGAACCAAGTCTTTAAAATATGATTTAAGATCTGCAGCAGGAAAGAAGGTGCTTTGATTTCCCACTGCCAAATGTTAGAGCTGCATGTGCAAAAATCTCTTAAAAAACTGCATGGGCTGAAAAATGCCAAAGTGGTAGCCAGATTCTGAGAGGGCATCTGCCAGAGTTTTGTGTTGAATTGTATGAATTGGACATATGGATTTAGTTATATTATGTGAGAAGAGTTTGGTGCACAGAAATTTTACTTCTGTAAAAAGCCAAGAAATATAACTCAGGGGAGCCAGGAGAAAAAAAAGAAAGAGTCTTTCAAACTATAAGGCAGAAAGTGAAAGAAAAGATCAGAGAGTTGTGGGATCTTCTGTCCTGTAATAAAAGGAAAGTAAATTTCTCAGAGTATTCATGAATAAACCTAGAGTTTAGTGACATATTCCAAAAATAAATCACAACAATCTGTGTACAGAAAAGGTTAACAGCCAGTCTGCTACTACAAACTGATTTAGTTTTGTTTCTAAATCCTATTATTTTGGTTTTAATTGTTGGTTTTGTTGTTTCTGGGTTTGTCTTTTTTCTTTTTCAGAAGAAACTTCTTACTGTATTGGCCCAGAGACAAATCTATTAGCACAAAGGACATTCCAGAAGTAAGTAAAGCCAACAGCAAACACGAGAGGCTTTTCCAGTGAATGGGTGGAGAGAACACAGCCTTCCCACTAGAGATCCAGCCAACACTTCAGAAGCTTCCACTCCCAGTTCCATATCAGCCACGTGGTAGGTGGGGTCTGGTTTTTACTTTTAACATCTTGCTTGCTGAGCCTTCAGTTTGACTTTTATGCTTTGAGCCAACATCTTCCTCAATTTCCCAGCTTCTGGCTGTTGTTGCACATCTGCAGATATGTCCTTATGCGTGCTCTTTTCCAAAATTTATGTCTTTGGAAGGAGATGAGAGATCCCTCTGTTATTTTTCTCTCATACAGATCTTACTAAGAGAGTAATTAGCTGTGGTATTAGTTGATTATTATTCAGAGTGGTGCAGGCCAGAAACACCTTTCCTGGAGACTTAAAACTTGCTCAGGACTTCCTACACCTACTATTATTCTAATTCTTTGCAAACAATTTGCTGTTTTCAATCCACATGATCTACAGATGCTACCAGATGATGTAATCTGTATAACCAATGACTTTCTGACATGCTTGGTCTGATTAGAATGAAAAAATCTTTGCTGATGCTTTACTTATTTCAATTAACACTCATCCAAATTCTTCTTGCAGTTAGATCTTCACTGTATTTCCATATCAATGGAGCGGAAAAACATACAGGGCAATGTAAACACAGCCTGAACATTCCTGACAAGATCTTTTCAAACTAGTTGCTAAATTACCCTTATGATCCTCCATCACACCACCTGTGTCAGGAACTGCAGTTTCTCAATAATTCATGCTTGCCTTTTTTCCTGAAATCACTGCCAAAGAACAGATTAAAAATGGTAAAAATATCGGGATCCTAAAAATGACACTGTAAGACAAATCCGACAAAAATTGGAGGTTTTAAGCTCTCAGTGTGATTCCTTCAGCCTAACTGAGGTTCGAAACCAACCTTGTATTTATTATGAAGTCTTAGTGTTTGTATATTCTTTCTTCATGCAGCTGTGGGCTCAGGACTTCTAAAAAAAGACTAAGACATGGAGAAAGACAGTCAAGCAAACAGGACTGGCAGTGCCCAGCATAAGGCTGAGAAGCTGTGATGCAGCACAGGAAAACTACAGAGCAACTTTGAGTGATGACTTTAACCAACTCTGTCTTTGACCTTAACTCAGTCTTTCTAATTATTGTGATTTTCTTTCCTTTTATTGTGGTTTTTTCAGAATGTGTCTGCACTTTACAAATGCTCTGTTTGCTTCAGTAGAAAGAGACAAAACAAACAAGCAAAAAACCAAGCCAAAAGTACAACCCCAAAGCTTGAAACTATGTATTAGATGTAGGAACGGCCAAATTCCTCTTGTTCAGACTTCTCTCTTATTCCCAGCCCTGTATTCAGAAGGGAGAAAGCAATAAAAGTTGGCCATGTTTCTATGGTGCTTCATCCAACTGTGCCAAGCCAACCAAAGCCTGGTAGTGTCTGCACATACACCCAGGCAATGTACCAGCCCCTACAGCTGGATGGGTCTGCCAATAAGTCCATACTCCTAGGGAGCTGCTGGAAGTGCTGTGCAAACTAGGTCTGGACACCCAGGCTGCCTTCCCCCAGGAAAGGGTATAGTTCCTGTTGAAGTGAAAGACAAACTATTTTCACACCCAGCTTCATAACATGTCTGTATTATCTATAAAAAAGCCGGAAGATTTATAATGCTTTCTTTAGTAGTAAAGTACAGATACGGACTGAAAAGCCACTTTTTGTCTCTTTGGTCTCTTTATGATCTGAAACCAGCATCTGCCAAACAGGTTATCATTCACATGTACAAATGAGCTATACTACAAGATTGAAAAATTATTTAAACCATTGTTTATTCAATTACATGCTGTGTCCCTTCTCTGTCTTGATAAACAAACTGAATAAACTTCTGAAAGCTCTCAGCCTGAAGAGTCTGAATCCTATGATCAGCTGTTAAATTAAACATTTAGAAGGCTACATTCCATGAAGGGATATTTCCAAGGACCTGTGGTACTTCTGAAACAGCACATTTAAAATATTTTGGCATTTTAAACAAATTTGCCTTGAAATTGTCAAGACCCAAAATAGGCCTATAAAATAATTAACTTCCATTTAATTTTTCCAGCAATTTTTATAGAAACCAAGGGGAATCATCCAATAAATAAGAGATACTGTGCTTGGCAATGTAATATTTTCTTACCTGAGATCATAGACAATATGGAACGGTGTGAAAGTCCTCCCTACCTCACCCAGAGCACTGTAACTGGGTGTAATTTCAGAGCAGATTTCAGAAACTGCACTCATTGATCAATGGTGAAAGTAAGAGCGAGGCTCAGGGCCAGGACCAACAGCATTTACAATCAGAACAAGTTATGAGAGGCAAAGCAGATGTACTTGAGCACAGAAACCACCTGGCAAGTGTCACTTTACAGTCCAGCATGTGCAGAAATGCCTTCAGAAGTGATGAAGTTTACAGCACCACTGGAATCATAGACTTTACTACACGAGAAACAGGCAGCAATAGGAGCTGCAGGACAGAACTTCCACTGGCCAATCACACCTTTTTGGAGGGGGGGAAAAAGAAGCTCATGTATTCAGAGGTTGAAACCAGAATATGATATGCATGTGTCATAGAGACATCCACTGGTTCAGCAGCTTCAATCATCAGCACTGAAGCTAGTGTTTTAAATTTATATTTGGCTCTTGGACAGAGATTTTATGAAGAAGGTTAGCCAAAAAGACATAGTGAGAAAAAATGTATACCACATAAATTTCCATCTTCAAGTGGAACCAAGCTTACAGCCTATGGAAGGGTTCTCAGCTTCAAAGAACAAAACAAGATAAAAGAATATAGTTGCTATTGAGTAAAAAAAACAAAGGTAAAAGAACAACAAAAATAAAGACTGCCTACTCTTTCTGAGGAAGCAAAGAGTCAGTATGTGAAGTTTTATACCATTGCACTCTTCTGTTACTTCTTTATCTGTAAATAAACTCTTATTTTACACAATGTTCAAAAAAGAGCAGCAATTTTATCCCTGACTGGATAAAGGCCTCAGAATCAGAAATCTGAATCCTATGTGAGCCTGTTCCCAGTTTTTCTTCATTATTTATTATTTATGTGATTTTGCCATGAGGAGGAACATAGCATGGCTCTGTCCCAGAAACAGTCTGGAGACTGACATGGGCAGGTTCAAGATGGTTGTTGATGCAAAATAACATTTTTCCAGTATAATGCACCTCTTGATTTTACACAGGATGCAATAACCTTTGCTCAGCAGTGAGTGTGGCAAAGCATCACACAGATGCTAATGTAGTCTGAAAATTTGTGTGGCACAAATAAGAGTTGACTTTTGCAGCAACAATGATAATATGTTGTATGTCAGTTGCATGTTGCATGTTGTATGTATGTTGCATGTCAGTACCCTGAGTCCAGGTGAATCACTGCATTTTTTTTCTTCTGTATCTTGTAACAAGAGGACAGATCCTGCTCATAGTAGAGCTCAACTAGTTTAGCAGGGATTATTTAAACCAGCAACTTTGGGCTTAGCCTGTGCCACGGGAGCTGAGTGGCTGGATGAGCAGGGAGCTCCCCAGAGCCATCACTGTTCCCTGGTTCTGTTGGTGGCAGTACCACGTTCTTGCCTGGCACCATCAGGCCCAGGGCTCAAGTTCTATTCAGCACAGCACATTTGCCATCAACAGTTATTCTCAATTTTTGGAAATGTGCGGGTCTCTAGCAAAGTCACAGTCGTCTTTGACCAGTTTCACACACGTGTACGATGCTGCTCTGCTTTCCAATACGTGACTCAAAGGCCTCCTGTCAATGTGGGAGACATGATGGATTTGACAGAGGAGTGTCAGGAGGGAAAGGATCATAGTTTAAGCTCAGATGCACAGAGATATTTATTCTGATACTTGAAACACTGTTTAGATTACAGCTCAGATTTCACAGCATCAATGTCCTTTAGTCCTTCTTGAACAGAGCAGGCAGAAATCTGACTTGGGTGATTAACTCGTGTTATTAAAGTTTAAAGAAAATAAGTACAACCCAAACAAAAAACCTCTCACTGCGACTGAAACCAAGAATTCAAACATGCCACTGCTCTGAAAACTGAGCAGCCAGAGCTTTGCCTCTCTGACCCCCTGGGGCAGCAGCAATGATCTACACTTGCACTTGCAGGCACTGTAAATCATCTGCCTGGGGGAATATTGTACCAAGTTCAATAGATCAGATTAGCCCTTACTGTCTTCAAAATAGATTTACTAGGGAACTAATGGGGTTTTGGGCCTTCCATCTCACTCAGTGACACTTCCCCATGCAGTGTTATGCATATTTCTGAATAAATGACATACCATTCAGAGAATGCACCAGATCTGGACTTGGTTTTCTTTTGTCACTGCAGATGTACTACAGAGTTCAACCAACAGCACATGTAACAGTTATCCTTAGTCTACTAGTGACTGCCCATGAAGGAAAGAAGGAAAGAAAATGCAAAATAGGCATGAATTTCTACCTAAGCAGGCTTGCAGCCTCAAGTCTGTAAAGACTGAAATTTCTATAGCCAACATTAAGAAAGGCACAGACACACATGCTACCAAGTCAACTTTAAAACAAGACCTGTTTTGGAAGGGAGCAAATGCAGCAAGAACAATTTTGGAGGCCACCTGCCTAGAAACAGAGAACCAGTGTTTCCCTGCTCTCTGCTCTACCACACAACCCCCCTGGCAACCTCAGCACTCTAGAGAGATGCACTAAAACTACTTAAGAGAATGTGGGGTTTTTTCCATTATTTTAGCTTGAAGGTTGCCATTCTCCTCCTCTTCTTTCCATGCTCCACCATTTTTTGAAGAACCCTGCTTTCCATGCAATGCTGTGGAACAGTGTTGATCCAGTGATGGTGACTTTTTTCCAAAAGGAAAAAAGGTTCCTTTGGGACCCTTTCCGGGTCTTTAATAACCTTTACCACTACCAGAGCAGCATAAAGAAGGCTTTATGATACAGGCTACTGACCTATTTTTGATATTTATTTCTAAAGAATGACCTTTTCTTTTGCTTGAAGTTTTACTCTGCTGATTCCAACTATTCTCAAAATATTGTGCTACAGCTGAAAATAAAAATGGAAGATGATAATAATAAATGAAGATATGGCATCCTAATTTTAATAAAGCAAAAAGAGTTAATTTTTTAGTCCTTTCTCTATCAACAGAAGAAATTCTCTCCTCTTTTATTCCAACTCAGACTACTCTAAAAGACTGGGGACAAGAAAGACAGTTGGTAATGGATAAAGATATCTACCTATTCTCTTCAATCTACTGCTGTGGGCATTCATTTAAATGTCAGGCTTGTTCTCTGCAATAAGTACAAAATTGCTTTTGTTGTATTTACCGGTATATCTCACACTATTAACAAACACTTTTTTTTCTTAGCCAATATTTAAAGAAACAGCAGTACTCTCCAAATGTGCATGCTCAGCTTTCTGAAGCTGAAAGTATCACTTGTCTTCTTGAATAATTTTACCTGATTCTATCCGAGGTCCATCCAGTCCTCCTCTTTTTAACTCCACTGTAATCTTGGGGAGCTTACAGGAAATTTTCAACTCTTTTAAATATTCCCTTGTGACTGAACTTTCATATAACCTGTTATTTTCTTGAGTTTGCTTTTTTATTTTCACAAAGGATTGGGAAATAATTTTGGCTGCACAAAGCCCCTACATGAAAATTACTAAAAGGACAACCAAAGTTGATCCCAATAACATTTACTGCTGTGGTTTGTATGGCACAAGGAAGCCATACTTGGGAATTATTTTTTCTCAATTAGATAGCAATTGTAGCACATCCAGAGG
Source organism: Neopelma chrysocephalum (assembly GCF_003984885.1). Lineage (NCBI taxonomy): Eukaryota > Metazoa > Chordata > Aves > Passeriformes > Pipridae > Neopelma > Neopelma chrysocephalum. Next base: position 1,991,191 of record NW_020897730.1, read on the forward strand.
CTACACCTATCTAACAGAATAACCTGCATAAATAATGATTAAACATCAAAATACTTACCAAAATAAGGTATTTAAGCAACTTGTCCATTTTTGTAGAACAACATGAGAGAAGGGCAAAATAATTCACTGCTTTCTTACCTCTGTTTCTTTAAACTTTTCTTGGGGTAATCTTTGCCCTTTTCAATGGGCTATTTTAAGATGTGTACTTCAGAGAAGCCCTCGACATTGGAGCAGGCGCAGGCCTTTTGGTGATGAATGCTAATGTCAGTCAGGGCTTCCAGCATCAGTCCCTTTTCAGTACCTGCTTACCCGCTGAGCACTTTCTGTACCACAGCAGGCACCAAGCACTTTCTGTACCACAGCACCATCTCTCCTGCAGCACCAGTGACTCAAAACGTCTCCAGTCATTCCGATATCTCTTTTGAGAGGCTCTCTCCAGGTCTGATTGCAGCACAGGAACATAAAACTACAAAAAAAATCCTTCTACTTAATTTAAGCTGCCAACACTAACTTAAGTCAAAGAGGAGGTTGTCTTAAAAAGTTAAATTTGCCGTCTGTCCATGAACTATGGCTACGTTACTCTGTCTTTCCTGTTCAATTCAACTGTACCAGTTTGATGTAAAACAGGGCAGAAGGAGGCAGTGATCTATCAGAGCAGTTAAGCACTTCTTCAGTTTGCAGTCCCTGCACTCTTCAGCTGGAGTTAATGTTACACCTCCCCATATTTGAATTTATGGGTATGAGGTTGTCAGTTGGTCCTTACCTTGAATTTAAAGAGTTTTGACACCTCCTTCAACATTCATGTAAATCGACAGGAGAATTTTAACGTAAACTCATAAAGTCCAGCCTGCCCTACATGGTATTTTGAATATGAAGATAAAACAAAGAGTATCCAGGGGCCTTGATCTGGACAGAACGTCTATATCCCCTCCTAAGGAAACACATGAAATGAGAGTCCAATATTTTTTCTCTTCCCTGTATCCATTCTAACTAGTTTTACGTTGCTGTTGTTTTGCAGCCTAATAAATCACAGTTCACTATGTGGGCTGATGTAATGTCACTGTAATGCTCTGAGACAAGTGCTGGTGTGTTAGTTATGGAGATGAGAGTGTATAGGCAAGCACTCATTAGCCTTAACTAATGAATCCTTTAACAAAGTCACAGACAATTGAGAGGAGCAAAAGTTACTGAAGCCTTGAGGCTTATTGCACTAATGTGGTGGGTTTTCAGGGAGGGTTTTTTTATTTGTTTTGTTCTGATTGAGTGAAACTATTCGCTGCCTTCCTTACTTTGTAAGAGGCAACAGTCCCTGAGTATGTTTCTAAACTGAGCTGTGGTTTATGGGAGACCCTACTTTTATGTGAAACAAAAGCCAGATTTGCCTGGGAGTGATCTGAGATGCAGTCTCACTGTGCTGTAGCAGTAAGGAAACAATGTGATCCTGCAGAGATATACAGGTGTACTTTTCTGAATATACAAGCGACTTCATAGCACCACTGAAAGCCCCCAAAAGCTAAATGAAGTATGTCTTTGTACTGTGAAAAACAATCAGTCCCTTGAAGACCTCAGGGAAAGCACAGATGAGCTTTGGTTTCTGCAGAGGCTGGGAAACACAACAGGGAGTGAAAGTACTGTGGAAAGCATAAGTCACTCTTGTCCAATGAAGATTGTTTCCCCTTTATTTCATACTTTGCCTATAATTAGAGAGACCTCTTCTCAGTGCATGTTCAGGTAGCATTTTTTTCTTTAGATACAGTGACTCTCCCTACGTTCCCACTCGAGAAATGGCTTCTACAAGGGGAGGATTGTGGCTATGTAATATTCACATTCTATGATTACATGCTTTTTTAAAATTCCTTTTCTTATTCCTTTCAAAAATCAATTATTTTTGTTCTAATACTTTCAGAAATCAATGGGTCAGTAAGGAAGAGAGGAGGTAGCATCTTTTCACAAAAGATGCTAAACAAACTCAGGGTAAGAAGCTTCAAGAAGCTTCAGGGACACGAGAGCAAATCTGGAAGCTAGAATCCATATAATTTCTTGCAGCTCAGAAAGTTGTGAAGAATCAAAAAGTAATCCTGAGAGCAGCAGGCAGCTTGCAAAGACTGCCATAGTCTTGTGCTACTAATTTACAAATTCATTGTATTTCCATTTCCTTACTTTGCTGTTTCGAATTTCTCTTATTTCCAGAGTTCACAGAGTTAGTCTATGAAGGTCTCCTTCAAAGGTCTGCTTGAATATGTCCAGGGCTATAAAGACTTGGAGCAGCATGGAAGGTTACAAAGCATTCTCAGGGAGCTCTGTCCTGGCAATGAAAGAAGAGAAAAGCTAATGCTGGCTCATAACACCAATATTTTCAAAAGGAGCAAAAGTGAGAGGCCTCTTGGAGTAGGATTTGAGCACAGGAGAGCTGGATACAATTTCTGACTTCACCATGTGCTAATTCACTTAAATCCATCTCCCAGTCTATACCTCCACCCGTACACTGGGGATGCAAGCTCTACTTTCTTGGACTTTTTAGTTATTATCATGACTAACATTGCTAATTTATTAATTGATATTCCTCAGAAGCACTTAAAAAGGGGAGTTAATTCTTTTAAACCTTTTCAGAATTCCAGTCCACCCTCCCCTCCAGCTTCAGTTTGAAGCCATGTGAGTTAGCAAGAGTCATGGCCAAGGAGTGGTGAATTCTCCCTGCTTAACTGAACCTCAACACAACAGGAGGAAAGAGTGAGTTCCTTGCCAAGCACACAAGGATGTGTAAGAAGGGGATGCATCTTCCTCTTTCTGTTTTATTAAATCATAGTTACACACCTAAAATAATATATTTTTCCTGCCAAAATAGTCTTGCTCTTCTATAAGAATAGCAATACTGTTTTGACCGTGGGGTACTAAGAAAACTGTTGAGCTCTGAGGGAAAAAACACAAGCATTACAGAGTGTATCTTATGCCTCAAACAAGCAACCTTCAGAAAGCTGGCTGACTTAGTATTAGCCAATGTATGTGTACAATGATTAGGATAAAACATTGCCAGCATACATGGAGTAACATACCAAGTGAACCACGTACCAGCATAAATAAATGAGACTTCAGCATTAATAAAATACATAAAGCAGCATACTTCTAGCATTAGCAGGAAAATGCCATGTTCAATCTGGATTTCATTTGAGAATTTGAGTTAGAAAGCTAATCCTGACATTTCATATTGATTGACTACAATTTTTTCCATGCTTCTCTCTAAGTGACTGGAAAGTTATATGTTTTCATTAAAAATCCTGCCTAATCAAGACAGTTTATAGCAGAAAAGAAGGAGAATTTAAAATAAAGTTGATACTTGAAAAAGTGGTTCTCACTAAAAGATCCTTCACCACCCTATGCTTTAAACCATTTATGAAATGAAGTAGAACACGGAACAACTGTGTTGACATTCTGCTCTTAGGAACTATTCCTATAAATATTCATCAGTGGGCAATGAGTCCATAGTGTGAAAAGTATAGGAAGACTGTCCCCTCCATTCTCCATATTCCTGGTATGGCAAACTTCACTATTTTTACTAAAATTACTAGGACATATTTCTTTCAAAAACATAAACTAAAAACGAAATGTTAAAATCACTACTTTCTTTTAAGGGACAAAGGGAATGACAACATCTGTCTGTCAAAAAAAACCCAATAAAATATCAATGGAAATAAAATAATTTATAAATTGCCTGATTTTAGCTGTCATCCTCTTGTTTTACAAACCAACAGAACTGGAAAATAATGTGGAAGTTGCAAAAAGGTCAAAGGAAAACTGAATACCAACTCTCCCGTGGTTTTAGTTCAGGCATAAAGCAAGGCTCCTGGTGAGGACACACCTCCCTAGGCTAGCAAAGAGCTCCACTTACTGGCAGATGCAGCCCCTGAGTTATTGCTTCCCACTTAATTACTGAACCAATAGTAAACAACAATAAATCAATTGCCCAGTCCATCAACCCAGAATAGAAGAATTACATTGCTTAAAAGTACCCAGTGACAGCTCACATACTTTCAAATATACTTCCTGGTCTGAAATGAAACTTTGAACAAGTACAGGGACAAAATGTAAAGGGGCACTTAGGCAAAGTGATGAAGCAGAGTGAAGAATGATACCAAGCCCACTGGAGTCTTTCCCCTGTCATCAACTGTTTTTGGCTGAGCTCCAGAACAAAAGTAAGGGAGAGAGATTTTGATACCACCAGTACTTCCTGTGAACTCCAGATTATTATAGTTTGGTACACTGACATTTTGTGTTAAGAAAATTAATCCGGATGATGGATAATCTGCCTATGTTTTATTATATTGTAGTGCCCAATACGTACAAGTTACAGATTTTTTTCTAAGGCAGCATAATGCTGCACAAAAAGATGGTGCTTTCCATAAATTCTTTTGTAAATGGCCTTTATGAGTATTCTTCCACATGTTTATCTTTCATTATAACATTATTCTTTTCACCTTTACAGTAAAGTTGAATATGGCCAGTAATTTTAGCCAAAAATTAGTTCTTCAAAAGCACCTCATCAGCATTGACTCATGTGGGTGAAATTGCATTTTATGGTGTACCACAGGATATTTTGCACATAATGAATGATCAAAAACTATTTTACTCTATGCCAGAAGGATAAATGCACATATCACTCTTCATATTAATTTAGCTAAAAAATTAAAATTGATTTTCAAATACTTGGGAGGATCCCATGGAATGACACAGTGATAAAGTATTATAGCACTTTGCTAGAAAGGATAATAATGACAAATGTTCAGGAGAAACAGAACAAGAACCAGAGATGAACCAAAAGTATTCTAAAGGGCATTTAAATTACAAAGTATTTACCTACCATCAACTCAAATTACACGATGTACATACATAACTGGCAGCAAAGTTTATATGATGAATTTTATCAAGATCACAATGAAGACATTCTGTTTTTTTTTTCAATTAGCCATCCAAATTGATTTGGCTCTTTTTTTTGGTGGCAGTGTTTTTCAATCAATCAATGAAGGACAGATTGTGACACATTGCCAATAATTCACACACTTTTTTCGCAGTCTGCTGTGCCACAGGGACTGCTGATACACCAGTGGAATCTCTATCCTTTAAGTCGATACCCCAATGAGCAGGTTGTCCTGAATAAGCCATTGGAGTAGCAGTGCTTCAGGCCCCAGAAGCATTTAACGTGGAAAATGTATTGTGCACAGTGTTCAACAGGCATTAACTTAATCATAAGCTAGGTGCTCCCTTAAATTTGGCCTTTGTTTTTATCCCAGAAACGATGTGAAGGGTTCAGAAAGCTTCATTCCTTACTTTGCTGTGTTGAGCACTCCTCCTTTCCAAGCGAACCACTCACACTTTGGCTCACTGTCGGCAGGTTTCCACCATCAAAATGGCCTGTCTTGTCTTTTATGGGATTTAAGTTTTGACTTTTCAGACATACTTAAGGCTATTCTCACTATATCTGAGATCAGAATCAATGCACAGATGGGAAAGTAATCGTATCCCTCTCATTTGACCTGTTTAATTATCTCCTTGGCAATACTACTATAAGTGGAAACCTCACTTTCTGATGCCTCAACTGGCTTCTGACATAAAAAAAATGGCTTTCTAAAAACGGTCTTCAAGGAAATATGCCTTTAGAAATTCATGTAAGACTCTGAATTAGTGCATACAGAAACTCCTGCTGCATTACTCAGTACTAAGCAAGAACTGGTTTGAAGGAGAGCGAGTATAATAATTATGCAGCTCTCACCACCCAACAGAAGCATGCTGGCAAGATAATAAGCAACAACATGAGATAGATAAGCTTCCTTTACTTGTAGAGAGGGAATTATGAGACAAGTTCAGTTCTTTTTTTTCCTACCAAATATTACACAAACGGCCTCTAGAGGGATCCAGGTTATTGCTTTTCTATTGAAATTCCTTAAGCTTGGTGTTTTTGTTGGGGTTTTTTGTTGTCGTCGTCTTTTTCTTTCCCCTCTGTTACCTTTTAACAAGTGAATCATTCATTTAGAAATAACGATGTAAACATTTTGCATTAAAAGGTCGTAGAACCACAGAGTTCATTATCAGGATGAAGCTTTTTGAAAATCCAAAAATTAAAAAACTGGAGGGCAAGGTTCACATTCAGTAGAAGTCCAGTCTCAAATAAATCAGCCCTCAGCTTATATCACATTGAATAAAACGATACAAACCAAAGAGGTGCCTAGACATTCAGCTGCCTATGTGAAACATCCTGAACTGATGAATCTGCACAATTAAGTTAGGAATGTGTAAGAATTGAACTCATGTTCCTATTGTATATTGCTTCTAAATTGTTGTATCTGGCTTGGGCTTTGTTTGCCTGAATTATTTCACCTAGTTAGAATTTTTACAGCTAAGATTTAGTAAAGCAGGCATATACTTGAGAGTTTCAAGTTAAACAAAGAGCAAGAATTTCATTCTAAGATGTCTATATTCTACACGTTCTGTATTCTGGGTTTACTAAACAATGGATATAACAAGCAGCTTCCAGACAGCTTCAAAATTTAATCTAGTAAGCTTTTTACTGAATATGCACTTCACATGTGATCAAATGTACATAAAGTAGATGTAATCACTGTAGGCATGTGGAAAGAACTGTGTGTACAGGTGTGATAGGAAGTCCTAGACATGCTCTCTGTTTGCAGCTACATTTTCAAGTTCATATTCTGGAAAAAGAGCATTTTCAGGGACCCTAAGGCGCCCATAAAAATAGTATTCTTCTGTTTGGCATGCCTGTTTCTCTGGTTAGATTCTTTTACCTTGTCACTGCCCATTTTGTCTCCTTACCTGCTCTTTGTCACAGATTTTCCATCTCCAGATGAATCACAAGTAAAGAAAAAATGAGTAAAAACACCACAGTTTTAAAAGGCAATCAAGCCTGAACAGACAACATTTCAGCAGAAGCCTAAGGTTGATTTATGATGGATGTAAATAATGTACAGAAGATGACCTTTCCCATTTTCAGGAACTTTTTTTCCTCAAATCTTTAACAGGATTCTGCCACGGAGTATAAAAATATCCATCTGAGAATAAATTCTCTTTCTATTTTTAAAAAATTATTTTTTCCCATGATCTTGGGCTCACCTGGCATTGTAACTAATGAATTTCCTTTGTCACTTTTTATCCATCCCCAGAATGGGTGAAGTCAGAATGTGTCAGGTGGTGTAGATGCGCAAATTGCTTCTTTTTAATTTGGTGTCAAGTCCTAACAAATCTACAGTACATCTTTCATATCTACACATATTTCAAATTTGCCAAACAAGGAACTGGGCTAAAGTTTGAAGAGTAGGGATTAACTTCTGACATTTAATTTGAGCACAGTAGAAATACAGGAATTTTTTCATTAAGAAGTTGGCAGATAAAAAAATACTTAGAGAAAGCTTCAAATGGAAAATTCCAGTGCCTAACTTTTTACTTCAGTATCTAACATTTCATTGAACAGCCTTGTAGCTATTCATGAGGACAACTTTTGTACAAGAAGAACTAGGACACATAACCAGAATTTATGGTCAACTTTAAGTTTGTTGTCAATCATCTCAACCCAAATAAATGTGTGTTACACCTTGTAATCCACACCAGCACCCTCTATAGCTTTCTGGTTTCAGTATTAATTAATTGGAAAGGTTTACATGATGTGGTTTGTTGCAATGGGCTTGTGAAGAATCTTAGAGTTGTTACTTGTGTGGTACTAGCAGGAAAGTCTCTTGTTATCTTAATAAATCTGAGCAGGGGCACAGCAACTGTGACAATGCTGAGAAAAATCCAGTGTCTCATCTCATATGCAAGCTCTGTCACCACCCACTGTCACCAAATCCATGACTATCTCTACCCCACAGCAAGACTCACTAAGGATGGTTTGTCTCCTACACTCACTACACTCACTTCCTTTGTAGTTCTTTCACAAACACCTACAGTTTCAGGAAATTCAACTGAAGTCTTGATTCTTGAGGTCTCCAAGTTGCTAGCTCTCTGCATATGGTATGGAATCACTTTTTCTTAATTAGAAAAATTAGTAAGAATGGTTTATATGTTTATATAAAGTGCTGATTTTCAGTTGGTGTGGATTCTTGTTTTGTTTTGGGTTTTTTTTTTGTGAAACAACAAATTCAAATTCTGAGTCCTCCTCCCTCTTTCAAAGCTTTTTGATCTCAAGGTCAAAGCTTTCCAAAGAAATGTACAAGAGCTGGAAAACAAAACCTCCTAAACTTTTGTTGCACTCAAGTATTCAGGTTACACAAGTATAACTATAATAATATAAAGTATTCTCTTTCAGTTACACTAAATTTGTAAGCAGGATTCCCTATTCAGGAAGTTTATTTATTCTGATATGACTTTTTCTAGTCAAGTCACTTCAGTTTTACATTGTTGGAAACATAAAGAGATTTATCCCTGCAGCCTCCTGCTAAGGCTTATGTGCCTTCTTGATGCCAAAATTCCCACTTTAGTAGAACAGTTGAATTAAAGAAAGAAGAAAATTGTGCAACGTGAAGTGATGTAAAACCTCCTTCTCTGTGCAAGAATTTGTTTTGCTCAAGGGAAAATTAGCATTTCTCAGATTGAAATAGTACTCTCACACATACGTGATCATGTTCCCTTCCTTTCTCTTCTCATGGTACTGGGTGATTTCTTGCACAGCTCCTTAGCTATTAATGCATTGAAAACCTAACTGCACTATAATTCCATTTCACCTGCTGACATTTTGTTTTATCAAGAAAACATGAGACAGTACCTACTTGACAAATTTCCATTTACTAGGTAGGAACAGAAAGCTCTTTCTCCTAAAGAGTGTCATGGAATTTTTCCAAAATACAAGGAACTCCAGGAAAATATTCTTACTAATTTAAATTAGCGATCAGAACAGCAGCCTTGGCACTTTCCATTTAATTGCAGCCAAGAGCAGCTGTGATTCTGGACAAACTGCATGGAAAGCAAATTCAGAGGATTTACCTGACCCTGTTAGTTAGGCCAGATGCAAAAAAGTGACTCATTATTTTTCCATTGCAGAGATGAAAAAATGACTTTGCTTTCTCTAAAGCATAGTGTACCTTTGAGAAGGCACACTAGATATCCCTCTTCTAACTGGTTATGTATTTTCTTAAATTTGTAGTAATACCTTGAACAAATACCTGGGAGACTTCAGTTTAAACTAGTCAGTCAGTTCAAACGTAGGAGAACATAGACAAACACGAACGGAGAGACAGATCAACAGAAGAAAGACGGGAATTCCATTAACATAGACACTGCCCAACAACTGGTTGTCTCAGAATAAAATCAGACAAATTTCATTGCTTTAATTTCAAGAACATGATTCAGATATTTTCTACAGCTAGTAAATGATTGCAAACTATTTTTTACTGGCTCGTCAGCAAGACATTTCTATTTCTTGTAATCAAGATGGACTGTAAAAACAATAGACTTGCATCACGTAACAGAGATCAAGCAGCTGTTTGTTTCCAATGATTAAGTCATAAAAAGTGCATGGGAGCATATTAAACCTTCAAGCCAGTCAAAATACTTTCTTTCTCAACAGGAAACAAAAATCCCTCTGCTTAAAAATGCTGTGAACCAAGTAGAACTGTGGACATTGAATTCAAAACAAAGAGAATTAATTTCTTCCTCCACTAGGACAACCACAAAATTTCAATAGTGTCTTCTATGAAGCAGTGACTTCATGTCTGACTGACATACATTTTGATAACAATCCAAGAATAAGTAAACAAATATTATTATATTGGGCAAAGGTAAAGCAATATAGTTACATTATGGTAGAATTTCCCACACAGCTTTTTGACACATTCCCTGATATGACCAAGTGCATTGATTTCCATCTTTCTATAACATACAATGTACATATACTTGCCATATATCTGGCAATTCAGCTAGAAATATTTTCCTAATTACAAAAGCTAACTTGATTCTCACCCTGTTCATAGAGGGAGTAAGGAGTCATGTAGTCTGCACTGTTGTATTTGCCTGCAATGATGGCATTTTGACCCTTAATATCACAATTGAAAAGGCTGCTGTAGAATTTTATATGCTCAGGGCAACATCTGCAGCTATCCTATTTTATTGTTAATATTATTGCTCATGAGATAGCGTAAAAAGAATTATTCTCAGCAGAAATGTTTGTATGTGTATATTTTCAGCTCCTGAATGGATGAACACATCAGCAGAGATTACTGCCGAGGTTATTTCACTGACATCAATCTATTCTTGTCAGATGACAAAGCATCATGACAAAATGAAGCACCAGCGTAACCAATGGGATTTGTTTTGATGGGTATATGTATATTTAATGACAAAAGACATGATGCTGCAGCAAGTGTAAATGCTGCACAGGAAAGATTGTAGTTCTTACTCTTGAATAGTGGACAAGAGGATTCTGAATGCCATGGCTTCTAAATCTTTTATTAAGCATTTAGCTGAATCCACTATAGTTTCTATTTTTTCTAACTCAGTGCTTTTAATTTAAAGAGGACATCTGAATTCCTCTTCTAGGTGATATGACTTACCCTTAGGAGTTGTTTGCATTTTTATTATCTTCTAAAATTATACTGCAGAAAATGTGTCCAACCCGAGTTCAAACCACTGTCTCAAAACTGAACTTAGCCACTTGAACCAACTGTGACTGGGATTTTAAAATTATCTTGCTCCTCCTGCCATAATAGTCCTGTTCACTTGGGTGCACACAAATATAAACAGAACATTTTTAATTAGCTCATCCAAAAGAAGTACCTCCTAAGCGTGTCTTCCCAGGCTCTGTTTATAATTGTGAAGGTTTCATCCTAAGGGGAAAAACGTAACTGTTTTCATGTTTGTGCTATACAGTCTTAAGCTAATGAGTTTGCACTTGGATTTATTAATTAACATGTTTTATATTCTTTGTATAAGAAGCCTGCCCAAGACTCTGTTACTCAGAATCTAATATGTGAAGATTTAATGCCTTTAATTGTCTACAATACCATGGTGGTTATTTGGCTGAGCATCATACGTCCATATCTTGATGAATTTTGAATGCTGCTGCAATTCCCACTGAAAATGGGTTATTTTAAGCAATCACACTGATTACCTCTATTTATATATTGAACTTGAGAGTGAAGCCTATAATTCTAAATTCCTTTTAGTATGAAGGTAAATCACTACCCAAGTTTTAATTGCATGACTCTTTCACTGCCCAAATTTTAATTGCATGACTCTTGAGAACATCTATTTCCCCATTAAAAAAACACTTTTTGATTTTCAAGAAAAGAAGTGTTAAAATCAAGATGTTGAAGATGGAGGAAAAAAGACAGCATATACAAGACATTATACATTTTCTATAAAGAAAATACCTTTCAAAATGTGCCTGGTTGTAGAAATGCAACACAAATTATACTGGTCAAAGACCAAATAAATTTTCTAGATGTCAATACACCTTGGATCACTCTTACTGTCACAGTAGAAATAATAGAATTATGTATGAAAGCATACATATAGGCTCATGTGGTCACTGGGTTGATCAGCTGCAAATGGTGAATTACAGAAAACTTAAACTGCTACACTGGAAACAGACCCTGTTGCCAGCACTGTAACACAGGGAGTTAGAAGAAGGCAGGTGTCATTTATGAGTTTTGGCAGGGTCTAAACACTCTCTTCATTAAAGTGAGTGAGAACAGACTCCATTGAATTTAAAGAACTTACTGAAATTCAGAGATGGGCTGGAGTAAATAATTGAATTTAAAAGAAGATTTCAGCTATTGCCTCTTTTTCAAATATCTGGTTTAAGTTCTTTGTTCATATTATTAGTGCATTTAAGAGGTTCAAATGAAAAAAACAATGTTCACAGAATTTCGGAAATAACGGCATATTTCTTAGCTGTTTTCCAATGTTAAAAATAAAACTCAATACAAATAGAAGGGAGAAAAAGAAACTAAGCATGACAAATATCCTTTTGCCAGTCTGCTTTGTTTCTCTCTGATGTGATGATTTCTCATAGAAATAATATGTCTAAAACCCCATATCTGTGTAGCACTACATTTGATCAGTTTGATTGTTGTAGCACTACAGCTGAAGGCTGATCAATATCAAATTACCTTGAACAAAGTCAAATCTACAGCACATTGGACCGTTGCATTGTGTTCAAGGTAAAGACATAATTTGCAAGTACAAATCAATTGCCTTTTTCATTTGCCACCTCATCCTTGAACCTGTACTTTATTCTGATATGTGGCTTCAAATTTTGATCTGTTATTCTGGAAAAAGGAAATACAAATCACAGACCCGCTTCAACACTGCCACATAACACGAGTGTCATATGTTTGAAGCAGTCTTCTTTCAATAAATAAATAATCTTGATTCCTCTTCTCTGAGGTGTTTATAAGAGTAGCTCACCAGGTCAGATTCAGGCACTGAGGGCCTCTAGAGCCTGCGCTGCTGCACATGGCAATAGCATATTGGTCCAGCTGAAGGTAAATGAATGTATACCAGATTCTTCCCTGACTAATTCAGCTATTTTAGCATTTCTCATCTGGATGTTCCAAACTGAATTTTAACTGAAACTGACCCAAAAACACAGGACACTAAGTGTGGGCTTTCCATGCCATTACACACACACCTCTGGGAGGTTGTTTTAGGCAGTCACTGCACTCAGCTCCCACAATGACCATGTTTAGGAAGCTTCCAGATCTAAACACAGTCTTAAAATATGCTGTTCGTTGCTTTGTTAAAGTAGAGTTTGGGTGTTTTGTATTTCCCTGGATTAAGTCCATCATGGATATGTTTAATTGCCCTGTCTCAGATTCAATTGTATTATTTACACAGACTCAGCAAGCTCTCACTGATAGAAAAATCAATACAGGTTGATACGTCCATTCACTTGCTTTTTGCATATCTATTTTGTGAGGACTCAACACTGTCATACTTGAGTATGACACATTCATAGTGAAATAGACTTCCTGGTAGAATCCTAGGTGATACAGTCATGTCTTGAGCATAAAAATTGAAATTCTAGCTATTCAAACAAGGGCTCTTTCAAAACTCGATATTACACCGGGAATGAAAACTGATTTATAATTAATTATGATTTACTGATTCATAATAAGTCCTCACACTATTTAAAACATTCCTAAAAATCGAAAATTACATAATGTTCAGAATTATTACAAACAAATATATTTTTTGGTTTCTTACTCTCCCTCCTTTTCAATAGCCCCAGCCCCCCTCCGATGAAAATTATGAGTATGAAAATGCTGGATATTAACTTTAATTGCAATTCAGGTTCTCCCTCACTTACTACATTTGGAAAAATATAGCATTCAGTGTGACAATGAGTACAATTTGGGGCGGGGGGAGCATTTATCTTACCACTTTTGGTATGGCATTATTACAATTGCATAGATCTCTATTCCTAATTTGTTTATCTAATAACAGTTCACAATTCTTTTGATTGTACTGCTCATTAACAAAACAGTGAACAGTCTCACCTGACAGCTTCTTGTTGAAAGATCTTGCACAGATCAAAGTATTTTTGAAATGTTTTTATAAATGTTTCTAGCAGTTTTACAACTTTTCTCATGCTTGCACTGGTAAGAATGCAGGCTATTAAAGCCTTGCATCCCAGCACAACTTTGTTACAGATTTCAGCCTTCTTAAACACCTACTGTTTTTCAAGGAAAAAAAGTCAGAAATGTTCCAGTTGTTGATTGATATTTATACCATTAAACTGCATCTATGGAACTGTGGAGGTTAAGTTTTACTCTTGGTAATTTGAAGTTGTTCCTCTTATGACAGACACGTGGGATAAACTGGCCAATGAAAGTGCCTATATCTCCACTTTGTAAGACTAGAATAGTCAGCAGAGAGAGCAGTACCTTCAGAACGTGATTCTTCTCATTTTAAGATTTAGATGTCTACAGTTAGATGAGATGAGACCAAACACCTCTCTCTTCCACAGTAGTTACTCCCAAGCTGGGGCTTCAGGTATCAGACTTTTTGTCAAAGACATAGCTTGCCAGTAGTTCCTGATACAGCTGTGAAATTCGGAGATGCTCTGAAGAAATAGGTTGTCTTCTCTGGATCCACATCATGCGAAATATGGAAGACCTCCAAAAGCTACACATTGCCCACCAAAGGCTGTGTGCACAGTCCTTGGACGATATACAGAACATACGTAGAGCTCATTTGATGATATGAAGTCCACCTCTTCCCAACACTCATGCTTAAGAAATGAGGATGGCCTCATCCAAACCATAATCTTGTTTCTGTGTATCTTGCCTTGTATTTTTATATTAATTTTATTACGCTGCACTTTCTTAATATGAGGATTTAATAAAGGCCCTAAGTGAGGCTGGCTAACGTAGGTATTTCTTATTGGTATATTTCATTCCATAGACTAAATAAATAAATAAAAGCAGGGTCTGGAGTTGGCAATGGGGTATCTGAAACCTGCTGTTATGATTAGGGTGTCTTTCTTCCTCAAGCAACCTGGCGTTTGTTACACACAGGTCAAGCTATAAGTCAGAAGATATTGGATGACTGAAAAGCTATAGAGAACATAAAATTATGTGGCTTCAGCTTAAAGAATCACAGGCAGAAAGAAATTAGGGATGGAAGGCTTATTAAACTGTCTAGTTCAATCTCTGCCAGTATGGGATTGCTCCGTGGAATGTATTTTACAGCACATTACAAAAAATCATCTCCATATGTAATTCTGCTCTGGAAAGAGCCTATAAAAGTGGTTGGTACAGTGCCATTCTGACTGCATCCATGATTTCTCTTTCAGTTGGACGAAGTTTAAAGAAATATCTTTTTCTTATCAGTTGAAGACATCTGCTCTTTCAATCATACACACTATCACTTGTAATAGATGTTCTGTGCAGCACCTTTGCCTTTATTTGCATTGTGTAACTCCACATTATGCCTCAGCTCACTCTTCTTGCCTTAGGCATACTGTGATGCAAGAAAGAGGATGGAGGTAACAGCAGAGGTAAATGCTTTATCAGAGATAAAGCGATACAGATTCTTTGTATTACGTACATGTGCACTGAGAGTTACAACATCAATACTGTATCTGCCTTCCACAGTTGCTCCTCTCCTATTTCTGAGACCACAGGTTCTGAATCCTGACCTAATGAATCCTTCATTATTCTCAACTTCCTTCTGATATTACTGCTGAAATTATTCAAATATTACTACCACTCTCCCCAAGAGACCTGTCTTTTAGCTTTAGGTGAAGAAACAAGTTGGTTACCTGAATCCTGAAGCTGCTGAGATTCTTATTCTGCCTCATAGTAAGCTGGTTTGCTATTAGTTTAGTGCCCCTTTATCTTCTCTTTGATTCTAAGTGTGTCCTTTTCATTTTTCTCTTTGATTTTATTCATAGCTCTTTTCTTTTTCCATTTCACAGTTTTAAACTTCCTTCTAGGACTCAAATATAATTTTGATTTCCTTGACTAGAGTGACCAAAGAGGCCACACTGTTTTACTGGATAAGATTTATCTTTGTCAGTACTGTAGGATTCATTCCAGGCTTTACGTAAGTAGTCCTCCTTGCTTTATTGTCAGTGCCCACGCTTTAAGGTCAGAGTCAGTCTGGGTGTGGGGGAATGATGCTGATGCCTGCTGACTGCAGGGACAGATCCATGTCCATCGGAGCACGGGCTGGAACAGCTCATCTGGGATTTTCTCAGGATTCTCAGCCAATTAGCTGTTTAATTTTTTCCCCCCATTATTCCTCAGATTCCTGTTCTTTGAAAGTTTTGGAACTCCTAATTTTTATGCTGATTTTAAAACAGTCCCAGTTCTAATTCACAACCACAGGGTAGTGTCACATTCTCACCACCGCCAGAGGATGCCAGCAGTTTTGTCTCCATGACTTTAACAAAAATCATGCTTTTTTTTCTCAATCTTCTCCACTTGTCTGTCAACATTAGCCTTTCTGAGGCTCTTCACAATGCCCTTATGCTGTTTCCATACTGCAGCAGGCAGGCAAGCACAAAGCATAACACAGACATCTTCTGGAAACCTGACTTGCCCTCTCAGCTTGAAGGCTTCCTGCAGACAGCCTGTTCAGGCTCTCTGGTGCAGTAAGATGCCGGCAAATGTACGATGTTGAGATCTGAGGGCCCTGAGAGATGCACTTAAGCATGCCTATATTTATGCCTGCTGGCTCTCTACAACCAGTCAGGCTTAAAAATGTAGTATAGGTATAATGGTCACTACATATAGATTCCCTGTCACCAAAGCAGAGTTAACACCTCTTCAGTTCACTGCAATCATCTTTTCTTACAATCACAACAGCATCTGTGGGAATGGAGTACTCACAGAAATCCCACTTCACAGAAATCCCACTTCACACTTTCCCACTGTGTTTTCTGGGCTGAAACTCATCTTGTCTACTGTAGTTTCTTTTCCTCATCTTTTGTATCTTAATCTGCCACATCTTTTATATTTTACAAGTGAAAAAATAACTTTGTCAGTCCTTATTCTTGCTACAGGCTGTACAGCAGCCTGAGGCTTCCAGATGCATTTCAGAGAGAGAGGGCAGTGTTGACTGCAGCAGCTAAAGCATTAAGCAAGACACCCTGGGAACCTCAGCTTTACTTTTTACTCCGTCACAGTCTTGCTGAAGGACTGTGGCTAACTCCTGGGGCCTCTTTCTGCTTTGGTTTCGACATTTTTCATACAAAGATAGAATCATAGAATTTTTCAGGTTGGAAAAGACCATTAAGATCACCAAGTCCAATTGTTAATTGGATACTGCCAAGTTCACCACTAAACCATGTCCCTAAGTGCCACATCTATATGTCTTTTAAACACCTCCAGGGATTGTGACTCAAGCAATTCCCTGGGGAGCCTGTTCCAGTGCTTGACAACCCTTTTTGGTTAAGGAAGTTTTCCTAAAATCCAATCTAAACCTACTCTGCTGCAACTTGAGGCCATTTTCTCTTATCCTACCTCTTATTACCTAAGAGAAGAGGCCAACCCCCACCTTCCTACAGTCTCCTTTCAGGTAGTTGTAGAGAGTGATAAGGTCTCCCCTGAGCCTCCTTTTCTCCCAACTAAACAATCCCAGCTCCCTTCATTGCTCCTCATTGTTCTCTAGACCTTTCACCAGCTTTGTTGTCCTTCTCTGGATGCTCCACAGCAACTCAATATCATTCTTGAAGCAAGGGGCCCAAAACTGAACACAATACTCAAGGTGTGGCCTCACTGGTGCCAAGTATACAGGGGAATGATCACTGCCCTAGTCATCAAGGAACACTCCAGGAACCTCCTAGACTGTTTCTTCTCTGTTGTGTTGTATTTCCAGCAGACATCTGGTAAATTTAAGTCCCCCACAAGAAAAAGGGCTAGAAATGGTGAAACTTCTCCCAGCTGCTTAGAGAATATTTCATCTGCCTCTTCATCCTGCTTGGGTGATCTAAGAAGACTTCCACAATAATATCTGCCTTGTTGGCCTTCCTACTGATTCTTACCCATAAACACTCAACCCTGTTGCCACCATCATTAAGCTCTAGACAATCAAGGCACACCCTAAAATATAGGGATACTCCATCATCTCTCCTTTCTTGTCTATCCCTCCTGAAGAGTTGCAGCACTCCAGTTGTGAGATTCATGCCACCATGTTTCCATGATGGCAACTATGTCATAGTTTTTACTGCTACATAAAGGCTTCCACTTCCTCCTGTTTGTTGCCCATGCTGCATGCATTGGTGTAGATCCCACCACCTTCCTGGGGGGAGAAATCCTAACTCCTAAATGACCATTCTCAAGTAGTTCCATGGTTTCTAACACATCAGTAACCTTTGGATCTTTGCTGCTGCATGGGTCTCCGTTCCCTACCTCCACTGAGATGGCAGACTCGAGGACGTTGCTTAAGTCCCTCAAATATTGATATGTTGCCCCCCCCCTAATCTCTAGGGACCCTAGTTTTAGCCCTTTTCCACTTCAAATCCAGCTTAATCCCTCAGTGAGCCCTGCTAACTCCTGTGCAAAGAACCTTTTCCCCCTTCGAGGCAGGTGTACCTCGTCTACTGCCAGCAGGTTGTGTAAACTGACCCACAGTCAAAACCACCACAGTTCTGCCAGTGACACCAGGCTCAAAGCTTTACATGCTTCTTCCCTCATACTGTCCTGGAACTAGAAGTATAGAGAAGAACACTACTTGTGCTCCTCTTCCCTGAAAACATTGACTTCCTTTATAAAATGCTTTCAGTCGTGCTAAAGAAAAATAACCTGGAAGAGAAATGCTATTATTACTTGGCTGATGCAGTCCTTGCTCTTTTCTCATCACAATCACAGGAACAGAAGTGTTATATAGTTACAGTACCTGAAAGCTGACCTACCTGATAGAGGAGGTTCCTCCTAAACACTGGAGTGAAGGGCTAGGAGCCATCCCAGAGTCTCTGGCATCTACATCAGAATGGCAGCGAGTCTGCCAATATGGAAACTTTTTCAGCTTTCAGCTTTCCGAAAGCTTCGTAGTCCAAGCATTTATTTTTCATGCTAGAAGGGAAAAAAGGAGAGAAAATAAAAGTTGGATAATTTTCATGTTGCACATCTGTGATTTCTGTTTCTGATTCGGTTACAACAGTAAACTCCTCCTGTTGTGCCACCCAAAAAGACTGGAAAATGTCCATTCTAATTGTTTTCCCTAGGCTATGTTGAGTGAATGTTCAGACCCCCGAGGCTGAAGTGTACCGATATAAATTTACTGTGATAGAGCCGCACTGCTGCTGATTGTTGCAGAACTACCACTGAGTAGTAAATGCTTCACTGCTCTGTTACCCGGGGGGGCTGAGCATTAACTACACTATTGAACAGCAAATGCTTATCATCCCCTATAATTCAAACTATATAAATCACTGAAGAGAGACAATGTGCCTGCAGGGAATTCACATGGTCTATAAAAATGTAAAAATCAGAACTATATTTAGCTGACAGAGCTATGATAAAAAAAAAGAGAAAGTATTCAAAAGATAATCTCAGACATTAAACTCATCTTCCTTTCAATCTACTGAAGCTTTGGTTGAGTTTAATCTTTTCTGCAAACATTTTCATCATTAACAATATTTAAAAAAATAAGATTAAGAAATAAAAGCTATTACTCCTCTCTCCTCCATTCTCCAATTATTCATGCAGCCTACAGAATGACCTCTTTTAAGCCCATCCTTACAGCAAAGTAAAACACCAGTATTTTTTCTTTACTGAGAAAAACAACTCTACTTTGCTAAAAAAAATAATAAAACATCTTGGTTGTAAAATATATCCACCGAAAGTAGAAGACACAGTTCCCTTTTGTTTAAAGACAGTTCTTCAAATGTAGAGCTTATGTAAGGTTCATTGCACTAAGAAAGGCAAGTTAAAACTTTCCTCCAAGGAACTGTACTGCAACTGAGGACATAAACTTTCATTCTTGGATAAGCAAACATTTAATGTGAAGTGGACACAAGCAGTTCCATTACTCTCAGTGAATTACTCATGGCTGTGAAGTTAAATACACATGAACATTTGAAGCATCAGAGAACTTTATAATAAATTGGTGCTGCATATTCCTTGGTGTATGCATAAAATCTGTTTTCTGTTTTGGCCTCAACTATGCAATAACCTCTGGACAGGCCTCAACAGTCCTCCTGTATTTATCATGTATTCACCGTTCAGTTTAATGCAGAGCCGAGGCCTTCAGTACTATTCTGCATTAGAAAACAAAATCATCTCCAAACGTCTTTCCTTAGAGAAATAAAACATGGTAACCTTTAATACACAAATGCAATTACAGAAAAAGACAAAGAGCAAAACCAGATGAGAAAGGCCTCAGGGGAGAAGTGGTATGGGACTTCCTGAGTGCTCCATGTAACACTCAGAGAGCTGATAAAAGAGACGTTTGAGAGCAGAGTTGGAATATGATCACAAGCAATCAATGTTTCAAAGAGGTCAGAATCAAAATCAAGTAAGAATACTAAAGCTTTAGTTCTTAATCCATGGACAGCTTAGTAGCACCCCACTAAGAGCTATCCTTCTTGAAAATGTTGTTCTAATGAAACAAAGAGTTTGATTTTTCTGTCTTATAAAAGATGATGTCAGTGATGATTCGTGTTTGGATTTTTTTCCCTACACAGAGAAAATACCTGTACTTGATTAGCATGTGTGTCCTACCACACTTTGTGAGTTTGAACTAACCAAGAGTAATGAGGGATTTTAAACATCATAAAAAAATAATTAAACAACGAAAATATGTTTGAAACACTGAATGAAAAAAGTGAGGTTTGGTTTACAAACTGGCTGAGATGAAGTTAGACAGTCAGAAAAGAGTTCTCCCAGCACACAGAGCCACTTGCATATAAGATTACTTTGTAAGTATGAAGCAAATAATGCCAACACACGTCAGATGTGCTATCAGGGCACATTATTATCAAGAAGGGAGATAACAACTTTCCACATATATTCGTAATGTGGCTTGAAGGTGTTGCTTTCAGTTGTCTTCAGATGAAGAGCAGATAATTAACTCTAAACAAAATCAAGGAAGCTCAGAGGAAACCATTAAAATCTCTAAAGGTCTGGTCTTCTAAAGACACCTATTTCATATAGTGAGTGGCTTTATCTTCTGTGGGCTATTATATCTTCACCAGGCAGCCAACACAGAAGAGAGCAAAATGTACTAAGAAATCATAGTGAAAAATGCTTAATTTGGGATTAAGGGCAGAAACAATAATGTGATGCAGCAGTAGTTAAATATGCTGGCAAAATGAACACTTACAAGTAATCCTCCAAAATGTAGACCAGCTGCAGAATTCCAGATGAATTTAAGATGTTAGTCCCATAGGACTACTCAAGTGAAAATGAGCTCATGCTTCAGTATTTTCAGATCAGAGCCATATGTTGTACACTGGAGCATTTGCAATATTAGTACCTTGCTGTAAATTTCTTAGAGCATTTATTGAATCTAGTTTCCAATGCCCACAGTCAGCAAACTTCTCTCATTTCCCTTTGGAGATAACTGCAACTTGGATCAGTCTTATGTAATATTGTTCTGATTCTAAGCTGAAAGTATTGTCCTCATTTGACTAAACACTGGACATCCGTAACTTTAGGTGCCTGGAAAAAAAAATCTGACGATGAAGAATCTCATCGACTTTAAAAGTTTTCTCCTGATGTTACTCATCAGTTGGAGGAAACCTGCTGAAGTACCATCAGTGTAAAAGGAGGGGTGGCATTTCATACTACTGAGGATTTGCTGAGCAGCCTACAGAGCTAAGCACCTGTGTGAATGCTGGCACAAACGTGGTTCAGGTGTACACAGACCCTTCCTCTTCTGGCATGTCATGAAGTCTTATGCATTATAATCAGACCTTTTAGTTTATTTGGCTCCTAAACATTTTTAGCTTTCCCTTGACAAAAAATAAATACCTGTAAGTGGAAAAAAAAAATTGGCCTCTTAAAAGTTAATCTCATTTGCATTATATTCAAGACCCACTATTACACTCCATGCTCATTATGTCCAACCTAAAAAGAATACTAAAAATCTCATTATTTTGTTGCTAGATTTTCTACCTAATTACCACAACAGGCAGGTAATCATTATGCTGATTAATCAAGACTGAGATGTAAATAGCTCACATAGGGGTTAATAATCAGATAATAACAGTAAGCACTGTTTCTGTATAATTAAGTCAAATGAAATGATTTATACGGTACAAACTTACCTCCAGAAGGCAACATTTAATGATATTACTGTCTTTCCAAACAGCCTTACACTTTGCAAGCCTACAGTATCTAAACGTTGCTTAAACTCCAAAACTTTCGACACTGACAAAATTTGAATTGAATAGGGGCATTTTTTTTCAAAATTTCAGTAATCTATTTGCCATTAATGTTGGCTATCATTAATTACATTTTCTTTTTCAATAACCCACACTTCACAGAATCACAGAATGGTTGAAGGTGGAAGGGATCTACGGAGATCTTGTCCAGCTGCCCTGCTCAAGCAGGGCCATGCTTGCTGATTGCCTCCAGAAACTCTATCACCTGTGCATTATAATATTCCTGTAGGAATATATTGAACTTCTAATGTGGCCAGTGACAAAACTGTCATTGACTTTCAAAAAATAATATATGTTTTTCTAACATAGAGACTTTCTTTTATTAACTCATAACTGGAAGGAAGTGTTAGTCGCTTACACAATTGTGTAGGCACCAGCAGTGCTACATGTAAAACAAATTAAGGCATCACCAAATCACATGCAAATTTAAAACAGGAATGATTTTCTCAAGCTATAGGCATTCAAGGAATAGCTAACTGTTTTTAGATTAATACTAAAATAATGTATACCCCTGTCTCTGTTAACTCAAATCTCTTTTTCAACTACAGGGAAGTAAATGGTAAAGTGCAAGGTCTTTATCCCTCTCCAGTATAGTATTTTGGGGAATATAATGAGTATGATATTTATTCCTGACTTTTGATGTACTACCAGGGTACCAAGTATCTATGAGTTGGATGGTCAATATTCCTGGATATATATTGTTGAATGAAGTTGTATTCAGATTTGAAAGCATACTTAAACTATTAGTGTCAGCCTTCCACCTTCCACTATGCACTCACATAGCACAGCACCTCAGCAACAAATGTCAGAAATTTTACTTCAGAACCTCTGCCTCAGGAGCTGAGGCTTTTTATCACTTTTACAAACTTGTCTCCTTTTTCTACTGTGCATTTTTCACTGTTTCCCCTTATTTTATTAACACCAACCTGATTGAAAAGGGCACAGGGAAAAGCAAGCATTCTACAGGGTAAAAGGGAAGAGAAATGGACAGAAGCCTTTCTTAAAATGTCACTGATCATAAGGGGCTTGTAACAGCCCAGAGTTATATAAGGCTGGCTTTTAAAGAGGTGTTGTTAAATATACATTGATCTCTCTCATATTTTTAGCTTGCTATTTGAACCCTTTCTGCACTGTTTTAATTTAAAAGTATTTTGAACTGCAGCTTGTTACAATCCTTTGTCATGTTTTACAGCCACTGGAGCAATACTGTCCTGAATCAAGACAAAGTAGGAACATTACGGCTGTCACATGAAGTTACTGGTATCTGACAGAACCAGTTATTGCTTTAGCCCTCTGGGCACAGCTTGACTCATTACAAGAACCTGTTGCGATGATATTTGGGGTGCACATGTGCATACATTGTTACAGTGTCTTTTAGTGTACTTGCATATACACTGTGACTGTATTGTCCTTTGGGGTCAACACTCATAAGTCCTGAACACAGCTGCAATTGTCATCAGAGAAATTACATTTAACATGAATGTGGTCATGACACCAATAGGTTTATTCTAGATTTTATGTTAGAAACTGAATAAACTTAGAGACACATAAAATACAACTAATAAATATATATGGCTTTTGATGTATTCAGTCTAAAAATTATAAGAGGATCTACATCACAGTTTTTTTGAGTTTGTTTCCTCTTCACATACTTTTAGCTGGTTAAGACATTTGAAGACCAATGAGAATTAATATAAATACAATTTCATGAAGTGTTATTAAAATAATTTATGCCTCACTATAAAGTTTCAAAGCTTTCCCCCCATAACATATCTAAAATGTAACTGAACCATACAGAAAACAGTAAATAATAGTATTGGGAAACTTCCTACTTTAAATGGATGTCAACTAACAGGAGGTGATTATTTCACAGAATCACAGAATATCCTGAGTTGGAAGGGACCCACAAGGATCATCAAGTCCAACCCCTGGCTCTGCACAGGACCATCCCCAAGAGTCACACCATGTGTCTGAGAGTATCATCCAAACACCTCTTGAACTCTGTCAGGCTTGGTGCTGTGACCACTTCCCTGGGGAGCCTGTTCCAGGGCCCAACTACCCTCTGAGTGGTCTAATATCCAACCTAAACCTTCCCTGACACAACTTCCGGTCATTTCCTTGGGTCCTGTCACTGGTCACCACAGAGATCAGTGCCTGTCCCTCCTCACAAGGAAGTTGTAGGCTGTGATGAGGTCTGCTCTCAGTAAATGTTTAGTATAATCTGCCATTTAACACCTTCCTTAACATCAGTGTGCTTTGATAGCATTTTCAAGCAGTCCTCAGGGCTTCCTCTATCTGGAGTCAACTACTTGGTTTTTTCTGGACCACAGTGATCTCTACAGGAGACATATATAGGGAGAGTTAAATTTAGGGTTTCCTTAGTACAAAACCAAAAGTGTGACAGGAAAAATGGATTCTGGAGTGGGGACATTAAGGGCTCTGTCATTGCCTGCACTGCTTGGTATTGAAGGCTTTCTCCCTCCCTCCCTTTAAAAACAGCTAACTCTCGCACTTGGGTTAGGGCTTGGGTCTTTAATCAGGCAGAGGAGATAACCAGTGAGGTTTATTCTTGAATTGTTAGCCAGGGAAAGTTGGGGGACCACCTGCATGAAACTGCCCTTCTCCACATCTGCGGCAGAGCTGGGAGCCTGGGGCTGGTGCAGGGCTTGGTAACGTGTAAAAGGTCAATAGAGGAGAGCTTATGGCTGTGACAAAATGGCAGCAGAGTGCCTTTTCCCAGGCAACAATTCTATTCCCATGCCAAAAGCATGTGGTGATGCCTAAGGTTATGGTTACAGACAGTGGTGAGTAATTCAGGAAATAGATGTTTCTGGACTGCCTGGCAATGCTGAGGCAGGGATTTTTCAGCTACACTGTATGGCTGCAGCACCTTGTCTTGCTTTTTGGAACAGTTTGGTGTTGCTGCTTAAGGCCCAACATATGGCCAGGCTGGGCCTTGGGCAAGGCTTAAGGCTGAGCAGCCCAGGATGAGGTGGCCATTTCTCTGGGTGGATTTAGGAGCAGCAATAAAGGAAACTTGGGGGCTCATAGTTTCACAGCACTGCCACTTGTCTTTTTTGGGGGGGAGTGGTAAGTGCTCATTTTTTGAGCTGAAATATTTGTGAAGGTTTGGATTGAAGGTGGTTCATTGCTGGAAAGAGATGGCAGTGATACTTCAGCAGCCTTCTCTGTGTTTTCAGAATGGAAAATCCAGAGATTGAAACAACTGCAGCAGCAAGCACTGAAAATGCTCTTAGGCCTTTCATTCCCATGCTTTGTTCATCACTTACCTTCTTCAGCACCAACAGGAGCCCTGTTCTAATTATAAATCTAAATCAGCTGTATATCGATCCCCGGGAGGCATGATTATATTTGTCCAAAATAATAGGGACACGTAGCTTACTCTAAAGACAACTCTAAACTTCCCCATCTAAAAATTTAGATCTCAGATTAATGAGTTCTTAAGTAATTAGGTCAGCCATAAATAGGGCTGTTTGCAAAGACAAGAATACATTAATCTGTAAAGGTCATATTGCTAACATCACTGAGATGTATTGGAGTATTTATATCCCAGTTTTGAGGATCAGTTGGTTGCAGTCAGATTGCATCTGTTCCTTTTAATGATATTCAAGCTAAGAGTCCTCCAGAGGTTTCTTCTATGTAGTCCAAAACACAGAGTAAATACTTAAGTTCAATTCAGAACAGATTTTGTTTAAGTATCTCCTATGAAGAGTTGCAAAAACCAGTATTGATTTCTGGATGTTTATTTCAGGAAGGAAGAAAAGGCTTTGCTGGTGTTGGAGATCTAAGGTATTATCTAAGGTATTATTACATATAAGGGGAAAAAAACCAGGATCTGCTTGTTCAGTAGCTGTCCTATAAGGGATAAAATGTTCTCTACAAATCTGGATGCATTTAGAGACATGTAGGGACCTCTACATTGTATCCCATTATATTACAGTGGCCTTTCTTTCCTCAGCTCTTACAGGAACACTGTACCATACTGAGGAATAAATGACTTATCTGAGGACTTCTCTTCTGCTGTGTCTGATTGAATCTAGTATCCCAATGGTCTTTGGGAAGTATAAACTACAGCAAACCAAAAAAGGATGTGATTTTACAATCCTCCTTGCCTGAGATTGTTGTGGGAATATAGGAAACATCAGCACTATAACACTGTGAATTGAAGTTGCTCACTCCCTATTTGATTAGCTTGGTACATGCTCTACATTCCATCTTGTCACTTCCTCAGCTGCTCCATCAGGCTGTTAGAGAATGAGAATTGCAATGGTTTTCTAAGCCATTAAATTAGAAATAAAATGTATAGTATACTGCTATCTTCATCAGGTTTCTGGAGGATTTAAACTACATTGTTGCACTCCTTATTTAATCTATGCAAACAAAAGCCCCTTAGCATTATATGCAATTAAAATACGAGAATTTATTCCATGAATCTTAATGTAAATACAATCCTGCTCTGCCCTAAAAAAATAGCCCAGAATAATTTACAGCTTAAAGTTTCACATTAAAAGTTTCATGTTTTGAGTTGGGATCACAGGGGAAATTTTACAGCATGAAAACAGCCAAGAAATCCAATGAAGAAGAACTGAGGTACTCTAATAGGCTAGTATTTTAAAATGTCAGAGGAAAGAACTGGTAGCTAAATCTGAGCAAACACCTCATCGAGGATAATTTCAGTATTTCTACTAATTTTTGCTATTTATAAACTCTCCATAAACTGCCTGGGAGGTTCTCAAATGTAATCTTTATTTCAAATATTAATGAATAAACTTCTGCAAAGTCCATAGACATTACAAACTGTAAGGGAATGTTCATCAGAAAGCACTGGCTGAGGCATTTGGACCAATAGATGACTTTAACAAGACTATTTAGATTATATAACAATAAATTTAATGCATGGTTAAAAATTGCATGGTTTGGGTTGGAAGGGACCTTAAAGATCATCTAGTTCCAATCCGCTGCCCTGGGACAGGGACAACTTCCACTAGACCAGGTTGCCCAGAGCCCCATCCACCTTGGCCTTGAA